>NC_137192.1:10208618-10496118 GCF_960531495.2 Zeus faber
TAGGAGGCTCCAGAGATAAAGAAACATGTTATTTGTTTCCCCCAAATATACCCCCCCACGCCGCCCCGTGCTGGTGTTGGTTTGTATCCACTGGACGAGTCCCATCCTGTCATCTCCCAAACCATCTCTGCCCCCATCTGACCTCTGGACCGTCGAAAAACTTTCAGGTGACACTTACTGCTGGAATTCTAAGTGCTGCTGGACCGGGTTCTGGGCTTCTTGCAGCTTACAGGATATATTGCCCTCTCCCGTAGCCCCCCCCCCCCCCAATCTGGCCTTTATCTCCACAGCTAAAGCCATGTTTCTGGAAAGCTTTGACCTCTGCCGTCCAGATTTACAGCGCCGCTTTTCGCCTATCAGCTTTATCTCCCTCCCTCGGCGCTGCGCGACGACTAGGGAAATGCGACCAAGGGCGCCGTGCCAAGGGGCGGAGGCCTCGAACAATGTCAATAAAGTTCAGACGATAGGGCCGATCAAAAAATAGGTTTCGAAAAATAAAAAGGCATAAAAAAAATAAACAAACGTTAAACACGGAGGTCCGGCAGCCGACGTTGGTCCCGCGTAGCGGGGGGCTCCGCGTCACGTCGCATCGACAGCCTTTAATGACTCCGCAGTTTTGAGAGCAGGGCATGTGTTGCCTTGATGGGACGCCAACGTCTGCTGCGAGCGATTGGCTGGGCTGGGGGCCGACCGCTGGTGCTTATCTCTTCCAAACGCTCCTCGTGTGCGACATCAAAAGGGTTAAACAAAAATAAAATAAATAAATAAATATAAAATTGATTCCCTCACGTCTTGAACCAAACAAACAACAAATTGAGGTTAAAAAACAGAAAACCAAAAAAAAAAAAAAGATTTGCATGCGAGTTGTACAGGGGGGCCATCAACTGCCATGCAAATTAGATGGAAATCACATTCAAACTCGGTTGGATCAAGAAAGGAGCAAAAGGCACGTGTGAGTTATGCCACTGAATAGTGGATTCCAAACCATAAAAAAAAAAATGTACACCTTTCTGTCGCTGATCTTGTTTTTTTATCCGGATACCCCCGCTGTTCACCCACAGGCCTGCTTGGCCACAAACAGAAGCGTCAGGCCTTGGGAGAATGACAAACTGTGACATCACAATAGGGGAAGCAGCGGCGAAGACAATGGCCGCCTGTTGCAGGAGCAGAGCCGGGGCGTGGACTGGACCGAGGAGCCACTCTCCGGGCTGAACCAGACCACAGCAGCCGTCTTAACCTCTCTCGCTCTCTCTCGCTCTCTCTCTCTCTCTCTCTCTCTCTATCTATCTCTCTCTCTCTCTCTCTCTCAACTGCAATTTCAATTCTAAAGTACTTTATTGGCACGATGATGGATCCATTCCTATTGCCAAAAACGGAAGAGATTCTCCAGGTGATTATCTGAATAGTGATGATAACAATAAGAGCAAAAAAAAACAACCAGTATTGAGCGTTCTCTCTCTATCTCGCTCTCTCTCGTTCCATCTTTCATTCTACCTCCGCTCATATCGCTGCCTGCCTTTTCAACTCTTCGACGTTCTTGTATCACGCTCTTTGTACGCCTGTGTTGGCGGCGTTGTTTTGCAACAACATATGTGTGTCCTCCTCCACCCCTCTTCTCTTTTTTCCTCAGCGCCGGCTCTCTGGAATGCAACGGACGGAGGTGGAGTAGGAGGAGAGCCCCGGAGAGATAGGGATAGAGAAAGACAGAGAGAGAGAGAGAGAGAGAGAGCGAGCGAGGGAGAGAGAGAAAGCGAGAGAAAGAGAAAGAGAAAGACGGTTCGTACAAACTGGCGAACAAAGGACCAATGGATGGTGAGGTCTCGACTGTGAGGAGATGGGGGGGGGTTGCGTGTACACATAAGCACATTCATTGGTGTGCGTTTGTGCACACGCACACACACGCACACACGGACACACGCACACACACACACGCACACACACGCACACACACACAAACACACACACACATGCTCTCTCAATGCAGATGATCACATTCTATTTAAACTGTGTTCACCCACTCATGTGATGCTGGGGAGTCTTCCACAGCCTCCGCACTCACTCACCTGCCGCTTTCTCTCTCGCACCCCTCTGACCCGCCAAACGCAGCGCAGAGGGCCGCCGTTATTAACCCTGACCCGAGTCTTCGGCAAACAACCGTCAAACTTTACAGGCCGTGGCGGCGAGGAGCGAAGAAGCTCACCGGCGAGTTGAATTTCACATCAGACGGGAGAGGGGGGCGCCGGGGGGGGGGGGGGCACACACCCGCGCGGTCCAAAAAGGAGGTCCGCCGAGCCGCCCGCCCGCCCGACACAGGTTTTTTTTTTTGCGGAATCGCGGACGAGCATCGCTGAGCATGTTTGAGCTTTGTATCAACATAAGCCCACCTGCTCTTCAGTTGAGGGACAGGTGAGGACACAAACAACAAAAGCAGAGCCCAGCCCGGAGGCGCCGCCGCATTCAGCTGTTCAGCATCCTGGCTGCCTTTGATGAGGACTCAAAGGTCCATCTGTTATCAAACCTAATAGCCCCAACGTTATAGATTTGCGTAGAAGACGCAGTCGCACCAGGTTTTACATACATCCACAGGCGGTCTTTTCCTATGGTAGTTAGGCAATTGCCCGTGAATTTGTGTAGATTTTATTTCTTTTTTCATAAAAACTCAGTTCTCTTTTGTCGGTCCAGCGATCGGTGCTGGGCAACACTCACATCCCATGAGCATCCCATTAAGAAGAATGAGAAAAAAAGTCCCATTTGAGAATGTAGAGAGTGGACACGGACATGGTGGTTGGAGGCGCCTAAACGCGCACTTGTCACGTTGGGACTTTAGCGATGAAAGGCTTGAAACTCACAGACCAAATGTTCCTCGTCTGTATTGATTATATAGGATAAATCAACCAGGTGAATAAGCAAAAGTAACACAGCACTCCAATGATTATCATCAGTACAAAAAACCTAGTCTGATAAATTACATTATTATACTGTTCAATTTATTTGGATATTATGAAATATTGTAATTTACATTGTATAAAATTACCCATAATTGCTGTGATAAAATATATTCCTCTATATCCGTTTTTAGGCAGGCAGACAGATAGCGGTGTTTGCAGGTAAGCACCCCAAGGGCACGTTTAAAAGAGCCCAGAGAACAGGGTGAAACGTGAAGTCCACCCGTTGGCGTGGTGATTCGGACGCTGCCGCCACATGTTCAAGACCTGCTTTTTCCATCCCAAGTACCGTTTCCTTTTAGCGAGTGATTGAAGGAGGTGACCTGGCCTCATGAGACTCAGTGGCCCCAAGAGGTAAGCCGCTACAGTAGGGCTTCAGGCGTAAAGGGGGCATGATGGACTTCCAGACTTCTATCCAAGGCGCGTTGCTTTATGACCGGAGGAGACCTGCGTTCGATACCGAGCGAGATTTTGAAAGGCGGCACCTCGGGGAAAAAAGCACCCGGAGACCCAAGGCCGAGCGCGAGGCCGTTTCGGTGGCACGATGTGTTTTCGGACGCTGTCGCCACGGGTTCGAGTCCGGACTTCTCCATCCCGGTCCTGTTCCGTTAATCAAATAATCGCAGCAGGCCAACCGAGCTCAGTGAGTCTCGGTGGCACAGGGAGATAAGCCGATGTCGGAGGGCTTGAGGGCTCAATGCCGAGTAAGCTTCTGCAAGCCAGCGTACGTATGGCTGCGACGTGTTTTCATGAAACCCACCTGCTCCTTCGGTTGAGGCACCAGTGAGGACAAAAAACATCAAAAGCAGAGACGCAGTATGTCCAGCCTGGAGGCGCCGCCACATTAACCTACAGTATATATATATATATATATATATATATATATATATATACAGTATACGCCTATGTTCACCAATAAATAGTCACAATTTACATATGATGGAGGTGACAGGATGGAGTCTGTGTACAATCTAGAACAAGAAGTTTAATTCTATTCGGAATGTATATTTATAAGGTAATGGAAAAAGTGTTCCAACTTTTTCTATTACAATAAATCAATGTGTATTTACACGTAGGAGTACGCACAGCATGGATAACATTTTTTATAAAACAGTTTGAACACTTTCTGTCCAGTTTAGAGATCCCATCAGCGGGTGTCACGGCCTTTCGTTTAGGACTCAGGACGCTCGGCTCTTTTCGTTCCGGATTGGAGTCTCAGTTCAGCCTGCGAGTCGCAAGCGACTTAACTTGCTGTTGTGACTCCTGAGCCATTTAATATTGTTTTTAAAATAGCATTTAATATTCATAATGATTTTCTCGTACCATCGTCGTCTTCTAACGGAATCAAGAGCGTTTGAATGGTTCCGTTAGAATTTTCATTTGACTTTACTCACTGAAAAGAGCTCTCTTTAAAGTTTTTGTGTACTAGCCATGCTTGCATTAAGCGAGGTGGAGTGAGGCCTCACATCGCTCTCGCCTGGGGCCTCCAAATCGCTGAGACCGCCCCTGCATACGTGTTCAGACGATATCATTTTCAGCAAAAAAGGTCATAACAGGCTTCTCCTGAATATGACGCAAATACGGATAGGGCTTGTTTAAATCCAGTGGTCAGTATTCTGGAGTAGAGTCCGTATGAAACACGTAGTGTCTTGGGGAGGGAACAATCTGGTTTGAAAGCTGGGTGATCCCTTCTGCGTCTGGCGAATGGCCGCGCTGGTTTCAGCCCTCGGAGAACGCGGCTCCTCCGCAGGGTTGAGGTCTCCAACCTCCCTGCGTTCGTCTTCCCACGGAGAGCCGTGGAATTCCCAGCCTGTTAAAGTGGTAATCCGTGAGATCGTCCGTGTTGGGTGGATCGCACTACGAGTCCCAGAATTCCATTTTCAAACGGCCGCCTCCAGCATCCAGGCTTACGCCTCGCGTGGACTCTTAAGACGGTGACTTTTCTTGGCTACTTTGAGGTGCTGGGGATATTTATTTCATCCGAGGGTACTGTTTGCTCCTTTTTGTGAACGTTCATCCATATCAAGCGGTTACTCAGGAAAGGCGGACCCCGCCACTGACAATAGAAACAGAGGAGTACATGCAAATAGAGGGGCACATGCACAATGCAAATACATGGAATGGCTGCGTTCATCTGGTGTTGCCGGTGCTTATACTGGCAAGTTTGAGCAGAAAGACTGCTCAGATTAATAACCCAGACAGGGAGACGCTCAAGCTCATAGCCTTCAGTTGTAGATGTTTACCGCCACCTAGCGGCGTGTCGGTACATCGCAGGGAATGTGTTATTTAAGTGACGTAAACGGAAACCAGGCACGCACGCACGCACACACACACACACACACACACACACACACACACACACACACACACACACACACACACACACACACACACACACACACACACACACACACAGACGTGATTTGCCTAATAACTAGACGAGTGGAAATCAATTGAAATTTTTCTAGATTATTAGTATTTATCAGAATGGCCGTGAATAAATTCAGTAGTACCAAAGCACATTGAAAAGGTAGAAAGAAAAGGGATTCCATTACGTCATTTATTAGACACTTGTCTAAAGCAAAGAAAGAAAAAGAATAATAACAGTGAACACATAACATGTGATGATAATGTGGAATGGCTAGAATAGTGAGCGCAACTGATAAACACCAGTAAATTATAAGAAACAGTAAAAAAACAGATGCATAGAAGAACACACATGACATGATGAAGTACAGTATCCTACTGCAAACATATGCACACATGCACATATACATGTACCCACACATGCACACGCATACAATGTACTTTCATGCACATAAACACGTACACACACATACAGTGTACTTACATGCACATATACGCATACACACATATACAGTGAACTTACAAGCACATATACACGTACACACGTATACAGTGTATTTACATGCACATACACACGTACATGCACACGCATACAGTGTACTTTCATGCACGTATACATGTGCACACATATACAGTGTATTTACATGCACATACACACGTACACACACATGCACACATACAGTGTACTTACATGCACATATACACGTACACACACATACAGTGTACTTACAGGCACGTATACATGTGCACACATATACAGTGTATTTACATGCACATATACACGTACAGACACATGCAAACATACAGCGTGCTTACATGCACATATACAGGTACACACACATACAGTGTGCTTATGTGTACATATACATGAACACACACATGCACATGCATACAGTGTACTTACATGCGCATATACATGTACACACACATGCACACGCATACAGCATACTTACATGCACATATACACGTACACACATATGCACACACACACAGTGTAGTTACATGCACATACACATGCACACACATACAGTGTACTTACATGCACATATACATGTACACACACATGCACACACATGCATACATATTCAGTATACATGCACATATACATGTACACACACATGCACACACATGCATACATATGCATACATATTCAGTATACATGCACATACAAACTTATACATACATTCATAATATGTATGAATGTACACATTGTTGCATGTACATTACGTAAAAATTATCTATCTATCTATCTGTCTATCTATCTGTCTTATCTGTCTATCTGTCTTATCTGTCTATCTGAGAAGTGTGTCGGCAGCTCTGCACACTGTCTATTATTACGCTTACTATTAGTAAAAATTCCCCACAATGTTTACATGTGTTTCCACAACGACTGGATTTCTCTTATGCTTGCTACGCTAACTATTACTATTAGTGTTAGAGCAAAGGTTTGCCGCGCTACTCCTCACACAGTTTTAGAGCCACATCGATGTAAAATATATCAAAACAACCGTCTCGATCAGGAATTGTGAGATATTTGTGGAAAGTTTCAGTCAGTTTTGGGAAATATTCCACTGTTTGTGCCTCAGTTTTCCCAATGAGCTTTTCCTCAAATAGTGTGGCAGAGAAATACGGTCGTCATGGAAACACGCATAAACACATCAGGGCAATTCCCGGAATTAGCCCAGCCTACCCTCGTTGAACGGGGTGCATCATCATGTGATGTCTTTGTGACGTCACAACTCTCTCCTATAAAACTCAACGTTTGGCGACGCACCGCCGGTTTACACCAAAGAAGAAGAAGGCACATACATGCACGCACCCACGCACGCACGCACATGAATGTACGTACACGCACATGGCCAGCACACCTTTAAAATTTCACCAGGAATTGTATTGTGGTTTTAGTGTATTTCTTATTTTAAGTGTCCCAGCGGGGCGACACACTTACTAATATTCCTCACTATCATTATTATTATAAGCAAAGTTCAGCGTGCTATTCCTCCCACAGTATTCTGGCCACATCACAAAATATATCAAAACGGCAAAAAAACACGATTCTGTCCTCTCGCTCGATATATATAATATTTGTAGTGTGAGAGAAGTTGATGAACAGTTTGATGTATCATTTGGCCAAAGTCGGTATGAATTGTGGAGGTATTCTTCATAATGGGCCTCATCAACAAACATGCGCGGAGAAATGTTCTTTGAGCACTGAGAACCTGCATACACCAGATTCAAGGCCACATTTGTTCCCCCATGTGTATGTCAATGAATATGAACCATTCCAAAGTGATAGGCTTCGATCAAAAAACACGCCCTTATTTTTCCATATAAGGAAGTTCCTGACGCCGCTGCTCAGAGATGGAGAAGTGAGAGAGGCGACTCCTATAGTGCAGTGAACAAGCTTACCATGACCCCCAACGGTAAAAAACAAAGTCTACATTTCACTCAAATGGGAGTTCTTATTTCAGAAGTTGAATCCAGAAAAAAAAAAAACTTTTACATAGCGTCCCCTCTGAAGTGACTGATGTAGGGGGTTTGGAATGCACTAACGGAGGCAGTGGATGCTGCGTCCACTGATGTCAGCACCTTGGCTGAAATGTAAATATAAAAAAAGTAGATCGATATGATTTGATTTTTCTACTTGTAAATTGAATGACCGGACAGGTCCCACAGTGTTGCAAGCACATACACATGCAACTAAATGTAGACCACTTTGCCAGAGTTAATGAACAGTATGATGTATCATTTGGCTAAATTGGGTAAGAATTGTAAAAGGTAAAAAAAAGAAAAAAAAAAAAAGAAAAAGAAAAAGGGGTGAAAAATGCAAAAGTTGCGTTTAGATTTTGTTTAAAGTTCTGTAACAATATGTTATTTCTCCGTTCCGCCAGTCATGACCCGCTACAGCGCCCGCCTGGTGGAGAGTGGTTACTACCAGCCACTGGAAGACGGCTACCAGCGCAATATCACATATAAAGAAACAGCACCTGTAAAGTAAGTCTGTTTTTTATTTGACCTCACTGAAAAAATGATCTCTGGCTTGAGACGAGAAAGTACAAAGTGACTACTAAAGACAGGCTGTACATATAGGCAGGGCTCAGGTCCAGGTGAAGTCATTATGCAGGTGCATATATGGCTTCATGTAGGTTTTACACCAAACCCACACTCGGATCCATGAAATCTAGATTGAAAATAAAAGTTTTAGACATTTCAATTGAGATTGGTCAATAGTGGCAGCTTTTTCTGGGTAATGGTCGCTGTCTGGTAATAATGACCGTTGTCACGGGCAACCTCTTCTCTCTGGCGCTACATAGAAACGACAATATTATATCTTATTTTCTGTTCAATTCTCTAACTTTTTCTTATCCCCTCCCACACCCTGCTCTCAAGTGATTCATAATAAAGAACTTGACACCAAATCCAATCAAAAACCTTTGTAAAGTGTACAATACTTAAAAGAAATGTTCATGACAATGGTCCATTATCTATTTGTTTTTCGCTTTTCGGTTGAAATACAATCTGGCATTTGTCAAGGACATCATGGCTGTTGAGAAGGTGTACTAATCTTATGTCTCTATATTTGTAAATTGCCGTAAATGAGACCAGGTCCCAGTCCAACAAACAAAACAATCACACCATATTGGTTCAGAATTGCCTGTTTTTTTTCATTAGCCCGAATGTCTAATCATTTTAATTCATCCGTTTTTGTTTTTTTTCCCCCAGACTTTTTAATAAGCGGAGGACGGGATCGGAGAAAGGGAGGGAGTTCATGAACAGCTCTGGCGACTCCAGTGTCGAGGCCTCGGTGTCCGTAGTGCAGGGAGAGAAGGAGTACTACAACGAAGCCGCCGCTCCCGATCCCGGAGTCACCCCTCTGTTCCTGGTGAAGAAAGAGAGGGATTCCCTAACGGATGTCGCCGGCACCAGCTTCCAGCCCTTAGCCCCGGCAGTGAAGAAAGAGAGAGAGTCCTTCGCCGCCATAGCTGGTTACAGTGGTAAACCCTTTTCCTGCTTTATTCCTCGCGGAAAGTTGGCCTTCCCCGGGAGCAGAATTCGGTCCGAACGTCTCATTCTCCTTTTCTAAACTTCATTTGTCCGCCCTCCCTTTGCCGTCTAAGAAAGGGCGAGTGCAATTCAAGAGGCTCGAAGGATACAGACTCTCAGAGAGCTGCTGGAGCAACCGAGTTGCAGGACGCCCCCAATGCCGGCCATGGCCCCTGTACAGATGAAAGAATTTGCCATGCCCAGTCGCAGTGAGTGGAACGAGAGAGAGACGGAATGAGGGTGTACGCACGTCATAGTACACAAAAAAAGTTTGTTTCGTTTTTTCTCTGCAGCGATGACCCAACCGCCGGCTCCAGTGCCAGCCCCAGGTAAAATTTGAGAAGTTGTGAATGTCGAATGAAGTGACGTCGGATCGTGAGATAACCCGACCTGTGTATTGTCTAATCTGCAGCAGCAGAAGGACTGTCTCCTGCAATGAAGGTCTGTCTCTCTCTCGTCCTCTGCGTCATCTTGTTCACATGTGGTGAGTAGGGGAAATCAACACTTTAATGGATCCCACACCCATGCGCAGACATACGTTGGTATTTTGGCCATTCTAGGACTTGCGATTATAACCTTCCCCTCTCGTCTTGGGACACTGTGCTCCGTATCAGGAAGACACTTTGAGCTGTTTTCGTCCAGCGTCCAAAACGGTGTGACCCAGATCAGCATGGCCAGCAACAAGATGCCTGACACTCCGCCTGGGGCTCCTGTCGGCTCTCCTGCAATGGTAACTCCTGCCTGTCTTGCTCTCGTTTCTCCAGAATTCCCCATGGCCCACCATGTGTAATGGACAGCAGGTAGCATTTCCGGCGAAAATGCTACCTAAAGACTCCAAAGTGTTTTAAAATAATCACGTTGACGTAATGACATCAGCCAACTTGTGTTTGTGTTTGAACAGGAAAACACCATCAAATGTTGTCACCATGGGTGTACGACGCCAATGGCAAACATGATGCACGACTTTGCTTTGCAGAGTAAAGGTCTGTAGTGACCGTCCTAAACCTCATCCTGTACATCTCTAGTATCAGAACACTTCTAGATGTGGATGGATGTGTCTTTGTGTGTGCATAGGTGCCAGAGTGGTTATGTCTTCAGAGACCTACAGTTCAAGGCCGTACTCATTGTTTACAGTCCTTCTCTGGTACTTCGGCTGCAGCGCGAGGAACCCCGCACTTGTCATCCAGGTACCGCCTCCCTAATCCAACCTCTCCACTCAGTTTATATAATGTCATCCCTAAGGCCGCCGTTGTTGAAGGATTTCTCTCCTCTCCTCAGGAAGACCCAGTCATGCGACCTCGCAAATGCTGGCCCTTCTCTGGTTCGAGAGGCTTTCTGACCGTGGCGCTGTCCCATCCCATCAGGATAACCCACGTCACTGTAGATCACCTGGCCCATGGCCAAACACAGAACAGGCGCATGCCTTCCGCCCCAAAAGATTTTGCCGTTTATGTGAGTGATCCGCAAGGGAGTAACAATCTGTAAATCCAAGATAGTCACAAGAAATGCTGCTTAGAAGCGGTTCAGTGCTATAAATGTGTGGAAAGTTTTGGGCATCGGTTTACGAGTATTCCAAATATTCAAGTTTTGCCAAAGGGGTTTCCTGTGGCAAACAAATATAATTGCCATGAAAACATTACAGTACATTACATTTAGTCATTTAGCAGACGCTTTTATCCAAAGCGACTTACAATTGTTCAAACACCGACGGACGCAGCCATCAGGAGCAATTAGGGGTTACGTGTCTTGCTCAAGGACACTACAGCATGCTAGCAGGAGCCTGGGATCGAACCAGCAACCTTTGGATCACTAGACCACCAGCTCTACCTTCTGAGCTACCATCCCCTAAAAACATATGTAAACATAGAGTATAAGGGGAATTCCCCACATAACCCTACACATACATCCACGCAATTTCACCAGGAATTGTTTGGTCCCACTTATAATATTCATTAGTGAGTTATCTTTCCAACCAGCTTTAGATCTGTTATAGCCACAATCTATGGATTACACACTTACTCGCCAATTACTTTCTTATACACTCACAGGGCTTGATAAAAATGGACGGACAAAAAACTTTCCTGGGAGAATTCCAGTTTGACCAGGATGGAGGGCCCACTCAAACCTTCCAGATAGCTGTAAGTTTGAAGCACCATATTAACATACTGTAGATTATCCAGTGGTGACCCATTCATTCCATTTATAAGCACAGTCTCTCTCCCATCTATCCCAGAACCCCCTGGGGGTGCATCGGTTCCTGGAGCTGCAGGTGAAGAGCAACTGGGGTGAAAGTCAATACACCTGTCTGTATCGTCTCAGGGTCCACGGAGACCCCATGCATCACCGATAACCCATTCCAATGTGCCCTCCTCTCCTTCCCTTCTCCTAAACATAAGAACACTTTATTAGTCACCGGAGAGAACTTGAGGAATTCCTTGCATTCCTTATACTCTCACTTCCCGCACACCTTAGAATCAAGCCAACCAATGATAATTAAAAAAAAAAGAAAGAAAGTGATTATCCACTTGCAAAAGGTGTTTCTTATTCTTTTGTTTGTTGTCTATTCCGCAAAACTGCTTTTTCTTTTTTTCCCTCAATTGGGTACAACAATGTCAGAAAGCTGGGCAAGTATTACCAGGTGACCTAGTTGGTGAAGATCATTAAAATGCGGCGGTTGGAGGGAGACCGACAACCATACACTCCTCACGTGAAAATACGAAGCTTGTAAAGGATCCAACATATGTGCAAAACCTGTCTTTTCCTGACACTGATTTATTGGAACATTCAGTTACTGTTTTTCATTGTATTTCAAAACAAAGACATGGATATAAAAGTTCAAAAACAAAAACAGAAGAAAATACAAATGGTCCATGCTCTTATCTTTTTAAACTGAAAGGATCAAACCAGTCTTAAACGTCTTATAAACCACAAATGCTACAAATATTTCACTCAAAAATGTAATGAACCTTCCGTCCATTGGTATTGTTCTTATTTGTCTGGGTACAGTTCTTCGCCAATGTCACATTACCCATAATGGAGAACAGCAAATGTTTTCCTCCCGTCACCTTTTTGGCCATCACCCTCTTATCCGTCCAGCAACTTCAGGATGCTGTCCCTCTCCTTCAGTGCTTTCCACGCTTGGTCCTTCTCCTTCTTGGTGGGTGTTCGCTTCTTCTGCCTGGCCGCCATGATGCGGCGGAAGCCCTCCATGACCTCGTTGTCGGACACCCTGACTCTCTGTCTCAGCTCCTGCTTACGCATCTCCTCCTTGGCCATCCTGTGGAGCAGCGGTCACGCAGCTTGAAGATTCACGTCGACTCAAGCTTGGTACAACATGGAACATGTACAGCAAGCTATGCAATGAAATTACGAATTTAATCTGTACAGACTAAACTAGGGGAGGAATGTTTGTGTGTAGCAGGTGAATACATAGATATGAAACTGCTGTTTTTCAATTTATTTTACACTTTACAAAACACATGGGGCAACCTTAATTTGTTGACTATAGCTAAGCAGCTGTGAGTTAGTGGAAGCCAGGAAAACTGCATTTGTGTGTTGAAATTCAGCATTTCCATAGTGCCTCTACGTGACATTGTGGATCTTTCATTTTTAATACCTGAGCAGCTCCTGCTTGCGGGACCTGTTGTGGGCGCTCAGGGCTTTGAGCTCCGCTTGCCTCTTGTGAAGCTCGGCCAGAACTTCGTCCTCCGAGTCGCCCCCTGTACCTGGGCGCTCATCAGAGTCCAGCAGCCCCTGGGCCACCAGCTCCTCCTTGATCCGAGCTTCCAGGGAGCGTGTGTGGGGGACACTGGGAGGGTTGGAGAAAGGCGGGGAGTCGGCAGAGAGGAAGAGATGCAAAACAACGAGATAATTCTATTATATGCTATGGGAGAGAAACAACTACTAGAGGCAGTTAAAGCTAAAATAAGCCATTAAGATACTTTTACAAAGACGTGATCTAAAGTGTCTTAGTGTATCTAATCTGTATCCTGCATAAAGACTAGGTGTTAAAAGTACCTGAAAGAAGGGCAGTGACAGTATGAATTTTTTCTTACCAATGTGAAAAATAAACGTATTCCCGTGAGATCGCAGTTAACCGTCAGGGGGGGCACTTTTTTCTTTAATTTTTTTTAGTCAGTGTGCATTACAATAACGGGATTAAACAGAAGCTTATAAAAATACAAAGGGATAACCATTTCAATGAGGAATTAAAAATATAAGGGGAATCAAATATATTTTTATATGTGTGAATTGTCTGCGTCCCCGATGCGCCTCTCCATATGCCCCTGTCTCCCTCTGCAATCCTATATGGGCTTATTTTGATTTTCAACCGGCAAGCCGAAGGACGTAAAATAAGTAATTTGGCACCTTTGCAAACACGGCCCGGGATAAAGCACCGGTTCTCAGCGGCCACAGCACGGAGCTTCAGTTAAAACGTTTGCTTCATTTGCTTAATTAGGCGTTTTAAAACGATAGCAAAATATAAAAAAAAAAAAAAAAAAAAAAATGGCCAAAAAAAACAACCACTGATGAACTCAGCCAACAAACAAAGAACCCAAGGGGTTTGCTTTTAGGGTGGAACATCGTTCTGGGAAACTACACGGCAATGCAGATGCCCTGTCCCGGAGAGACGAGTGCCTCTGGGTGGACGCCCCCTGCCACGGTATGGAGCTGGGGAGAGGGATATGTGGGTGTTCCCTCAGGTCAAACCACCGGATGGAGCCATAGAGGAGGGCGGCACCCAACTAGGAAAGGCTGCCAGCTGGGGATTGTTGTGGCAAACAAGTATATCCACAAGTATATGGTGGCTGGAAACGTGGAGAAACCAAGCTGGGCCAGATCAGCAATCAAGGGGCCAGCGTACAAAGGGAGAAGGACTTACGTTTCGCGAGAGGAGAAGGTGACCAGAGAGGACACCGCAAACGGGACAGGAATGCTGCTGATTCCCCGGACCGGGAAGAACCTTAGTAGTTTCTGGTCCGCCACCCTTTCCCCCTCACGATATAAATAAGTGGACTTCAGTTGATTGACCCTGAAAACGCAACCCTCTGAGAGTCATTCCCCCCATGAGGTCAACACAATAGGACTATGTGTGCCACATACGGTGGAGAATGCAGGCATAAGGATCTCTGCCATCTTAGCCCGATATGGGTTCAGCCATCCCACTCGGGCGCAACGCTTCCATGCTTGGCAGTTTGATTCGACCAAACCGGCCCGGCCCCAACTTGTAGACCTGTGCCGCAGGGCCAGGACGTGGCTACCGGAGGGGAATGGCCCGTCTTTCGTGGAGAGGGTGGTCCTGGACGGCTGCCTCCGGTCCCTACTCACGGGAGCCAAAAGGTATGCTGTGCAGACGGCCCCTAACGCAGTAGAAGCCTTGACTGAGCTGCTGGAGAATCACCAGGTGACACAGGAGATGATGCAGCCAAAAAGAGAGGGCAAGTGAGGCACCAGCAGTCCCGCTGGAGGGGAACTGCGGCCCTCAAACCCCCGAAAACAAAACCCCCCATGCCGACAGACCCAACCCGGCGGCACCGGTCCCTAATCAATCCAGACCGCAGGAGATGCTACTCCTGTGGCCAGGGACACATCAGGGACACATCGCCTGGGACTGCCCAGAACAAGATGTTACCATGCCCACAGTGACCTCTGGTGGGGATGGTGTAAACCACTGTCTGCTTGTAACCTCTTGCTGGGCACATGAGGAAGTGGAGAAGCCCGGTATTCCGGTTAAAATAGGCAATAAGGACACAGAGGGTCTCCTAGACTACGGTAGTGGAGTCAGTTTAATTTGACCGGAATTTGCTGGTGAGCTGACCCAGGAAAGAGTCACGGTATCCTGTGTACATGGCGATTCTAGGTGTTATCCAACCATACTGCTACCAATCATTGAAACCCCCTATGAGCGCCTGGCCATGGACAGAGTGGGACCCTTGCCCCTCGGAGACACGGCTTCATCCTGGTCATTATGGGTTATGCCCCTATTTCAGAGGACATCCCCCTACGCACTGCCAGTACCCGGACTGTCACTAGAGAGGTTCTCTTGCTGTTTTCCTGTGGGGCCATAGCAAGGAGATTTTAACCGATCAGGGCTCATGTTTCATGTCATCAGTAATGCAGGAGCTCTGTAAAAACCTAAAGTTGAAGCAACTGCGTACAGCGGTGTACCACCTCCAGACAGACGGCTTAGTGGAGAGATTTAACAGAACCCTAAAAATTATGCTGCGTAAAGTAGCCCATAAAAATGTTAAGAACTGGGACCAGCTATTGCCACATGTGCTTTTTGCCTTCAGGGAAGTGCCCCAGAGCTCTGCAGGGTTCTCCTCCATCGAACTGCTGTATGATCGTAGACCTCGGGAATCCTCGACCTGGTCAAAGAAGCCTGGGAGAACCAACCGTCCCCCTACAGGTCAGTGATCAATCAAATGTCTAACATGTACCAGCAGATGTCGCGGGTCTGGCCTATAGTGCGGGCCAGCATGGAAGAATCCAAAACGGTCCAGGCCCAATCTACAACAGGGGAGCCAGAGTCAGAGAATTCCAGCCGGGGGAGAAGGTATTAGTCCTGGTCCCCACGAGTGAGTTGAAGTTCTTGGCCCGATGGCAAGAACCGTATGAGGTTATGGAGCACAAAGGCCCAGTGAACTACAGAGTGACACAGCCCAGTAGGTGAAAGTTGCACCAAATTTACCATGTGAATTTGTTTAAAAAGTGGGACGAACTACAAGAGCCCCCAAATGCTGTTGGTAATAAACTTGTCCTCCACAGAAGTGATACCATCCCCCTGGGGAAGCAAATGACTCCACACCAGAAACAGTTAAAGTATATCCCAATACAGGGACGTGTTTGGGAAATACTGGCATATGCCGGCAACATTTTAGCGAATGATGGACAGAATCCTGCGACCTCAGAAACTATGCGGCTGCGTATTTGGACGATACAGAAATTCACAGCTGGGACCGGGACAAAAGACAGTTACATGCGGTGCTCACTGCCCTGAGAGAGATGCAGGTTTGGTGGCAAACCCAAAGAAGTGCCACCTGGGACTAGAGGAAGCAGAGCACCTGGAGGACACCATCAGGAGAGGGTTAGTAAAGCCCCAGAAGAATAAACTGGAGAGCATCCGCTGCTGGCCACAACCAACTACCAAGAGGCAAGTCAAAACGTTCTTGGGGCTAATGGGTATTACAGTTTGTACCTGCTCTTTCGGCTTCTCTCCATGATCTGACCCAACATAGGCAACCACACCAGGTGAAATGGACAGAGGACACTGATCGGGCCTTCTGGACCCTTCGGGAGACCCTCTGTGCTGAACCCGTCCTGGTGGCACCGAACTTTACCAAGCACTTCATCCTACAAATGGACGCCTCGGACACAGGTTTGGGAGCGGTCCTTTCGCAAGTGGTAAATGGGGAAGAGCACCCAGTGACTTTAATCAGCCGAAAAAACTGCTGAAGCACGAAAATAATTACGCAGTGGTGGAGAAACAATGTCTTGCCATTAAATGGGCAATGGCAAAGCTGAAGTACTACCTGCTAGACAGAGAGTTCACTTTAGTAACAACCATGCACCCCTAAGATGGATGGCTACAAACAAAGAACCCAAGGCGTTTGCTTTTAGGGTGGAACATCATTCTGGGAAACTACACGGCAATGCAGATGCCCTGTCCCGGAGAGACGAGTGCCTCTGGGTGGCCCCCTGCCACGGTATGGAGCTGGGGAGAGGGATATGTGGTGTTCCCTCAGGTCAAACCACCGGATGGAGCCATAGAAGAGGGCGGCACCCAACTAGGAAAGGCTGCCAGCTGGGGATTGTTGTGGAAAACAAGTATATCCACAAGTATATGGTGGCTGGAAACGTGGAGAAACCAAGCTGGGCCGGATCAGCAATCAAGGGGCCAGCGTTACAAGGGAGCGAGGTCTCACATTTCGCGAGAGGAGGAGGCGACCAGAGAGGACAACGCCAGCACGATTTAAATAAATGGATTTCAGTTGATTAACCCGGAAAATGCTTATCTCTGAGCATCATTGCCCCACCGAGGTCAACACCATAGGACTAGGCGTGCCAAAATATAAATATATACTGTATATTTCATTAATCGCGGGTATGACGGTAATGAGCTCAACCCTGTGACGACATCATGTGGCTGCGGCATTGCGGTAACGTGGTTATCATCACAGCCCTACCTGAAAGCTTTGCCCTGGCTGCGAGGAGAGGTCCCAGCGCCGTCGTTGGTGTCCTTCCCACCAACGTCTGGAATGGGCGAATCCTCCATGGGGGATATAATATTCTCCTGTACAAAGCCATGGGAAAAAGTTAAGTCGCGACAGAGGAAAGATTAATTAAATCTGCTAGTGTTGATCTATGCAGCTTCTTTGTGGGGCCAGTTGTCTCACCTCAACTAAAGCCTGGAGCAGACGCTGCGTCAGGGGGCCGAAGGGACAGCCATCCTCTGGAGAGTCGTGCTGAGCTTCTGACTTCTTCAGCAGGGATTCCATGTCTACAAAGAACAGCAGATGCACCATCAGCAATGTGACCATTGTGTAACGAGACAAGTGTCCAGCACCTCGGGACTGGCTGCGGCCTCCCCTGCTTCACCCTTTGCATCCAGCTCGGAGAGGGGTCCTCCCATCAGGCTCTTCTTCTTGTCATTCGCTCTGGCTCCTTCCCTCTGCTCCTCCAGCAGATCCTCCTGAGCCCAGCGCTGGGAGTAGTGCTTCCCCAACGCTGGGATCTTGAAGGCAGAGTGGTCATCATAATACTGGTCACCTTCATTTCAATTCATTATTCAACTTTTTCCCGCAGTACAATAATGCTGAAAATATTGAAGATAATTTGAAGTATTATACCTAGGGCTGAATTATTAATCAAATTCAAACCGCTATCGCAATGTAATAGAACGCAATTAAAAAAATAAAAAATAAATTATGTTACACAATCTTACCAATCAGAGGGTGGGAAACACCTGGCCACGTGGGGTTCATGTACACACATGCTACCCTACACTCATGTCACATGCCAATGTCAGCAGCAGATAATGATGGAAACAACTTGCCATGCTACGCTCTGATATGGTGATATATTGTGAAAATGGATTCGATCAATCAATCAGTCAATATTCTACTGTGATTGAAGGTTTTTCTTTATAGAATTCAATAGTTAAATAAAAATAAATAATTCACATCAATTAATCTAATTTAATCATAACACGTAGGCCTGGCCTACAGAGAGAGCATGTGTTCACTGTATCCGATGTTGTGTTGGTCATACTATGATTTATTGCTTGTGTTTAGTGAATAATACATAAGGAACCTTAAAAACATTGCATACTAAATAGCAATCGCAATGTTGGTCCAAAAAAAAAAAAAAAAAAATCGCAATTAGATTATTTTCCCAAATCGTTCAGCCCTAATTATAACATACATCAAAAGTTATTAAGAAATACTAAATGGCCTTTATAAAGGGGGAAAAAAGGATGAAAAGCTTTGTTATGCCCTACTTTGTAATATTCAGCTTCATCCTCTGGGGGTTTCAGAAGCTCTTCTAGCAAGCGGATCTCCTCGTTTGTGATATCAGCACAGTAAGGCTCCACCGACGCCCAAAATCTAAAAAGGAAAAAAATAAAAATAAATATCACTTCATAAATAAATATACTAAATTACACTCAAAACATTTATATACACTGAAAAGAGCAGCGTATTTATGTGACTTCATCATGGATGTGCGATCCAGTCTCAGTAGTAACATTGTCTACATTACTTCAGGCATCTCTGCAAACTAATTCAGGGATAGCAGAAAAATAAATGAAGTAGCGAAGCCAGGTGTAAGTTCCACAATGAATATTAGGTACGTGTAACAGAACAATAGGAATGTCATGTGGTTGTAACGCTGCTAACCTGTTGGGCGCGTCGTTTTTAGGGGTGCGAGGAATGTCTTGAGGATCCTCTGTGAACTCATACTCCTGGACTTTGGGCTGCAGGTTTTTGGACTTGGGTCTTCCTGGACCGGGGCCTGGCCCGTGACCTCCTTTCCCGTCTAACTTCTGCTTCTTGGGTTTGTGTCGAGATGAGGCCGAGGGGTCCGGGTCCTTGCCCATCTTGAGGAAGCGCTTGTCTCCCTTCTTGTCCTGCCAGTCCGTGAGGATCTGAGGAGAAACACCAGGGGATCGGGGTCAGCGAAGACATCGGCATATTCCTGTCCACATAGCTGTGGATGGGGAACGCAAACAACACACAATCCCATTTAGTTCCCACCTGTCTCTGCTCCTCCAACGCTCTGAGGCGGCGGCTGGCCGAGGACAGGAGCGTCTCCAGCTCCAGTTGGAGTGTGTCCAGCTCCTCGATGCCGATGCCATCGTCCTCCGAGCGGCCGAGCACGGCGGTGTAGCGCGGACACACCTTGACGTGCTCCACCGGCTTGAAGTCATAGTACTTCAAGGGGGGGCAATCCTTCAGCTCACTCATGGTGCGGTCTAGTGAGCAGTGCAATATCTAAAGCAACAGACAAATAAGGAAAGGTGGGTGAGTGCCTCAAGTCATGTTCAATTTTAGATTTCTAAATTTAAATCTGTCTATTTAATTCTAGTGTATGTATGTATGAATATACATACATAGGTACACATATATACGTATACATATGTATATACATGCATACATATACATATGTTTATACATACATACATACATATGTATACAAACATCTATATGCATACATATGTATATGTATATACTGTACATATGTAAACATAATGTATATACATATGTAAACATAATGTATGTATATACATACATACATACATATGGACGTATTGTATATACATATGTATGTATATACATACATAAATACATACATTCATATGTATACATATATGCATACATTTGAATGTAAACAGGTTTCCCTTGTAAAAGAGATCATGAACTCGATGGGACTTAGGTTGTAAATAAGATTATAATGAGTTGATTTAACTTGACCAATTACACACACGCACGCACACACACATACACACAACGCATTCAATTACACTAACGTGCACGCAAATTCGCATACGCGCGTCAGAGCGGCCAGTCGGCTAGCTAGCCTCACTCGCTATCTAATGACAATAATTGATATAAAACGACGACACACAACTGGGTACGGACCCAAAAGGCAACGCTTAATTTATACTTATAATTTACTTATAATTTCAAAACAAATGGAGAAGTTGGTTGTTTTTAAGACGTTCGTTTTTTTTAGAGCAGCAATATTTACCTCTAGCGAGCAGCGTCCATTATGGGCGAAACCATCTCTGCGAGGTAAGTCAATGTCTTGTCAACTTAACACATTCGTGCTCAAATTTAGGAAGTTGCAAAACTTGAATTCATATTCATGCGTTTTTGTCGAATTGCGACGTTAGTGAAGCAAATACACCGACATTAAATACAGAAACGGCAAACCTATCGATAAAGTGGTATCCGCGGAAGAAACCATATCGCGCGTGGCGATATCATTTAGATTGACGGCAAGCGTTGCTGAAATATGATAATGTTTTTTATGCATTTCAAAATCCTTCCTTTTAGATATAACAGCTGATTTCTGTGAAGGATGCTGTACTTGGTCCTTGCGACCACTTTATTTTACAAATGTATTTCAACAGTGGGCGTCACCCCTATCGCAGTACGTGATGGAAACGTTCTGAGGGTACGCCTGCTTTGGCCCTCGACGTGAGCCCGACGCACGGGGTTGGTGTCAGAAGCCTGGTACGCCCGGTGGGCCGCTCTCCGTGTTCTACCGCGGTGCAAATCAAACGCCTCGTTGGTTGGACTCGGAGATGTAGAATTTACGGAAGAGGAGACCCAGGCGTGGCAGAGCGACTTCCGTCTTGTGCGACGACAAAATGGTAAGTCGATCCAGAAACAGAGCGGACTCATTTAATCATTGATTTCCACACAAAGCACGAGAAGAAGTAGTATTTCGTGTTTTATCCAAGGGGTCGGCTGCGTGTGTGCAAAGCCGTACGGGCGGTGCTGGGCATCCAATACCCCAGTGACTGGAGCTCGTCCGTCCCTGGCTCTTGCTGCTGAAATGAACACGAGACCTCACGACTTATGAGGCGATTCGAGAAACATTGTAATTGAAATGCCACTGTATTTACGTGATAGCGTCTTAGCGACATGATAATTGCATTACATTAACATGACAATCACATTATTCTCGTGATTAAATTGTAATTAGAGGATAATTGCGTGATTGCGTTGCAATTAAATGATAATTACATTGTTGTTACATGATCATCAATCATAGTGCCGTTACATTGCATTTGCCCTGAGGACGCCGGGGTAGCTCAGATGTGGAGAATCAGAATATATTGTCATAACATTGCACGAACTTATCTTCAGACATTTTAGTATTTTATTGTGATCCATACTCATTATTATTGTATACATATTCATTCATCCTGTACAGAAATAGCCCAGCTACTGTTTACAGTATTTATATGTATACCCACACCTGAAACCATACTGACTAAGCCTCAACCATTGGCATTATCCCGTGCATAGGACACATTTAGTATATTCTGTATATTTTTATATGTATTGTTTTTCTTTGTTCTGTACAACAATGCACCAAACCTTTCCAGGACTCTGATCTTGATGATGACCCTTGTCTGCGTGCATGCGGTCGGTTTTTAATGTCTAATGTGTGGCTTCTGCAAATGCCTTCGGCTTCCCAGACTGCGACTCTGCGTCCCTACTTGAACGCCGTCAGGGCCACCCTGCAGGCGGCGCTCTGTTTAGAGAACTTCTCCTCTCAGGTGGTGGAGCGCCATAATAAGCCCGAGGTGGAGGTTAGGTAAGTTCCTGACGGTGAGCTTCCGATTCCTGCGCTGTGCAAAGCAGTGTTACAGTAATGAAAATGAGATAATGCTCACAAATCTGGATGCGGACCCATAAGATTACGTTTCTTACAAATGTACATCTAAAGTCGTGTTAACTCTCCTGCTAGAACACAAGTGTCGACTTGCTGCAGCATGCGTTTGAAATCCCAGCATGCAAGGAATTATACAAGGAAGGGCAGGACGGCTGGGGGGAAATAGGCCAGTCGGGACTTGTGGAAAAGCCCCTTTATAGGCATGTTCGCTACGACAAACTACCCTCACAAGTTACTACAACTAACTAGTGATGAAAGGACTTTTTCTTTTTTGAGGGTCGTTTCTTGACGAGTCACTCAGTAAAAAGAGTCATTTAATTATCTGACCCTTCGTTCGTCGGATTCAGTGGTCGAAGGCTTCCGGGGAACGATGAACGAGTCAGAAGAGTCGGTTCAGCTCTGGGTTGTGAATGGAATCAATGAATCAATAGGGTGAAAAGTAAATTTTTTATTTTGGTTAAATGCAAAGTGCAAGTCAGTCACGTTTAATATGAATTGTACAAGGCCTTGGTCTTTTTTTCCAAACTAATTAAGTCCTCTGTAATTATTTTTGATTTTGAAGATTCAATCTTTTGTCAGTGAGTCCTTTCAAAGATTTGTATGAATCATCTGCGAGTCTTGCATCACTGCAAGTAACTTGGCGATAACTTTCTGCTTTTCAAGTTGCATTCAATGTGCCAAGAACCTTGTATTACCTTGTTTCATTTTCCTTTAAAATATCACTTATATTCTCATTATTATTCCTGAATATCACCCTGGGGATTAATAAAGTGTTAAATAAAGTCAGAGAAATCGAAAAGAAATTGTCCCCATATATATATATATATATATATATATATATATATATATATATATATATATATATATATATATAAAATAGAGAAAATTGGAAATAAACCTTAAAATATAGAAACCAATGAAGCTCTGTGTCGACAATTTAAAATGTAAAAGCAGGAAGTGCATGTATACATAAATACATACGTTGATAAAATGGTGGATTTCAGTCTTTTGAGTTGTAGTTGTTGTGTCCTCACAGAAGCAGTAAGGAGCTGCTGCTGCAGCCTGTGGTGATCAGCCGCAACGACAAGGAGAAGGTCCTGATCGAAGGATCCATCAACTCCGTCAGAGTCAGCATCGCCGTCAAGCAGGTCAGAGGCAAAGAAAATGGCAGCTTTCATTCTGCGTCCATCTCCCCAGATTATTTTCTATGACAGGGGAGTCGTTTATGACCCGCCCCCCACCCCCCCCCCCTACGCTTTAGGCGGATGAGATCGAGAAGATCCTGTGCCATAAGTTCATGCGTTTCATGATGATGAGGGCAGAGAACTTCTTCATCCTGAGGAGGAAACCGGTCGAGGTGAGACGGAAGGAGAAAAGCAACATCACAGTTATCAATTACAATTCAAATGGTTCATTTAAAAAAAAAAAAAAAAAACCTCCTTTCTTGCCCCCCACCCCACCCTCCTCCTGTGCTGAAGGGGTACGACATCAGCTTCCTGATCACCAACTTCCACACGGAGCAGATGTACAAGCACAAGCTGGTGGACTTTGTCATCAACTTCATGGAGGAGATCGACAAGGAGATCAGCGAGATGAAGCTGTCGGTCAACGCCAGGGCCCGCATCGTGGCCGAGGAATTCCTTAAAAATGTAGGACCTTCTCATGTATATTCTTCATATCCATGAACAGAGTTATCAAATCAGAGAATAGAAAAAGTCTGATTCAGCACAGTTGCTCGGCTTTACAGTGACACCTGCTTCACTGTAGAGGCATTAGGGATTGAAAGAAAAAAGTTTATTTTCTCAAGGTTTGCACCCGGCCCTTGAGATGCTTGAAGAGCATGAATTTCATCCTCAGAAATTCAAGTATTGGAATACCTGGAAAATAGCACCATTTTGTTCTGAAGTGCTTGAAAAGTCCTTGGAAAAAATATGCAATCATTGAAAACCTGGGATAGTCCCCATTTTTGTTATCAAAATTCTAACGTATTAAAATGTTTCCAAGATCAGAAAAGAGGGAGAGGACACTGAAAAAATGTTTTTCTCCTGAAATGGATAGATTTTTTTGATAATAAAAGCAGACGATTAGAGTAGGATTTTAATACATTTAAATCAATAAAGATCACAGTCCTTGAAAATGTTGAAAAATTGTTCTTAAAAGTCTTTGAAATACATTTTGTAACACAAACCCTGTGTTTTGTTTCCAGTTCTGAGAACGAGAGGTCCTCCCACGGTTCTGTAAAGAAGGAGGCGAGGCTCCCGAGGGCCCATTGGCACCCGAGGCGGCACCAATCAGCAGTGACGTGCTTTGCTGTCTCTCAGGCATCTCTATGTACTCATGAGTATCAACGGCTGTAAATAAGGAAATATTTAGCAGTTTAATTTCTCAGACAAATCCCTAAACCAAGGCGGGTCCTTAAAAGTATTAACGATAGTCATGGGTGCCGGGACACTGAGAGTGTGTTTGAATGAAGATGGCCATTGTTTCTTTTTCTTTTTTACATTTTATGTACATCTGTATGTGCCTGCTTCTCAGTGTCCCTTGTTTGAAATTTGCTTCTAAAATTTGCCCATGTTTCAAAGGAAAGTTAAAAAAAAAAAAAAAAAAAAAAGATCTGCAAGGGATTATATTGCATAGATGAAATATGAACTCTTTACAGAAACCATCATAAACATGACGTATTGAAATTATATGAATATGAATGGTGAACAATAAAACCCGTTGTTTATATTTTCATTTTCCGTTTATGTTATGTTTTATATTTTCATCATTTTTCATCAACTCAACCCCAACGCCATTTTGACTAAAACCAACACCTCTCATTTCCCATTCTCAACAAGAGACCTTGTGTTAAGATCAGCACTTCTGTCATGCATGTTCCTTATATACCAGAGTTTTGTTATTTCAGGTTTCATTGTGGGGCGAAGTCCACAGTATAACCCAAATAGTATGAGAACCACCATCCACGCAGTATTTTCTGTGGTGAATCATTTTTTAAAGGAAGCAGGCAACAGATGTTGCACTGTATGTGGGTGTTTGTGTTATTTACTAACAGCATTTTTGTTATGCACGCTTTATTACAGGATTTATAAACATGTGATTACTGCCCCCTTCTAGACTCCTAGCCATTGACATCTCAATAAGGTTCATTTATGTCTGCCTATCCCATTCAGAAGGGGACAGTATTTTTTCTTTTTTTTTTAGTTCTCTAGAAATGTTACTCAAAGGTTTTTCATAATGCATCAGTATTGCTGTGTTAAGGGTCCTGATAAGGCTGGAAAATAAGATGCAAAACATGGAAATCGGATTGGAACTAGGTCTGATGTGAATTTGTGAGAAGATAGGTCTGTGTACAAAAATAACTTTTATTTTTCAGAAATTGAAAACATGGAAACCCATACAAAACAGCCAACAGCTGTGCTGAATTTGTGCATTAAAAAATGCCTTATAAAACTGGATTTGTTCTTTAAATATCGATTATGCGTTCAAAAGTTCCAGTTGCATAACACCATAAAAAATACTTGATTTTTTCACTTCATTAATCAGTCCTTAAATCAACATTATAACGATTAACATTTTCACATTGGAATCACCGCTGGGAGGGAACAACAACCGCAGACCCATTATGGAACCAGTGAGTCAATCACCACCAAGAGGAAGTGTGAGCTTCAAAGCCTTAAAATTGCACGGGACATCTTCAAAAAAAACACACAACAGATTTGATTAATACAGTAAGGAGTGAAACATATTTAAATTAAATCACGTGCCAGGGCCACAGTTAAAAGACAATAAAAAACACGTGAACCTTCAATAAGAGTGCGCTAACCCTGACCCCTAGCACCAAACCATACTTCCATCCTTAAATGAGCGTAACGAGGCGAGTTCTGAGTCACTCTGCGTACCCCGTGGATCAGAAACACTGAGGCCAGAAGTGCGTCGTGGTCTTGAACGTCTTTAGGGGTCACGTTGCGCCTTCGGGGGTCAAAGGTGAGCGGGGACGGTCTGCAAGGCGTCCTTAGTGGTACGGTGCACGTTGACGTTCTGAAAAGAAGACAGCTGCCGTCAGATCCTCTGAACACCTGGGTGCGACCCAGATCGCGTAACCTCTGCAAAATTGGGCTTTTTGAGATTCATTAAAATGCACACGGAATAAATGTGTATATAACAGCCGCCATACACATTGGAAACTACCTGCCAAGACACAGTTGGAGGAACGATTTTGAGCTTTGCAGAAAGCTTCCATGCACCACATAAATAAGTAATTGCATCCCATTAAAAAGGCATGATGCACATCAGCCATACATGAATGTAGAGGTTTTTCTGAGTACCTGGCTGCCCAACACTGCCTTGTGCAGTTGGATATAAAAGCCAAACTGAGTGAAGGAGGGCATTTAATTCAAATTGTTGCACTGTAATATACGTTCATGCCTCACCATATACCTTTCACTCTCAAACGGACTTTCAAGGTGACCTGTACCTAAACTTATTGATGGTTCCGCTTCCACTTGTTCAAACAAAACAAAACCAAAAAGATAACTTCCATATGTAGACTGGACTTTTTTTAATTTTATTTTTATTGTGTGAATAAAACAAGTGTGATCCGGAGGCATGAAATGCAGCAGCACTGACCATGTTGAGTTTATTCAGAGACAGTAAACAGAAACGAAATGACTTCCTTTTTAGTCCAAACAAGAAAAAAAAATCAAATAATAACCCAGGTTAACAAAACTTTTCTGATTCGAGAGTCCTCCTCAGAAGGGACCGCCGCAGGAAATATCAGTCACCTCGACATTAACAAATCAACAGATTTAAAAAAATGAGTGAAAAAAAAAAAAAAAAAAAAAAAAAAAAAAAGTGCAAAATGTGACAAACGCACGACTTCCTGGACGCCGCACAACGCAA
Organism: Zeus faber; assembly: GCF_960531495.2. Lineage (NCBI taxonomy): Eukaryota > Metazoa > Chordata > Actinopteri > Zeiformes > Zeidae > Zeus > Zeus faber. The sequence goes on from NC_137192.1 coordinate 10,235,783, forward strand.
CAGAAGACGCTTCAAAGTAGTTTTCTGATCCCCAATGTGCAAAGTGCAGAAAACAGTGACGCAACGTTGTGGAAAAACAGTTTTAAAGACTGAATCATTGACTGAAGAAAAATCACCATCTGTCAGTGTGAACACATCATCGTTTGGAAAAAAAAAAAAAAAAGGTGCTGGGGATGAATCCTTCACATTTTTTGGAAAGATCGCCGGCTCCCGGGGCCGCTCGGCCTTTTTCATAATTCTCAGAAAATGAGATTACAGGACGTCACACACACAATGCATGTCATAAGCTTGATTTCCAAAGCTGAACTGGATTCCAGTTAATTACCATCGTATACAAATCAACAGGTTTTCAAAAGGAAAGCAGGAGGAAGTGGAAAAACTAAAACACTAAAGACTTTAAAACAGTGGAATTTGTTTCAATGTAAATCCAATCGGAGGAAGCTGGTTGGGAACGCAAGGCGGTGGTTGGTTGGGCAGGAATCTGGCTGAGCGAGCTGGGGGAGGGGGGGTGTGTTAGGGGAGAGAGGCCGCAGTAGGTGGGGGGAGGAGGAGGAAGAGCAACGCGGTGTCACTGATGAGCTGGCACTGTTAGCAAAGCCTCCGCTGACATCCGCGACACGTGTACGTTCTGTTTCAACGATAGAAAGCACACACAGGGAGAGGGGTGAGGCGACGCACAGAGACGTGAACTCTCAACTATGGTGAAAAGGGTGGGGCATGGGGATGGTTATTGTTCACCGTTTTCTCCAACTGGCCGGTCAAACCGGTCGAAAAGGGATGACCCCAGACCAGAACCCCCCCACCCCCACCCTCATTGACTAAAATATTTTTTAGTGTGCATTACAATAACAGGATAACACTGAAGTGTAAAAAATAAAAATAAATGAAAATGCATGGGGAGAATATTTCAGCTGAAGTGACAAGCGGAGAGAGTTTTGTTTCTCCAGAAGCCCTTGAACATGCGGTGGAAGACGGTCAATGATAACTAAAGAATGATTGTTGTGTTTATATTTCACATCACACAACATATGTACGCATGTAACTTTTGCCGGCAAAAAAATTAAATACAAAAAAAGATATATATTTATATTTTATTTTTTGCGGTGATGACGGTAATGAGCTTAACCCGGCGGTGACATCACACGGCCGCAGTATTGCGGTTATCATCATAGCCCTAGTAAGCCGATAAGTGTTAAAAATATCATCATTAGCCCTATCATTTTCAAGTTCAAGCGATTATTTGTCACATACATATCAATAAAATAATACATCGCATATAAACATCATTTAGTTGCACATTAACTACAATGTTTCCAGGACATTTTGGCCAGTTTTGTCATATTCTTGAATCTATTCCATGACTAGATAACGACATTACAAAATCCCAGATATTCCAGGGCACAATTATATCTGTGATCACATCTTCCTCACCCTCCTCCCATTTCTAGATTAGATCACCTTTGACCTGAAACGCAAAGTTAGCTGGAGGATGAGAAGGTGGATATGAGAAATGAAAATCAGGGCTCGCTAGCTTTAGTAATGATAATCTGAACGCAAACAGAATTGAGGAAACGGAAGAAAAAGTAAAAAATAAAAACATGGGTCCATTTAAGTGTTGAAACCCATGATGTGTCTCACCGGCATCCATTCACCCAACATGCAATGAGTGGTGACCTCCTTACTTTTTGAAAATAAAAGGTCTAGATGTGTGCAAATTAGGGATGCAACAGTCCAGTGGGCTCGCGGCTACTGAAACAATCACGAATGTATCACAGTTTACCGTAACGGTATGTTTTCAGTATCTTTATATGTAAGATTTTATTGTTTTTATTAAAAAAAAGGTGCACATTTTTTTTTCTTTTTTTCATAGTAGTCTGCCACAAAGAACTAGTGACGCTCTGTGTGTATGACCGTGTGACTTTGCATCAAGTTCATCTGATTGGAGGGGATCCGGTGTCCAGGATCGTGGGTAATACAAATATACATTTTTGTTGCGCTCCTTTTATAGCATTGGCCATCTCTTACATAGAGGGGGGGGGACATCTGCCAGCGGCAGGAGACGGCAACTTAAACAAACGCAACATAAAACTTGACCAAAAAAAAAGGGCTCATCACCCAGCGAGAGTCTGTTCCCTTCGTTTATACAAAAGTGCCATTCAAAAGAAATGGATCGTTTGTGAACGCCCCCAACACTAGTGCAAGTGGAAGCGAGACAGAGAGTCTGAAGTGAAGTTCATAATAAAGAGGGACAAGGCCATCCTAGGGGTTATTTTACCACAGGACACATTGATTGATTGCACTCTTTACTAACACATTACCTTGTAGTTTTATCTAGCATTTCTTTGGAAAAGGCGGCGTAGCCGGGCGACGTCGAAATAAATAAATAAATAGGAATAGACCTCTCTCGCAAAAATAAGAGAAATGCTGCGTGGCCTTGCGTGGACCCTTCACAGATTTGGAGCTGCAACAGTGGATTCAATAGGAAGCAGCACTGACGGCGCTGCCGGAACGTGTCCGGTGGACTTCTCCCATGATACCGTAATACCACAGCTCACATGTGCGCTTTGAACCGAAGGGGGCGTTTGATAACATACTGTGTACCATTGCATCCCTAGCGCAAATGTTTTTAATACACACCTCTGGCTTTTCTCGGTGAGTGTTGACTGCGTCCACATTTAGGCAGATGGACTCCACCTTACAGCCTGAGGATGTAGAACATAGGATTAGCCTCTCCGTACAATAGAGGTGGATGTAGTTGTAGCGGTGGGAGCACACGGTGGCGGCCGCTCTTACCATAGGCCACTGGTGTTAGTTTGAGCACAGTGTGCAGGGGGCACTTCAGGTACGGCAGCTCCTCTGTTTCAAAACAAATCAAATGTCATCTGGTTAATCCTTCATGTCTGGGATGTCAGATTACCCGACGTTATATAACTGCCAACCATGTTAACGGATCGGGCAGCAAAAACCATTTGCTGTGCTGTCTGAATCCCGACACACCCATCTTGATTCAGACAGGTGTGGTTGCTAACACACTAACCCAACAAGTAAGTAAAAATAAAGAAAATGTATATTTTACATTATTTTACATTAAACTGTATCAAAGTAGTTAATATAAAAAGTGCAGACACATTCCAACCTAAATGTGTTCAACTCTAATACTTAAGGTGTTGATAGTCCAGTCTCTTATTGTTGGAAGGCTCCCGAAAGATTTAAAAGGGGAGAATTTTTAAGCCTTTCATAAACTGGTAGTGTTGCTCATATGAAAGCCACTTTAAACAAAAAAAAAGTACTTGCAGGTGTTATAGGTACAGGGAGCGGATTAAAAAGTAAAAGAGCAAATGTGGAAATTGCCCTATAAATACTCAAGTAAAGTAAAAATGCTGCAATAATGTACTAATAATTGGTTTTCAGTGCATCACTCGCTTTAAATAGATCCCAGAGGGAAGAGAAGGAAAAACAAAAACAAAAAATTGTTCCTTTATTTGCATACTACTAAATGTGTCCGACCTGCGGTTTTGTCCAGGAAGTAGGCCAGCAGGCAGCGCATGACCGCCTGGTGGCAGACGACCAGCACGTTCTCCTGCCGCTCCAGCTCCATGATGACCGGTTCGAGACGCTGGACAAGATCCTCGTATGACTGGGAGACATTGTGAGATAGTACTTACACGTCAACAACAACAACACACTTGCATTCAATATTAAATCGGTGAACGTGCCAAAGGGGAAACAGTCCTATCAAGAACAATTAAGAACAATCATGACATAATAAAAGTCAAAAAAAGTGATGAAACACCTTCCACCACATTGGGCTACATGCAGTGAGTGAGGAGTATTGCGACTAATGGCAACATTCATCTTCGTGTGTGTGTGTGTGTGTGTGTGTGTGTGTGTGTGTGTGTGTGTGTGTGTGTGTGTGTGTGTGTGTGTGTGTGTGTGTGTGTGTGTGTGTGAGAAATGGGGAGGTAATTGGATGGCTTAATGGTGGGAACATGCCACATGACACTCAGACCTGCAGTAAACTACCTGTACCCTGTTTTTTTTGGCAGAGACTGAGTGTGTCACTGAGTAGGCGTGCTCGTGTTTACAGCGCCCAAGCCAGGTGTCATATTGGTGGTTATCAGGTGGTTATCAGTGTGTTGAAGTGACAGTTTGCCATCTGGGCGCAGTCAAAATGTGTGTGTGGGGAAGAGGGTCATTACGTCCGGACCCAAAGAGCGGAGTGAGCGGGCATGAGGAATTTCAAAGTGTGAGACAAAAGAGAAGCGCACGCTGGATACAGGACATGGCGTTGCTCAAAAACACATTTCAATAAGAATAGTTATCGGTCCTCACCTCCCCCTTTGGGTAGCGGTAGCGGTATTTGTCCTGGTCCCTCAGGGCAAACTCGAGCGGATAGTGATCCTGAATCTCCTCGTACATCATCTCCTCACACACCCCCTGAGGAAAGACATACACAGACGTGAGTCTCCTACAGCCGGTCCCCGATCGACGGGATGGAAATTGCACCGCTTCATCCGCCCGTCTAGCACTCACGGCATCGATCTCGTTGAGGACCTTCCACTGCTCGTAGGGCACGTTGAGAGCCTCAGCCGTCTGGATGGTCCTCTTCATCTGGCTGGTCCACACCTTCAGGTCGCTGATGCCCTGGGCCTGGATGAACTGGCTCAAGTACTTGGCAAACTGCCGGGAGACAAAACGGAGACACGGCAGCGTTCAAGCACGCTGGCCAGGTAATTGTCGCGTAAAGAGCCGTTGCCACTGGGAGCGCCTGAGCATTTCGACAAATGCGGTTCACGCCGGCCGCTCTGCATTCCACTGGAGACTCTGCGACTGACCTCTTTGCCTCTGGCGGAGAGGCCGGAGTCGCCCCCGATGCGGCCCTTGACGTTGAGCTCGCTCTCGCCGTGGCGACACAGGTAGATGGAGCGCGGCGTGATGTGGATGTTCATGAGGTAGTAGACGATGCGGCTTTGCACGTGGTCCAAGACCCGGTTCACCAGGTAGCGTCGGCCCACGTCCATGATCTTGATATAGGACAGGTCTCTGGGACACAGGAGAGAGAGAGAAGGCAAACTCATTATTTGGATAGAGCCTCACATGTTGCTACTTTGCAAAGTGAGGAATAATGGTGTGTGTAATCCCTCCTTAGGGGGACACTGTGTTTGCTTTTCCTTTTAAAGTGGAAAGCCTGCTCTATGATGGATTGGGTTTTTAGGTCACAGGCGAGAAAAGCCATTATCCCTCCTCCGTGCCGTAAGCCAGCAAGGTGCATTTTTCTCACTTCTAAGCAAAGCAAATGAACGCTGAATTATTAACCACAAATGACCTTTTTGGCTACAGAGCCGCACATGTTCCCCTCCGTTGTACGATTCCTCCAAGCGCTCACCTGTCCAAAGCTTCATCTAGTGTCTCGTAGGAGTTCTCGTAGCACTGTATTCTCTTCATGAAATCTTCCACCGCCTCCTCCGTGTTGCAGTTGGTGTAGTCGGGGCTTCCCAGTTTCACTTGCTGGACAAGGAGAGCGATAAAGAAGGCAGTTAAAATGAGCCAGGGATGGAGGACGGCCTGGATTTTGCTTTCTGCCAAAACAAACAGGCGTGTTCAGCCACTCACCACGATGTTCTCCTGTATGACATCAGGGTCTTCACACACCGACTCCACAAAGAACACCTGAGGACAAAGGGCCAAATATCGGTCAATATGCAAGAGTGCACGACGGCGTCCACAAACTGCATAGTGATCCCAAGCAGTACCTTAAATCCATTGTGTTCAGCAAACTGGATGATTGTCTCTCTCCTTTCTCGGGTCGTGTTGGTTGCGTCAAATACCTGAACAACAGCGCGGAAGAGAGCAGAGACGCCGTCACTCAAAAAGACCATCGCGTCCATCACTTTGAAATGAGTCATGCAGCTTGGTTTGCAGTCGAGCGGCTCGTCCGACTCACCGCCACTTGTCCGCCTTCGTCGGTAAGGTACTGCCGCACGTCGTTCAGCGCTTCGGAGGCGCACTGTCTGCCGAGGGGGCGGGACAAAGGCGGTCAAGAGACGGCGGACACACAAATAAGACCCAGACCCCCTGAAGACTCTACAGAGACGACCCGGCGAGCCTTACTGTCTGATCTTCAGCCCCTCCTCGTTGTCCGGCCGGAAGAACTCGAAGGACTCGTAGATCTTCACATATTCCCTCCGGTACTGGCCCACGTTGAATTCTGTGGATTAAAGAAGAGCAAGAGGGCGATGATACAAACAACGCTCAAGGCCAAAATAGATTTGTTGCCTAACCTACACCGCTGAACCGATAACCAAACAACCAAACACTTTTCCCTCCACTCTCCCTCTCCGGCTGTCTCGACACACACACCCGGCACCAGAATGCTCACACGCTCATTTCCTCCAGCGAGACTTGTGAACCGCCCGCAGTAAAACCCATTATAACTGACAATTAACAATACTCCAACGCATCCAGGGTCATTAAAATATAACATGATATATATTACTATATCAGAATCACAATATTTTAGATATTATATTCAAATGCCATAAAGTAACTAAAGTACTCGGGATTCCCTGGTCTTTTACGAAATATACATATTTCAAGGTAAGCAATGCCACTTTTATAGAATTGGCTTTTTTCAAATTATAATGGAAAATGAACGTCTAATGTCTAATGGAAAAATGAATGTCTACATTAAACAAATGTTAATAACTGTATCAGATAGCCCCTAGTTAATAAGTCTCTACCAGTTAAGCACATCTAGACATTCTGGATGCCATTGCAAAAATACTCAGAAGTCAATAAAACAGCAAAAAACACCCTTTTAAGACAGTCCCTGTCATCGATGAAAATAATTAATATATAGATTAATTCCTGCGCTGACAGAGCCAAATCAGGAACCTGAACCTCCAGCTACCTTTGGTTCATTTATCTCATATTATAGAGTCTTGCCAAACTTGCAGAAAAAAAAAAAGAATATTTGTTCACATGGTATCTGGAAAAATCAGGTGAACATGCTTTGAAAGGTGATTGTATTCCATTTAATGTCAGATTTAATGTTGATTTTATTTACTTTTATGGCTTTAAGGGAAAGGTTTGTGAGGGTGTTTAAGATTTTCAATATCAAGTACAACTAACCGATGACAATAAAATATTGAAGGTAACTGAACAAATGATCACAAAATATTCTCATACAACGGTGTCTGTATAGAGTATGTATGTAGAAATGCAAACCGAGCAACACGTGCCCAGATCCACCAAACGTGGGAGCTCGTACCTCTGGTGGGAACTCCGATCCAGTTGAGATAGCGAGTCAGCTTCTTGGAGATGTAGGTCTTCCCTCTGGCAGGAAGACCCACGGTCACGATCAGAGTGGGACAGTTTGTCATACAAACTGGAACGAGAAGAGGATTGGGACGGGGGAGAAAGGGTTTGGGTCAAAGGTCGGTCATAACGCAAGATTGCTGCTGGGAATAAAGTCAGCCAGGAACAGAGGTTGTGTCACAGCAATTTGTCAAAGCTGCGAAACTGTGCTGGAGGCAACGTCTGTGGAGACCTCACAGCCAAGCTTCAAGCACTTTGGTACGAGCCACGATGTGCAGGGCACTCGGACAGAGGGTAAAATGCACTTGGTGGTTTGTAAGAAGACGACCCTCAAGAGACCTCCGAAGGGCCAGAAGAGGGAGGCGAGACTACAGACGGACCATTAGTCTATCCATATGAATCAAGGAAACACAGAAAAATAAAATCGGAAGATAATATTTTGGTTAGTTCATTCGCTTCAACGCGACCAAGGAAATTAAGAATAATAATAATAAGAAGAATTGGCCCCTTTATTGTGATATTTCTAATATTAGCTCATAAATCGGTTGGAAACACATGATTCAAGACTCTACTGAGTTTACAGAATGATCCCAATCAGCTCAAATAAATGCAATCAGACGATCATGTGACAATTGTGACGAGGAGTTGACATTAAATTATGTATAAAAAAAAAAACAACAACAACAACAACAGGCTATACAGATAGGTATTTCATATATAAACCAAATAAACAAATATGAAAAAATAAGTGCCTATTTCATGATGTGATGTCGGCCATTCCGTTCTCATATTTGTTGCCAATGTAATATTATTACATTGGCAGGGATTTGTTCGCATGACTGCAGGGAGACAATTCCTGTTTACCAACCAAGTGGTGATTGCTTTTGCACAGTGAGCCGGAACCCGACACTAGTCCTTTCTCAGCCCTGCGGGAAACCTTGGATTGTACCGAACATCCAACCATCCAAATGCTTCTTATATAAGCAGCTCAGGCAGATGGCCGCATCACAGAGACCATGAAACGGGGCTCATCTGCTCGGTGGTTTCATTATTAATAATTTGCTGGGGACACCATCCCTGGAAGCTCCTGAAGGACCCCCGAGGGGTCCCCGGACCCCAAGTTGAGAACCACCGCTCTAGAATTCAAATGGAAGAGATGTGGTTACAGTTTTCTACCACATTGTAGAAAATGTAACCATGGGTTTTTAGACAGATACTCTATTTATCCCTGGAGGGAACTCGCGATGTTACAGCAGGACCACAGCACACATCAAAACTATAGGCAATAACAATAAAGCAGTAAGAATACAAATATTAATTGGAAGTATACAATATAACAAAAAATGTAGTAAAATAGAAAACATGTAAATACGATAAGGGAAAATTGCAAAAAAAGGAAACATACAATAAACCTAAAATTTTACTTGGAAAATAAAAAATAGAAATATTCAATTAAGCTAAAATCAACCAAAAAAAAACCAAATTACAATAAAAACCCCAGAAAAATCGGGCCATAGAATAAACCTAAAAACAAACAAAAAAAACCCCCCTCTGTATCATAACTAACACTGTTAAAAATAGTAAATTGAGCAAGTTTGCATACACACTTAATAAATAAACACATGCGCTCAACCTGTACGTCTATTGTGGGCGGAAAACGACACATCAGTTGAAATCCCTAAATCCTATTCAACATTACAAATACACCGTAACAGCCCAAAGTCATCGCGGGCGTCGCTGCCACGTCGCGGTACGCACCCTTCCTCTGCGAAATGTAGTTTTCGGGAAGGCCATTTTTGCACGGCATCCAGATCTTCTTCAGCGGGTTTTGGGTGAGCTCCCGCGGCGTGGCGGGGCTCGCCTGGGCTTTGTCTTCCATTCCTGCTCCGGGTGGAGTCGAGGCGGAGGTGGATGAGGAGGAGGCGGCCGCGGCCGCGGCGGCGACGCTGGGCCTCTCCCCCCGGAGCTGAGCGGAGGGCGACGGGTCCTTCATCCGTGCGGCGCTGCGGCGTTCGTCCCCGGTCGCTCGGCTTGTCACATGGTCTGACTCCAGCAGCGGCGACACGAGAACCAAAAAAAGAAAAAGAACTACCGGCTAACTACCGGCTTTCCGTAGAAACGGCGCGCAGGCTCACTCCGCCCCCTAAAACAAATACGCGCGTACGTGTTCGCCCACGCGTAATTACGGTAAATGAACGGCGATCCACGCGGGCGCTCTAAACATTTGGAGCCGCTTTCAAAAAGTACAACTATAACGGACAGGATGTCAGTCATACTTATAGTTGCAGTGTCGTTGTAGTGTCACGTGTTGAAGGTCAAACAAAGGGCCTTGAAAACAGCGGCATCAGACGCTTGCACAGATGTACAGTTTTGTTTCTAACGACCTACGCAGGGTGTTTGCGGAAACGTGTCGAAATCGTGCAACGGCGCAACACGAGCCAAGATCCACGCAACTCAACAACTCGTTTTTTTTGTTTTTTTTTTCTCAACTTACCATTGAAATCTCCATTTCTCAATATGAAATCGCCAACAACAACAACAACAACAAAATACAAAGGTTTTGCAAAGTTGAAGCTTCTTTTTTTTGTAAATTGATCCCACGACTATTTTCTTTCAGTGTAAAGTCTTAGTTCAATCAATTCAATCTTCAGTTTTCCAGGTTGTACTTTCTTTACATTTACAACAACAGGAAAGAATTAAGTACCAACATAAACAAAAGTTGCATAAGCTTTTGCAGTGGTTAGTATATATATGTATTTAATTGCCAAAATTGTAATTGAATTCCGACAAGCATAAAAGTGCATGGCAGACTGATATTACAAAGGTAAAAGTAAAATTCAGCAGAATATTACTTAAGATTAACATTTTTAATCTCATTAGAAATACTACGTTTAACAGTAAAACCCATGGGTTTCGCCTATCAATATTTTCTAACCGAAAATTTCAAAAATATTTCCATTCGATTATATTTAGCTGACTCTAAAGTTAATATGACACCATTATTAGTTAATTGAGACTCCATTTTAATAATTATTTGACTTTGTATACAATGTATGCAAAAATGTTGCATCCAATTTGCAATGTGGTTTCGTCATGATTCTGGGCATTCTACTTTTTTTTTTTTTCATTCAATACCGTACCTCAAATCCTCCTTCTACCTTGGCTAAACTATCTAAGATTGTGTGTGTGTGTGTGTGTGTGTGTGTGTGTGTGTGTGTGTGTGTGTGTGTGTGTGTGTGTGTGTGTGTGTGTGTGTGTGTGTGTGTGTGTGTGTGTGTGTGTGTGTGTGTGTGTGTGTGTGTGTGTGTGTGTGTCGAAATGCTAAGCCTTATAGGGGAGAGTTGTGACATCACAAACACAGCACGTCCATGTTGGCCGCAGCAACCAGAGGTGTCACTTCCATTACCTCCCTCTTCTGTTCCTAAACGCTATACCCCTTGTATGTTTCCATGTGTTTCCATGATGACTGGACTTTTCTGCTGCACTGTATTTTCAACAAACACCTTTCACAATGGAAAACTATTTTAAATGTTAGTCTCACGTCTCACGCAGCTCTTTAGGTCTGAATAAACTTTGCAATAGTAACACTATACTTCTGCCTTAAGCAACAGATCCAAAGGGCCTGCATTAAAAGAATATGTTCAATAACATCAAATGCCTTGTAAAAGTTAAGGAATGCATTTACAGCATTTGAATCGATATCAATAAGAACTAACCTCACCTAACTAACCCTAACCATGTGATATTGGAACTGATGTGGTAGACTATTTAGTTCAATATAATTTGACTCTCACTGCTAAATTCAGGACCTTTCTTCAAATGTTTGCCACATACCTGAGATAAAATTGCATTATCTGTGAGATAGGTCTCCGATTTTCAATGGAGAAACCTTATCTGGTTTAGGTAATAAAGTATTCAAGCCCTGGTCCACTGTTTTCAACTTTTCTTTCCTATCTATGCGTTCTTTATACCAGCTTGGATTGTTTTTAGATTGCTAAGTTTTTTTTGTGCAACTTATCTGTGTCCGACTGCACAATAACACACGTACAACTCACTGTCTCGAACATGAACATGAATAGATTCTGACTCTGATTCTGGTTCTTTAATCATATCCCAAGAATCCCCAATTGATTGCAAAAGACAAAAATGAGTTCATTGAATTTGCAAACAATATACAGAAAAACAAAAACACACACTTGCACACTGCTTCACTTTAGCTGCCTGGTTGCAGTGGCACTTTCATCCCCATTCTACATCACTGCCCTCATTTACTTCATGTTGTTCTCATTTACCTCATGTTGTTTTCCTCATTTACCACATGTTCTTCTCACTCGCTCACTCGCATACACACACATTCACACAACTTGTGCAATCACACTGGTATTACAATGTACATACTGTTATAACTTGTACATAGTCATAATTCATGTTTATAATTTATGCCCTATACACCCATAACAATAATTCATCCTATGTATAGTATTGCATTTTGCATATTCTGTATATTTTTAAATATCTGACCATTTTTTATTTTATCTCCATTTTTTTTCACACTGGTAAGCTTTTGTAAATTCAAATCGTCTGTAGTGAAACGCATCAAACCTCACCAGAACCAATTCCTAGTATATGTAAATGTACATGGAGAAAGAGAATACTACTGATTCCCATTTAGATTGTACATATACCTGTTGGATACATTATACATTTTTTTATTGATATCTTGTTTTGCTTTAGAATGTTGTGACTGGCTCTTTATATAAGAATTTCTCAGACGGCAATACTGAACTATTTGCTTCCATACTGTTTTGTTGCGCTTACGACAATAAAAATCTTCAACACTGTCCATGAGATGGCAGCATTGCTTGAATATACAAGTGTCTGTGTGTGTGTGTGTGTGTGTGTGTGACTGCGTGTGTGTGTGTGTGTGTGTGTGTGTGTGTGTGTGTGTGTGTGTGTGTGTGTGTGTGTGACTGCGTGTGCGTGTGTGTGTGTGTGTGTGTGTGTATACAGTTGTTTACTTGTGTACTTATTAAAGTCTCAGTTTTCGCAGTGTACAGGAATGAGACTTTACTCATTAGGTCAGATCCAACATTAGAATGTAACGTGAGGGAGCAACAGGGCCTGTGACCCAAATTTGAGGAGATGAAGTTTTTCTAATTAAACACTCTCTCTTTCAAATTCCCAAACTGCTAATAGACTGGAATTATACCGGGCACATCATTTCCAAAAATAGATGACACGCTAAAGCATGCAAATGATTTCCTAGCATTTTCAGGGGACCGCAAATAGCCATAATTAAGAGCAACATAATGCCTTTTTTTGTGAACTATTTAACATCCAGGCAGAGAGGTACTTGAAAATATCAGCTTCTGCCAGGAGTCAAGTTTGTAAACTAAAAAAAAAAAAAGCACCGCAGACCCACACGATTAATCTCTGTTACACATTGCCCTGATTCAGCGCAAATAGATGTCTATGTTCATGTTGATGCATGAGATTAACTACACCGACTTCCTCATCAGTCTTGTGAATTAAAAACATATTCTCACACTCTGGAAATATTCTTAGAAAAAATATAATTAATAAAATATTTTCAATGGATTGCAAAGGACGCATAAGAATTCTACTCATATATAAGTAGTATAACTACTGTATATATACAGTATATATGTATGTATTTATGTATGTTTATATATATATATAAATATATATACAAAATGTAAAAAAAAAGCCGGATTCTGCTTCTTAATCATAGATCATCATTCTTTTTTTTTTTTTTTTCTTCCCTAAATAACATAAAGATATATGTTTTCATCTTGTAAAATCAGCAGGAAGCAGGTCTCGGTAGCCCCTCCTCCCTCTCCCTCACTCAGCGCCGAACCAACTGACGTTTATATTTATATTTATCTATGTCGTACTCTTCAGCATCTCCAATCAAACTGTTAGACCGCGTCGCGGGGCCACATCTGGCTCTGCATCCACATTGCACGAACAACACACACACACACACACACAAAAAAAAAAAAAAAGATACACAAAACAAATCACAAATACAATCACTGTTAAGAAGATCCCGACCACACACACACACACACACACACACACACACACACACACACAATAGTAAAGCGATGGATTAAGACTAGAGGCTGCAGACACCTTACAGCATGAATTCCTCGATTTCGACCGCGTACACAAAAGACGAACTAAACGCATGAATTATTCCCCATCCCGCGGTGATGAAACGGAAGAAGAGAAACCGCGACACGGCGCCGCTCTCATGCTCATGCTCGTTCTGGTTCAGTGTTATTGTTATTATATAGGGCAAAGGTCTCCACGTCGGCTGGATTGTTTACGTCTCAAAAAGCCTGCGCACCGCGGGGCTCTCATTTGCTGGGGGGGTCCGCACACACACACGTCGAACAAAACACGATGAAATACAATAATTGAAAGAAATACCATCACATAAAACACGAATGAAATCAAATCAAACAAAAATAAAATCAAACAAAATAAAAGAAAAGAAAAGAAAATGACGCCGTTCCTTACCGGTCAGATCCAGGTTCTGCGTGTGTTTGGATCGGCTGGAGCCCCTCATCATCTGTGCCCCGCTCTCTCTCGGTGTTGCGCTCGGGTAAAGCTCCTTCTCCTGCAACGGCGCCCAAGTCCTGAGCAGAATGATGCCGGCGCCGCACTGCACGCCGACTACACACCCACTTCTTTCTTTATTTATTTTCGCGACCCCACTCTCAAAAGGAGCATTTCTTCGCGGTTCCGGCCGGGGAGTGGACGGGTGGGGTGGCGGGGAGGGGGGGGGGGGGACGGACGGACGGACGGCGGTTTGACAGCAGCGAAACGTCACCGGTTTGTATTTTCCTTCTTGCCCTCCCTCAACACGCCTCCCCCCAGTGATATTTATAGCTTGGCTGACATTAGACCACATGTATCACCAACTATTCAAAAGGCCAAAGAAAATCATGAGGCGGTCATGCCATGTGGTGGAAGAAGTATTTCACAAGTACCCCGACGCCAAGAAATACATTAACATTTCTACTTTTCCATGTATACTTGCTCTTAAATTCACTCAAAGTATTAAAAGCAAAAGTCACATTGGTGTTACTGTCATCATCATTATGTTATAACCAGTGTCCTGGTATAATTAGTAGTATGGCGTGAAGTGCTGTATTTTCTTTTCGGAGTGCTCATGCAAATACTGATTAGAATATATCAAAACAAAAATAGACTATAGTAACATTCTGTGTGAGAAATGTAGTCTAATAAGAGATAAAGATATTAAATAATAGAGATAATGGAGATATTTGCCTTCAATTGTTGTACTGTAGTACTTGCACTTTGTGACTTTCCACCACTTCATTTCCTAATGATTAGCAGGTAGGTGTCACAATGTTTTGTGAGTCACTATAAACTGAGAATCATACATATACAGACAAACAATGTCACCCTTCCCAAGAAAACAGACCGCAATCTGTGCGGACCTGAGACTATTTTGGTGGCTCTGATGATACCCTCATGACCCCCTGTCCTGAATGACAATACCCCCCCGCCCCCACACACGTACACACACGTACACACACGTACACACACACACCCAAGCCTCGGGCAGTGTGAGACACTCACATAGGACACAAGTGCTACAGGTCGGACCAGTCTACAAGCCCTCGTATGGATGCCATGAATCATTGGTTTTGGGCCCCTAAACGTATAGCCTGACATACAATATGAAACAAACCTGGAATCTAGTCCTGTATGTTTGTCCGAGACAATAGTGAGAAAAAAAGATAAACATATCATAGCGATATATGCAAACCAGGTATTTTTTTGTTTCCGCTCTGCTTCAAACGTAATTTGGAAATAATGGGACAACCCACAGCTGTTGCCAGTTGAGATGAACTGCAGCCAGTGGAAAATGAAAAGAAGGAAGTACAAAAGGCTGGTTTGTCATTTGCAATACTGAGGTTGCGCCTGATCCGCGCCGGTGTCCTGTCAGGGCTTGACTCTGCTTGATCAATAGCTCAATCATAGCGGAAAAAACACAAGGGCGGATGCGATGTGTAACACGTTGTGCAAATTATGGCCACAGGAAGCCCTGTGTTTCATAGCTGTGTTCCCTTCTTGTGGACAAGACATTTTATAGTCAGGCCAAAGTAGCGTATGATACACACAGTCCCGAATGACAGCTGTGGGATCTATTTGGGCTACGTCTTTGCATTGCTGACATCCCGTATTTACAGTTGCAAAGCCAAATACAAGCTTAATGACCAGCTTCCCTTAACCCTTTGCCTAAATACTACACAGGGTGGTATGTGCCCAAAGTGGGGGAAAGGTCTCGCTATATAATCTATCCCCAATAATGGTGACCTTTTCAGCGAGAGTGCCAAGTCAAATGGCTCTGTCCCAAATTCGAGCTCTGCTGTCCCTATTTATAGCGATCCCGAGGAGCCTGAAAGCCACGATTAGATGAATACATAGAGGACGAAAGCAAAAACATCTTCAGCGGGATCGCTTTATTATGTTTCTGCGCTCAAGTCATGCAGGTCGGAGCAGCACACTGTATATACCTAAGGATCCGCTTTTCCATTGTTAAAGGCTGCAGTGTCCCACATCTGGCTTCACGTGAATTCACGCACACGTCGACTTGGATTCAATATCAACCGCGAGCGTGGATAGTAAACCGTGGAAAGGAAAGGGCAAAGTGGCGCAACTCCCACTGTGTCACATATACGCAACCTTCAACCGCCGCGGCTTACGTAAACTCTCAAAGTCTCAAAATTGTCAGTCGGTCGCCACAGGTTCCTTTTGGCCTCTCCTAGCAACATAAATAAGACCCAGATAAAATTAACAGCGATAAAAAAAAAATATATATATATATATAAAATAAAATAAAAAGTTGAATCGCGGTAATATCAAATAAATTCCTCCGTGGATTCAGGGTTCCATTTCGGAGGAAGTCATTCATAGTCAACAACAAGGTTTCAATGTTTGCTTTAATAACTGAAGTGGGGGAGCAAAGGAAAGCCAACACCGAGATAATACAGGTTATCTAGAGCGTGCTGCCTTCACCACATGGAGCACTTTACCCCAGCTACTGGGTTTGTTTGTGTTGTGTATTAGTGTGTGTGTGTGTGTGTGTCCCTGTGTGCATGTTTGTACGTGACACTCCACACATGCACTTTGCTGCATGGGTAGAATAAAGGAGCTGAAAGGGGTAATTCATAGTGAAGAGTTAGCTCTGACTGTATCTGCACACATACCTGCATACAGTACTAATACATCCACACGATCAGCTGCAACGGACCTAAAAATCACTCGCACCCGCATACGCACGTACGTACAAAACATCCTGTTAAAAAAGGGCCTCCAATAACGAAGCCTGCTGATTTGCATTGCATAGAGGAAACACATCGACCATCTTTTTTACACGGCTGCTAAAGCATCCTCGCTTTATGGTCGTTGCTCCCCAACCGCGCCCCCCTCCTGGCCGCTGGTCCCACGCTCCCAACCGGTCTCGACCGACTCCGTCTCCGACCGGGCCCGTCCCCCCGCTCGACAGAACCAGCAGGTGTTCTGGCCTCCCGGCGGCCTCTCTCTCCTCTCACTGGCTCTGGCAGACGGTGCCTCCGCCGCTCTTGCCTCCCGCCGCCGCCTTCTTGCGCCGCTTGTTGAGCAGCGGGTTGCTGGAGGTGTCTAGGTCCTTGATCTTTACCTGGTCGTAGTCCACACGCATGGTGGCCAGGGCGCTGGTCATCTCCTCCTGGAAGGGACACAGGTCAGATCAGCCACGGCCAGTTTGGCATATTGGGGTTGGTTTTTTTTGTCCGATTTTCTACAGGCCGGTTGCTCTACGTGACTGACCGGCGATGCTGCTGATTGTGGTCATTTTCAAAGCAACCGTAAAAGTTGCTCCTGAAGGAATGATTGCTCCATTTCTAAACTGTGGCCGTTTCCGGTGATTGTGAGTGACTACTCAATGCATTCAGGAATGCTGCACACAAAGAGTGGAGCTTTGGCAAACATGATTAGTTTAAACTTCAAACCCACAGATTTGGCCATATAGCCACGGAGATTTGGGAAAAGAGGCTTTCAACAAAGGTGTGAAAGGAGGCGTATGACGCGGGAAGCTCGATTAAAACTGAGGGACTATAACGTTGCGAGGAATGACACGTAACCGTGAGCTCTTTTGTGTTGAGGTATGTGGGATCTTTATAGAGGGGGGTTATACACAAGGAAATTAACTGTGGCTTAGGCCGTTCTGTGACGACTGCTCCCCCCGGTGGCAGACAGATGATCTACACAATAACAACAATAAGTCACACATATAAGCGAATATTAATCATCTGTCTTTTACGTAAAGATACTCCTTATTTGCCTGAGGGAAGCTCTAATCTCCTTGACAGAGGTAGGAGGAGGTGTAGTGACAGTGAACGTCCACCAGGTGGTGGTGCTGCCGTGCTGCTGACCTTTACGTCGTCCCACATCTCCCTGTCCTCGGTCAGGACGCGGGTGGTGTGGAGCGGGGTGGAGGGAACCACCATGGACTGCTGTGGGAGAGGAAAACCCACACAGAGCTGTGACAACAACACTGAAACATGCGGACGTAACTGTAAACACGCGACGCGCACGCACACACACACACACACACACACACACACACACACACACACACACACACAAACATACACAAACATACACACCAGAGTGCAACCACATACACACAGACAACCCGGGTAGAAATAGAGTAAACCGACAAACATGAGGAGATGCATGTAAATATAACTGTTACTCGTAAAAAATAACAGTTGTTTGTGTATGAAAGACTTACGTTGATCCATGGTTGGTTCATGAACTGAGTGATCGTCATTCTCTCGTTTGGGTCCGTCTTCAGCAACTGGTGAATCAAATCTTTGGCTGTAAAGAGCAAATAATATGAGCATTAGCAAGGTATATCTAAACATCAAGAAATACAGTCAATAGCCTCACACAATAACGATTGGGAAATAGGACTTTCCAGAAAGGGGTCAAAAAGGCCGTTTCGTCATCATTTGAGAAGCATCCAGCTGGTCAACATCACTATGATAAGTTGTTACTGCGACGCCTCATCATTTGCCAGAAATTCCGCAATTTGGAATTTGCTTATCAGCACTGTTTTTCAACACAGAGCCCTCGTGTTTGAGACCTCCACCAGACTTTACAGCCACATGAGGCGTTTTTGCACCGAGCAGTTCTGGGCACTCCCTGAGGAGAACTAGGAACTGGAGATCTCCCCCGAGATCTAGATACTGTCAAGGGCTTTTTTTCTGGTCGTATTCGCAGCGCACTGGAACTCTGAAGTGACGTCATCCAACGGGGTTTCAGCGAGAGTTCTGTGTTTTATTTACCCTGTAACTTTCACTGATTTCACCTGATCAATCCACTACAATCTATTTCTAAAATAAGCAATCCAGTTGCTGAATCTTCACTCATATTCAATCTACATGATCTACACATTTAAAAGTTCCGGCTTTCGTGAGGCATGGGCACACATCGGAATAGCGCACCCGGGCGCACATTAGTTCATGCAATCAATTAACGACGGAAAATAAAATAAATGAAATAAATACATCTGCAATAATGTTTTTGTTTTTTTTATTACAGCTGAGTGTACGTGAGCTCGACCGGGGTGGACTGTCCTCAGTGCGCCGGGGGCCAGGGACCGTGGCCTGACATCTGGATCAATCACCGTGCACTTACGTCACTGATGATTCCTTTTATGCAGGTCAGTCCCTGCCCCGGAGCAGGAGCTAAGAAAGTTCCTTAAAACGGAGTTGTGAGAACTATGATCATTCCTTGTTCCTACAGTGTGGACACCAAAAAAATGGACGGTTCCTCCAAAAGGCTCTTAGAACTATGAAAAGGTTCCTGTGGTACGAAAATGGACAGGCTTACGCTGAGGCCAAGAAGGGTCATTTTGTATATAGTTTTCTTTTGTTTGTTTTTAAAGAAAAATATCACAATTATAATTGAGTTCATAATTTGCAGTTCAGTTATTATGCAGAATGTCTCTCCCTCAGAGCTGAACAGGCCACTTTATGGAGTGCTGAGAATATTACCGCGTGATCTAGCTTTATTATCTCTCGGCTGCCTGTTTGTCGCTGCACAAATCAAGGTAGGCGGAGTCTAGTGCTGAGTCGTGCAAATGTAGTGGTTATTTAAAAATGTTCCTTCAGCGAGGAGCTCTGGCAAAATGCCAGATTTCACATTCTTTCCCAGGCCTATCGAGACATTTCAGACAACACAAACGACGATGTATTTGGAAAATGTTCAATCACGTGATTCGGGTCACTTCAGGGTAAGGGGTGTGTACTGTTGGGGGTCCCTCACCCTCCTGGGACACCTCGGCCCACTCCGGGTTGGGGAACTCGTACTGGCCCATCCTGATCCTCCTCTTCATCCCGGGAGAGATGGCCTGACCCGTGTTGGAGTAAAACGGAGGGAAGCCGCACAACCTGCAGAGCGGAAATAATGAGAAGGGGGTTCTGGCATAATCGAATGCACACGCAGGGCAACGGCACTCACAAGATGTACATGATGACGCCCAGGGACCACATGTCGCACGACTTGTCGTATTTCTCCGGGCCCAGGACCTCGGGGGCTTATCCAGGACAATGCACGCACACACAGGAATAGAAACACACGGAGCAGAGAGTAGGGTTACACAGCGCCGGCAGAAATAATCGACCATGGCTTCCACCTCTTGTCGTACTCGTCGAGAGGCAACGTGGCGTTTCAAATGTCCGAACCTCACGGAAACAGCGGATCTGTCAGTGAGGGAGGAGATCCATATTAGGACTCACCCACGTAGTAGGGCGTATAACAGGGGGTCTGCAGAGGGTTGTGCAGCGTGGTCTCCTTAGCAAAGCCAAAGTCTGTCAGTTTCAGGACACAGTTGCTCTCTTTGCTGGTGTAGAGTAAGTTCTCGGGCTATGGATAAAGGTATAAAAAAAGGAATTGGAGTGTATAGTTCAATGAGCTCAGAGGTAGTGTACCCTCTATCGCGATACAAGATTCATGTCGAGATTGCGAAAGAAAAATCGGATAATTTTTAAAATGGTTTATTGACTGAAATACTTAGTTAAAAGTCACATAGTAATTGAAATAAAAATTGTCTGGCTTGTATAACTCATATTTATGCATGCGGTACAAACCATATTTTTGATAAATCAAGAGATTAACTACTTAGGTATTTATATTTTCTGTTGTATTTCATAGTATTGATGCAATTTGGTCCATGTGCAAGTAATTTTTACAATGTTCCCGAGATCGGTGGTTCTCAACATTGCTTCCGGGGACCCCAAGGGGTCCATCGAAAGGTTCCAGGGGGTCCCCAGAAAAATGACTACGAGTTCAACTTCACCATTATTGAATTTGCAAGAGGTTAGCACCGATAGAGAATGTACAATAATGACTGTGTTGATCACTGCTATCTCACTACCATTGGTATAGACTCGTATAGACATTTGGAATAAATCATATCAAACAATAAAGATCTTCATTGTGGTCCCAGAGTCAAAATCTTGCCAAATGGGGTCCAATGTGTGTCACATTGAGGGTCCTTAATGTGAACAAATCTAGAGAACCACTGGTCTAGAATAGATCACAAAACTCCAAAAAGCTTGCGTCAATACCCTACTTTGAAAACCGACCAAGGCTGCTGCAAAGTTCTATTTCTCAGGATGTTCAGGGAGGTACGGGAGGGGGCAAGGGGGGTTTCCGCAGGGGCATGCACAGCCTTTTCTCGCAGAACGCGCTGACGGGGCGTGTACCTTGATGTCCCTGTGCGCGATGTTGACGTTGTGGAGGAACTGAATGGCCGTGCCGATATCCCTCATGATCCCTGAGCCCTCTAGGAGCAGGGAGGAGAGGAGAACCAGCGGACCGTGACAGGGTAGAGAAGTAGGAAGAAGACAAGAAGAAGTCTGTTATATTTTTAATCCGCCCTGATTCCGCTTTCACCTTACAAGAGTTACCCTAGAAGACACTTCCCTGGGAATAAAGGCTTCCTTCCTTTTTTTTTTTATACACGTGTCCCGTGGCTTCTTTATTAACTCCTCCATCCATTACCTTTCTCCGTGAAGGCCTGGTCCCCCCTGGCCTGGATACGGTTGAACAGCTCTCCCCCCTGCATGCTGGGGAGGAGAAGGCACACCATGTGAGCTGTGTGTGTGTGTGTGTGTGTGTGTGTGTGTGTGTGTGTGTGTGCGTGTGCGACAGAAAGGGAGAGAGAGAGAGACAGAGAGAGAGAGAGAGAGAGAGAGAGAGAGAGAGAGAGAGAGAGAGAGTCAAGTGCTAGGGAACAGCTCCTCAAAAAAACGCAATATATCTTTGTATTTGTCCGTACCCGTAAAAGGTTGCCGTTTCAGAAGCATGTGTTTCGTCTCGAGCCTTCCTAGTCTTCACACACTGAATTTGAAACTTTTAACATTTCTCAGGACTGAGTGAGTGTGCTTTTGTGCCGTAACCACACTGAGAGCCAGAGCCAGACGGAGTTGGAAGTGGGAAAATGTGACTCTTTCTGCTTGAGTCGCCTGCTCAACGTCTGAGGTACTGTCCTGTGACGTGAGCTGGAGCCGGAAGGAGCTGACAAGTGGAAGAGATTACCAAGACACCCCCACACACACACACACACACACACCGCATGTGTGTGTGTGTCTGGAGGATTTTATTTATTTATTCTTTTTTTCGGGGCCAATTTCAACAAGGTGGAAGAACCTTGGCAGAACAAAACCCTTTTTTCAAGATTAAATACTTTAATTCCAGTCTTATCTCTATTAAATGTTGGCCGTGTAACATGTAGTCTAAGCCAGTATTACCAATTCAAAGACAGGTGGTTTGTGAAATGTGATGAAGTGATATGTGATATACAGTATAGGCATGAGCCATTTCTCAACCGAGCAATACGTAAATGAAAGTGAATTCAACTAAATCAAAGAGTTGAACTCTATTGCACAACGATTACCAAAATAGAGAGGCAGTTGCAAATCACACTTGTAGTGTATTGGGACTGTCTATGGCTTTAGCAAAAGTACAACTCTCTCTCTCTCTCTACATAGATATAAATACAGATACTCCTCACTTAACGGCCGAGTTCGGTTCCTACGACCGGGTCATTAAAGTGAATTGGTCGATAAGCGAGGACCTGCCCCCTTAACGTATTTCAGTCGTTAAGAGATTGCGAATGCTAGTGACGCTAGTGTAGTGAATACAGACAGACTGTGGGAACGAGACTGAGAACGGTGATGTGCAATGACATGTATATAGTGTATATAGTATATATAGTATATACAGTGTATATAGTATATAAAGGGTGATGCGAGATATGATGCTTGACGCTGAGACGCCACGCACACAGCATATATATATATATATATATACACACACACATATATTTACACACAGTATATATATATTATAATTTTTTTTTTTTAAAGAAACTTTTGATGAAACCTGTCACTATCATCAACTTGTCAAGAAACTTAGATACTTAGATACTACTTAGATACTACTTAGACTTGTGTGAAACTGAGTTGTCGTATGTTTTTGTGGTTGAGCAGATGCGGGTTTGAAACTGCGTATATTTGTAAGTCGTTTCTCTCGAAGCACAAATCAGGGATGTTACCTCGTCTCTGGCTCTTACCACTCCATGATGATGAGCAGGCACTTTTTCCCATGGTGCATGTTCTCGTAGAGGCTGAGAATGCGAACGATGTAAGGTCCTCCGGAAACTCGCCAGTGGAGCTCCACCTCCCGTCTGGCCTTGGGACTGTCGTAAAGGATCTGCAAGGGACGCCGCAACAGGGGGCCATAAATGGAGAGATTCAGCTCGCCATAACATGACCTGACGCGGCACCTTCATTTAGATTAGATAGATAGATAGACAGTCAAGAAATAAAACACACAATAAACCTCATGATAAACAATAACTAATAAATATAGAATAATAAGAAATATAAGATAAAATACATTTAATATAATCTCAAACTGATAAAACAACTATGAAAAAAATAAAATTATAAACAATCAAAACATAAAATAATAATGAAATAATAACAATAAAACAATTTTTTTTTTTAAATAATGTTTTATTTCTGGCAATTCTGAATTCTGTGCCAGTTCACATATTGGGACATCAAACCCCTGTGAGATACTCAGTGGGACACTAAAAAGCTTGAAAAAGCGATCGACTGGGACTGTCTTCACCGCTCTCTACCATGTAAGCAGAGTACAAATGCGTGATGTGAACGTCAGCTCCGGCACAGAAACACACACGCAACAGGTGTGTGTGTGTGTGTGTGTGTGCGTGTGTGTGTCGACCTTTTACATAGTATTCCTATTGCATCGTGGTGTATTCTGGGATGTGACAGAGATGGAATGATTTGCCTGCCCGTTCACAAGGCTGTCCTGGCCGTCACACACCAGGGTTAGAGAAGACGGACTCATAAACACAGGACGTGCTTGTCGGCTGAGCCCACGCTCAGTCTAAGGCCATATTTATCAGGAGGTAAATACGCTCGTTGTGTATGTCCATGTTCGTTGGAAAGGTCCTGCAGGTGCTCCTAGGTCTCCAGTGACAGCAGAGGAGTAATTCTTACAAGGCGACGTCGGGGGAACAGTAAAGCGGAAGCGCTTTAGGAGCAGGGTGTCGAAAAGTGGAAGTCGAGCTCTTCCGTTGACTTGAAACCACGCTATTAATAACACTCTGCTTTATACGACTCAAACTGTTAAACATCACAGCTGTCTGCTTTGAGCGCAGCCGGGAGTTAAGGTAATTCTTAGGAATTGAATCAAGGCACACATCGACGGACCCAGACACCAGGCCATTATTTTCTTGTGTGACAGAATTGGCTGTAATTGGCTGAATACGTGTAGACAGACAGACAGACAGACAGACAGACAGACAGCCATAGATAGATAGATAGATAGATAGATAGATAGATAGATAGATAGATGGATAGATAGATAGATAGATAGATAGATAGATAGATAGATAGATAGATAGATAGATAGATAGATAGATAGATAGATAGATAGATAGATACACAGATAGATGATAAAGAGAGAGAGAAAGAGAGAGTTAATCTACTGGCAGACTCTAATGTGAGACAACATTAGCCATGTGACGCTCCCCAGGATCGCACCTGCCCCCGATCCCCCTCTAAACCAATCAATGACATCCTCATCAATTACTAGGCCAATCACACAGGACTACAGCAATAACCCGACCCCCTTCATTACATTTTTTTCTTTAATATTGGGAGACTGCCGGACAGCTTATCTATCCGCCGCGATAAAGAAGTTGTTTATCCTCCCCATTCCATTTTGTAACTCCTATCAATAAATCAGTGGTCATAAACTCGACAGTTGAGCCGACTCAATCGAGATGAGTTTTACTGCCTACCAGCCAGAGCTGACCCATGGCTGATAGCAGCGTACAACCAATAGGACCCATAGCAATGAGAGGGAGGAAGGGCCTCTGGGGTTTTATTTGGATTTTATACTGTACAGTCACAATTACTCTCTTTGGATTTAATGAATCAGGGGTTTTTCTTTTTTCATTTTGTATTATGTTTATGACGACGCAGTGTTTGCTGTGGTTCCATGAGCCACCGATTGTTTTTAGATTTCACCCTTTAAGGGCGAACGTTGGGAAAACCCTGGAGATGACAATTCTTTGGAACCCCACCACCACATGGGCCCAGTGAGTGAGAATTGCCCAACCACCGCCTGAAAGCCTGAGTCATTGGACGATTAATCTCACAGACTGATTAACCGCAGTTACAGTGTGGAGCCGGCGGCAGCTTTGACCCCAAGGTCGGAGAGCGGATTCCTCCACATGGCATCCAAGCAAAAACTTGACTGGTTTCAATCATGGCCAAGGCCCAGAACAACACCCAGGTACCAGAAGCAAAGAATTGGCAGAGAATTGATGTTAAATATGAAGTTGCACACAAACAACTGGAGTAGAAGCTTTTTTCCTGTGAATCAAAGCAAAATATAACCCATGTAGCTGATTTGCCACTCGACATTTCATGACTGGAACCTTCCCCTGCCAAATACGAGCTTGTAACGGAATAATTCATAGTTGATGGCAGCACTCAAGCCTCCGCCCATGGACTGGGCTTTCCGAGGTCCCTTTAGGCAAGTCAGAGGAGTCCATGGCTGGAGAGTCTGAATGGAAATAATTGCATTATGTTGAAAGGATGGCTTCCCCCCTGGGCTGTCGCAAAGTGAATTAAAATCCTACAAATCCATCATGTTTAGCACCCTCAGCCGTATTTAATTAAAAAGCGAGTGACGGCCCCTGTCCTTCCTCTACTTTATTATTTCCTCTTTCCCTACCTGCCTATTTGTCTGGTGATTAAAAGCATAGGCACATAAATTAGCAGGCGGTGCCAATATTGTAGACAGGCAGTTGTGCCAGACTTCTATCAGGCAATTCTGGCTTTTAATCACATTGCACAAGAAGGGCTCCAGTGCAAACCCAGTTGCCCCTCAGCAGACACACAACAAACGCCATGAGAGTGTCCAAGCGGGAGCTAGAGAAGATCACTTGTTGAAGGCAATTGGTCCATCAACACATGACACTGTTTGTGTTTTTGTTTTTGTGAGTGTTGCGTGTCTCTGAACTTAGAAGCTCGAACAATGCCCTCAAACAGGTTCTTCCGAGAATGGAGGTGAGTGTGGTGCTGCCCAGTAGCGGCTACTGAACCTCTCTGCCAGTGGTTGAGGCCATTGTCACTATAATGAGTCAATTGTGCCACTGCACCGAAATGCTTTCTGGTTGATGGTAGTCAACACAAAGACTGACTAACAGGCTTGGATCCACTTCATAATATCTACTGTGGATGCATTAACCCTATAGAATGAACTTGAGGGGCTGCAGCTCCTCTGCTATGAAAGTCAAGAAGCCTCATGGAGGCGGTGCATCAAGTTTGCCACCGTTGGTGTAGATTCGATGGCTTCCTTCAGTGGTTGCTACTTCTCGCTAATTGTCCGATGTTACTGGTCGTGCCTTTAAGAAATGGGAAAAGTGTCTGTCAGTTTTTAATTTTTTTTTTTTTTTATGGGGATTATGTTGGACCTTCGGTTTGCTTTGCAGATCATAGCTGTATTGTTACAAAGCATGAAATAAGCCCAAACAGTACATACATTAGTCAAAATATGTTATCTTCACCACTGTTCTGTTTTCATATTTTACCCTTTTTCTCTCTATTTGCTATGATGTTGCCATGGGTCCCATCCATCTCACAAGTTATATTCATGTCACTGTTTTCATTCCCCCAGGTTTGCCTCATTACTTCTTCTGTCTCCGGCTAATAAGGCGGAGTTCTCTGATCTGACTATGACACTCTGGGTGCCTGGTTGGGGTCGCGCTGGATTACTGTAAACCCATAAATCTCTCCGTCTCTCCCCCATGACCAAGTCGTGACAGGTGATAATGCTGATGGTCCTCTGTGTGTGTTTGTGTGTGTGTGTGTGTGTGTGTGTGTGTGTGTGTGTGTGTGTGTGTGTGTGTGTGTGTGTGTGTGTGTGTGTGTGTGTGGTGCATTGATATGCCAGTTTCCACTGGTCTAGGAATACTCTGCCTCCTTGAGGCAGTGTAATATGTTACATGGGGTGACCACCTTCTAATGCGCCAATAGGCCAAGGGAGGACCTCCTTCCAAGAATCCAGTTCCAGGTGCTTGGCAGTGTGCATGAGTCATGCAGGACAGTGCCGGGCTCAAGGGGAAAACATGTGCAAAACAAATATGGTCAGCATTTCAAGCTCAAATTCAAAACATTGGCTACATGTAATTATGCACTATTCACATGGAGGCTCCAAAATGAAACCAGATCAGATGGAAGCTGAAGCAGGAAGCTTAAGTATTGTACACCTTTACATTTAAAAAAAAGTTGTGGAACGACATGTTGACAGACTTAATAAATGGTTTATTTTGCACATGTTTCATGGTTAAAGTGGAAATCCATACAATGACCTGAGTAGGGCGGAAACTCCCAGAAGTCCTAGAATTCTATTGAATTATCTATTGAAACCTGGTTTTTTTTTACATCCGGGTTTACCCTGGTCTTTTTGGTCGGCCTTCACCTCTTCATTGATTTCCTTCTTCTTGGTAACTTGAGGGGGTGGGGGTATTTATTAATCCGATAGTGCTTGGTTTGTGAATGTTGATCTATAGCCTATCAACAGTTTACTGACCCCACTGCTTTATCAAATTCACAGCGGCTGCCTTTCACTTCTTGTGCGCGCCTTGATTAAGGCGGACCCCGCCACCAACGATTTGAACAGCACAGAGCACATCCAGCACATAACGGAAATACACTGGTGGCTGTTTCTAAAAAAAAAAAAAAAAGCCTCTTTAAAAGTGAAAAATATGGATTTTTCTTTTTTATTTTTTATCAAAAAAAATAAAGAAATACGGATGACCGTTTGCGTACCTTCAGCGCGCACTTCTCTCCGGTCTTCTTGTTGAAGCACTCCAGCACCTTCCCGTTGATACCCAGGCCCAGGACCTGGCTGGAGATCTTGTAATCGTCCGTTACCGCGTTTCGCTTGATGTCCAGCTTGGGGTGGACGGGCATGGGGAAGTGTGTGGACTCCGCAGCGTCCGTCTCTGTCTTTCCGGAGGCTCCCCCGCTCTCACCCGGAGCGGCGGGGTACTCCGCCGGGGAGTCCGGCTCCGGTTCAGCCCTGGGCGCTTGCAACGCTTCGTCCTTCGCGTTCCCATTCTGTAGCATGGTCGGTCGCGGTGCTCCTCGGAGATCGTCCCGGAGCAGAAAGCAGGATGGTGGTTCTCTGATCCGCTGTGCCGGCGAGCGCAAAACTATTGCGCAAAGCAGAAGCGCGCCCTCGTTGCGCACCGTGCGCTCCTAAGCACCGCAGTTTATAATCTTAGCGGTGACCCGAAACAGAAAACACACCGACGGGAGATCTATCTAAATAACAAACAAGAAATGGACTAACTTCACATGGTAGTTCACCTGCTTTATCAATATACATTCCTGGCGTCACCAATGAAAAAAAATATCCCTGTATGAAGAACTGGGAAGATATATAATAATAACAAAGTGTAATCCAGTCGTGGGTCCTCGTCCACTGAGTTGTGGTGAAGGTTGTCGTGGTTCACACGAACTCTCACATGGACAGTCACTCAGCTTGTAAAAGCGCCACCCTCCTCAAGGTTAAATCATATTCTCAGCAAGCCTTAAAGGAGAAGGCCCTCACTGGACTGTCTGAGTGGCTTTAGGACTGATTGAGTGGCTTAATCTCAACATGGACACAAGTGTAGAAAATGTGGTGTGTTTACTGTACATCAGGCATAATGATCGGGTAATGAAAACACTATCTGAGAAGAGTCTCCCCGTCGTGATTCGTCTCGGATTCTTCTTAGAAACAACTTGAGCTTTTAATCCCAGCACAATTAAGGTAAATCATTCCAAGAATGCAACAGTACATTAATATGGCATAAAAGACAATTTATTACACAGACTCAATTTAAAAAAAAAAATGTTTTGGCAATGGATACAAGTTGAAATGGAATTAAGTTTATCCGTGTGATTTGATTCCTTGTTCATTTGGTTGTTTTTTTTTTGCTACAACTGCAAATGCAGTCAACATCAACATTTTTTAAAGTGTGAGAAATGTCCTGTACACCTATACAGGTGCGTCTTCAGTAATCCAGTGCGCAGATGAGGGCCACTCCCTGTTTGATCCAGTGTCTCTGAGTGCGATCCGTGGGCAGCTCCACAGCCATCACATAGTTGGTGGAGTGACCGGTGGTGGACAGGGTCCCTATGTTTGAGCACACACACACACACACACACACACACACACACACACACACACACACACACACACACACACACACACACACACACACACACACACACACACACACACACACACACAAACAATAAGATTTAGTGTGTGTTTTGTCACACTGTGCGCTGTGCCAAGTGTTTCCCAGCACTGCAGCACCCGATGCTGGCTGCGAGCTGGGGGTGGAAAATACACTGCCGCACTTTCTGACACCTACTGAAACTGGACACTAACTGGGGGATATTTTTGGGTGAGTAATAAAACCACCTTAAAGAGTCTTGCAATGCACGCTCACACGCAGGAGCAAGCAGTCTCTACACTCAAACACAAATAACAGCGCATGGTTTACAAACAAAGATTGAGACAAACAATAACACTATATACACATATAAGACTCTCTCTCCGTCTCTCTTTCATACCTCTTCATACAGTATATTCTCTACATCAGGGATATTAAACCAGCAAGTTGACCAAAAAGGAAAATCACTTGGGGTTGTTGGGCCACACAGAACACTTTATCAATGAAGCGCTACAAATAACTATAATAAAAATATATTTCTACATGGAACAAACTAGTGATGCGCGTCCCCTTTCTTTCACTTTAATTGTATCATTATAATAAATTCCAGACAGCAGCCAGTCAACACATAAAGGTCGGAAAAATATGGTTACAAGGCTTGATACTGAAGTGCATCAAGAAAAGTTGCATCTTTAAAACCAAGGAGACATGAGGTGTTTTTTTTCCCGACAGGTCCATATCCACAAATGTAGGAAACAGTTTCCATCACACTAACAGTAAGTAGGCCTGTTTATAATATCCTCAACAACACCTCTAAGTACGGTGCTTTTAAAACAGGGCCATATCCATAAAATGAAATGCTAAATGCAAGATGAATGTAGTAAAACAGTAGCCATCAGACTAACAATAAATGGGCCCGTTCATGATACTATAAAAAACAGCTGCTAGCTTGGCTAACGTGAGTTTCTCTGTGGCCTGCCAGGCCAGCGTGCGACATGAACTTGACTGAGCCAATCAGGTGCGGAGCAGGTCATGTCTGTGGGTCCTGTTGCAGCCAATCTGCAGCAAGCGATCTGATGCTGCGTCCAATGGGAACTCGGAAAACAAACTCGGGCGTGGGAACCCTCTGGCAGGCCGTAACATTTTTCAAAAGGCCCGCTAGTCGAACAGGCCTGCTCTACATGTACTAACCAGCACGTGTGAGGGTCTTGTAGATTGGACAGAGGTAGATCCCAGAGGACGGTGCTTTGCGTTCTGGCTCAGGGATCATCCAGATGACGGCCATCTCTGTGTAGAGCTCCTTGGGCCGGGACTCGATGAGCTGGCCAGCAGCGGTGTCCCAGCGAGCCCCCTCCATGAACAGCCCGTGGATGTAGCAGCCCATTTCCGGTCTCTCTGTTATCTCGGACAATGTCATTGGCATGACCTGTGGTGGTGGTGGAAGGTGGGGGTGGAGGGCAGTGAAAAAAATGGACCAATACCAGGGTACAGACCCAGGCATGCCAAACATCTAACAGCAGTTCTTGACATTGAGCAAAGACGGCATGCCCGCTTGTCCCGACCTTGAAGTCAAAGCCGATGGTGTCGATAGAGATGACGGAGCGCCGGGCGTAGTTCTGGAGGGTCCCGGTGAGGAAGGCCTGCGGGAAGAAGAAGCCGCTGATCCAGAAGACGGCAGGGATGCCGTCGCTGATCCAGCCCGTCATGAAGTCGATCCTCTGGAGCAGGTCCAACACCCAGGAGGCCAGAGGCTTCAGAGACGGGTAGGCCTGCGGGAAACAGACGCAAGACGCACAGGGATTATAAATTCTCTCAAAGCATGACGGGAAATTGACATAAGAGCAGGGGTGTTCATCAGTTCATCTTCTCGTGACCAGCAGAGGACAAAATCGGGGGAATTAAAAAGAAAAAGTCAACTTCCTACTTGCTATTCCTGAGCAATCCAGACATACAACTCTTGATAATTATAAACCTTTATTGTTGAGTATTTTGAGAGTATCCTAGTATTTGAGTGTGTGTGTGTGTGTGTGTGCGTGCGTGCGTGCGTGTGTGCGTGTGCGTGTGTGTGTGTGTGTGTGTGTCTGTGCCTTGCCTTGGTTTTCCACATGTCTGGCACAGCATTGATGAACAAGCTGTTGGCCATAAGCTCCAGCTCGGATGACATCACCACTAAGCCCTTCAGAGCCTTCACGATGTCACCGAGACTCTGGGAAATGACCGCCAGCAGCGTGTTGTACCTGGAAGAGGAGGGGGAAGCGGAGCTCGGAAATTCAACAGCCAATCAAAGCAGAGTGCTCCAACCCCCAAAATACACATTTGGAACGCAGGCTTCAATACTCAAATTTAAACTCGGAATAGGGAATCATCTCCGGTATCTCTTTGGAGAATTGTTTACGTTATAATTAAACATGAACTATATCAGATAGTAGTGTAAACAAATGTAAATGGAGATAACGATAGTTATAAACGTCAGAGGAAAGAAAGAAAAATATGAATCAGGGCGTGTAGGTCCTTGCATTTCATTCTAAATTAATTTGCAAAGGAAAGTTGCGTCGCATCATCAGAAGTAGAATCTCCTTGGGGAATGGGTGGACTAGTCGGAAAGAATTTGGTTGGAAATTGGCTGACATCTTGTGTTTTCATTTCATGTGTAGACGTTTCAATACAAAAGTCGTCCCAGTGTAAAGTGAAGTCAGTCGTGCACGGTGTCCACGGTGTTACCTGATAACCTCCTGGATGAGCACCGTGTTCATGGACTCTTCGTAGAGAACCGGGTACTTTGTCATCACCTCCTTGATACTGATAGGCTTGGGAATCATTTCAACGATCCCTACCACTATCTCCTCCACTATCTGCGGGTCAGAGAACATAATGGAGTCAACCCTCTCAAGCCCACTGAGTTTAGTGCCCCTGAATGTAAGGGAGTGTTACGCGTTACGTTACACTTTTGGCCTAGCTTGAACCTGCAAACCGGCCTACGTCGATACACACGCACTCATTCAATGCACGCACACACACACACACACACACACACACACACACACACACACACACACACACACACACACACACACACACACACACACAATTCATCTCACAGTACCTCCTCCCGAGCTTTTCCGCCGCTAGATGCGGCTCGAGGCTGGAGTTGAACCACAGCTCCCAGCAGGGCAAATGTCTCGTTCTGGGCAAAGCTGATGTTGGCGTTGTCATGGAGACCAAAGACATCAGGGGTGTCATTGATGGGCAGCTCGCGAATGTACACCATGTAGCCCTAGGGACGGAATGTACTCCAACAGGTCACCCACTGCACCGAAATGTAAAATATGATGGTATACATACATATATACATATATACTGTATGTATATACTGTATATACTGGAAATACATGTATTACACCATATTTAAAAATCGAATCATCATGGTAGAATAACTTGTTATTCTAATCACAGACACCCTGTGCCTATGACTGGAAGGCTACCGTTATCAATGACCAAGAGTAGTTCTAGCTTTAGTTCACATTTGGAAAAGTAAATCCTTTCCACGGTCCTGCGGATATCTTACCTTGATATCTGAGCTTGTGTCTATCTGCCTGTAGATGCCGGAGGGGGAGTAGAAATGGTCCTCTTCGAGCACTGTGGGGCAGTAGAAATCGGCCAGTATATTGAGAATGCAACGCCTGTCCCAGTCGTCCGTCACACGTCCGCCGTAGTTGATCTCTCCAGCGGTGTATTTCAACACCTGGGTGAAAAGGCCCGGACACTCGTGAGTGTGCTAAAGCTCAGAAGACCGGCCCCAAACTCCTTCAGCCCCTCACCTTGTATGGGGTGTCCTTGTACTCGTCCAGGAACATTTTCAGCTGGCTGATGCAGATGCGCAGGTCTCCGTCGGTGAAGTCGTAGGGGATGTTGAAGCCCAGCGGGCCAAACTTCCTGCGCTCGATGGCGATTCCGTGGAATAGGCAGAGGGACAGGAGCAGAGACTTGAACTCTCTGGCCTGGTGGTAGAAGAGAGGAGAAGAGGGAGGAAAGATGACAGTTTGCCACAATTACACGATGAAAACACTCAATCTCAGATTGCAGACATTAAGTATTATATATAGAAATGTAGCCGATCCAAAGAGGGTTTTTTAAATCCCCCGCTAAACTTCGACATTTGTTATGCATAATGGCATGAGAACACACTGTGCTGTGAGGGAACTGTGACTCAAAGACTTTTCAGTAGTTGTTCCCTACATTGGTGGTGGCTAATTCCCCCTTTATAAACGTTGGGGACAAAAGCAGCCTGTATCTTATCACCTCCCATCAATCTGCCTCATTGCTCTGGGGCTCAGTTCAGCACCTCTTTCCATCACATACAGTCTAACATGGAACCCAAAATAATTGATGGACTTGGGATCTAGAAGTAGAGATCAGCTATAGTAGATTTCATATTGGGTGGGCCAGCGCAGAGGAGAGGCTGACTTTGGTGCAGGAGGAGAGAAAGGCGTCGCTGAGGCTAAGATAGGTCTTCAGCAGGTTGGCCTTGATGCCCTTCGGGGGCTCGATGGTCATCTTGGAGCCGTTCTGTAGGATGGACACAGGGAACTTGTTGCTGGGCAGACTGGTCAGCCACAGACGGAAGTCCTTGTGCACCTGTGGAGGGAAGAGGCAACCTTGTGAAAAATGGGGGGAGGAGTCTGAAGAAAGACTGCAAGACCTGTCGGATTACGCCAGGTGAGTGCCTTCTGTAGTTTTGCATTATTTTTAATGTCTAATTATAAGAGTGTGGGTGTGTTTTTGCGGTGCATTACTGCATGTAGCAGCGACTGTGTGCGTGGACACACCGCCGTCTACGCCGTCACCTTATCTGGGTCAATGTTTTCGATGAGCCTCTCCAGTGAGGGCATCCAGCTGGGAGCCAGGTGACAGTTCTGAAAGAACGACCATTTACCACTTTCCATCGCAGCATGCATCATGGCCTCTGCCCAGGGGCCCTGAGAGACACACACGGACACACACACACGAAAAGCATAACGTCAGTGTGATAAGCTCATGATCACATGGCGGACTGTAATTGAAACATTGCTTAATTCTTGTTCTGTTGCTTAATTAGGACAGTTCCTGTCTTTTCACTGGGTTGATGATCTTTCTCATGCCACAGTTACAATGGAATGGCCATAGTCAAAGAACTGAAAACAAAATAATGGAAAGGACCCCTTTTGATGCCAGCATTTCAGTTCACAGTCGCATACATTTGGCACACACTGCAGACCACCTCCCATGGGAACGTGGTATTTTTTGACAATTTGTTCTCACGCTGTCACAAGGCTGAGCCTGGGTCAGACAACCGTCTCTGCATTTTGACTTGTTTTTTGTCTGTGCGTGAGGCAGGGTCACGGTGAATGTAGCACCTCCGGACATGCAAAACGCACAGCCCTGTCCTCTGGCTTCAAAATCATTAGCACTGGGGTGGTCCTTCTCATCCATACAAATGAGAACAGCCTGCTTCTTAAATGAAAACACACTGAGAATGTAAGGGGGGGGGGGGCATTCCTCTAGGCCCTTTATTACCTGGCCTTGGCCCAGAGAGATGGCGTTCATCTTTTTGGAGAACTTCATGACGTCGGCGAACTTGTAGAGGTCAGCAGCGGGGTCGGTTCCGGGAGAGAGGACGAAGATGAGGGGGATGGAAGGGGAGGACTCCTTGAAGACCACGGAGAGATCTGTTGACTGAGAAGGGGGGGGGGGGGGGTCGACAATCATCACTGTTCTCACACTTTTGCAGAATCTGCCAAAACGTCCGTTTCATATATCACACAATACAGGATGATAACTGGGTGATGGACTCCACCTGAGGCTCTATGAAACGCTGCCCCAGCTGAGATGCAACAAAGTCCTGCAGCCCCTGGGTTAGACAGTCGGCTCTCAGGCAGCGCAGGACCAGGATCTTCTGGAAGGAATCCAGCTCGCTATTAAACTCCTCCGGAAGAGGCTCCCTGTGGACACACACATGCATCGAAATGTTCCTCTAGACAGACTGCGCTTCAACTAGGCTGCAGGATTCACTCCACACCTGTGAGGCTGGTTGCTGTCAAAGATCGTCCTGTAGTTCTCCAGGTGCTCAGGGAAGGTCTCCGCCATGCTGCTGAAGTTGTCCAGAGCGCTGAGGGCCAGGATGTCCTGCCAGGAGCGCTCCGACAGCCAGTCCACCGCTGGGTTGGCCAGCTTCTGCACCGGCATTCCCCCGGATAACAGAAAGCGCCACTCCGACTGGCACGCAGGCACACACAAACAAACAAACCAGATGGGGTCACATTTAGTGCTTAATGTAATCCCCTGGGTCTGAAATGCTATCTTATCAGAATTTAGGATGAAAGTTAGGCTTCTTGGTATTACACTACAGAATCGTGTTCCTGTAGTTATGACAAAATCCCATCTTATTGGAAGATAAGAAGTTGACGATTACAGAAGCGTCCTAATTTACGAATATCCTACATTCGTGGTCCTATTTCAGAACGGCACTGAACCGGTCGTAAAGTAAAAAAATAACCGCAAAAAATAAATTGCAGCCAGAGGGCTGCACCGCACACAGGCTTCAGTTTCGTTGTGCCTAAAATCACCCCCCCCCCCCCCCCCCCCCCTCATTTGTGTCATCCACTGTGTTAGCTAAAGATTTTAAAGAGCTTAATCTTGAATTTCTCCTTAGAATTTAGCAAAGTAGTTTGACGTTGAGACAAGATAGGAAGTCAAAGATAAGATGAGTTGAG
Source organism: Zeus faber (assembly GCF_960531495.2). NCBI lineage: Eukaryota > Metazoa > Chordata > Actinopteri > Zeiformes > Zeidae > Zeus > Zeus faber. The sequence goes on from NC_137192.1 coordinate 10,271,738, forward strand.
AATTGGCTTCCGCACGAACAAAATACGATTTTCCTTATCTTTCAAACTTAAGATAAGATAGAACACCTTGGATTTATTTTTTCTGCGACAAGGACCCCAAGGTGACGAAATCCTCTCACCATGTCGATCTTGTTCTCGTTCATCAGGATGCGGACGGAGAGGAGGAAGGCGAACATCAACTTGTGTTTCTCGAACAAGCTGCGGCACACGTTGCTGTACAGGCTGAAGGTGAAGAAATTGTTGATGTTGACGATCCTATCCTGCACCGTCTCTGCGAGGAACAATTCCAGAAACGGTCAGCGCGCGGATACGTTTGTTGTTGGTTTTTTTCGCTCCGTTAATAGTTTCCGTTGTTATTCTTTGCCGTCGTGTTCAACCTGCGGACTCGGAGTTGGCGATGCCGGACGTGAAGATCGCCAGGAACCACTCCAGGGAGTACTGGTACATGGGGTCCACGTTGGACAGGTCCGACACGCAGAAGAACAGGATCTGGGTGCGCACGGCCACAGGCACGTACTCCAGGCGGGTGGCGTCGATGTTCCTCTCCGTCTCCTCCGCCGCCACCACTTTGGCCTGTCGGCGACATCAGCTGCTGTTATACCGCAGCGTCCTCCACCAAAATATACATAGCAGAGTGGGATCTGCGGGTCAGCCTAATTGAAGCAACTGTCTTTAGAATACAATTAAGATAAGATGCTGTAATTAACCATAGGAAGAAAAAAAATGAGAAGAGATATTCATGTGAGGAAAGATGGCTTACGTGACAGAACTCTTATTTTTATTGTTTGTCGTTAATGTTTAGGTTTTATTGTATACTGTCATTTTTTTGTTTGTTTTAGGATTATTTGTCTTTGTTTTTTAAGTTGATTGTATCTATCTATCTATCCGTCTGTCTATTTATCTGTCTGTCTGTCTATCCATCCATCCATCTGTCTGTCTGTCTGTCTATCCATCTATCTGTCTGTCTGTCTGTCTGTCTATCCATCTATCTGTATATCTAGCCATCTGTCTATCTATCTATCTATCTATCTATCTATCTATCTATCTATCTATCTCGCTATCGCTGGAGGAAAAAATATATTGACCATGTGGTTTGGAACTTTGACCTGCACTCCATTCACTTACACAGACTTAAGGATTTTTCCGGAACCAGCTTGTGGTCAGCACCACCAACCCCCCACCACCAACACACACTACTTTTTCCGCAGCGGCGTCTGACCTGGATCTCTCCGGCCTTGACCTTGGAGGCCTCCAGCACCCTGATGAGCTCCTCGTCGTCCACCGGGTTCCCTTCGGAGGAGCTGAGGCGGAACAGGATCTGGTCCTCGATCTCCTTCAGCTCCTGCTTCATCCTGGCGTTGCTGACGATCAGCTGGTTCTTGGCTTCCTCCAGGTCGGGCCGCTCCTCTGCCACCACTCGGCCCAGCAGCTGGTCCTCCAGGCCGCTTGAAACACGCAAACACACTTCATTACGAATCCTACAACAGCACAAACGTATGTAACTGCTATGCTTTGTGTTTTTAATACTGTTGATAGCAAGGAGAGTTTACTGCTTGGTTTATATTGCGGTTTATGCAGGTAGGCCTGGATAATCTTACCTGGGTGAGAGGGTGAAGTTGATGAGGGTGACCTTGGTGGAGATCTCGGGGGTGTAGTGCGGGTTCGGCAGCTTGGTGGTGATGTACATCTTGAAGTCGTCGTGGTAGGGTACGACTGTGTCTCCCAGCTTGATTGCTGTGCTCCCCTGCTGCTTAAAGGTCTAAGGGCCACAACAGGACAAAGCTTGAACCACACAGTGTGTGGCCACACCCAGTGGACAGTGGACATACTCCTTTGTGGATGATTGCCAGCATGGTCACGTTCAAGTATATGTGTACAAGTGTGTGATAAGAAGTATGAAGTACGCACCTGTCGCAACAGGACCGGTTCTAGAGCGGGGTCCATCTCTTCGCCGATGTTTTCCAGCAAGCAGGGTTTACCGAAGCGGATGGCATTCTCGAGACTGCGCAGGAAGTCCCGGTCGCTGAGCTTCAGGACGTCCAAGCCGCTGTCGCGTTCCTGGGATGACAAAGCAGGAAACACAGACGGACGAGCAGTGAAACCACTCAACTTGTACTAAAAGTGTCAATCTTGGACTTGGCCTTGTAAGGTTGGCGGAAGTAATTTAAAAAATTCAACCTCAACTGCTGATTTTACTGTCAGAGGTACGTTTTAGTGTGCTTTTAGACATGGATAGGTTTACACGCGTTAAGCCCCCCCGTCCCGTCCCCGTCCTCACCATGTTTTTGATCCACTTGTTGGCTTGTCCCTGCGGGTCGATAAACAGAGCCCAGCGCTGAGAGTACTGGGTGATCACACCGTTCTCCACCGACAAGTTATCCTTGGGCAACCCCGTTATCTGAACACATTAACATGACAAACGACGATGACGATGATACCGATACAGGGAAATAATGGCAGGAAATGTTAGTCTCAGAGGCCATTTCAAAATCTGTCCGCTGACCTGCCAGGAGCGGATCTTGACGGGGTCTCCCAGGGTGCTGATCAGGTTGGGCGCTGTAGTGTGTGGAACGTTCAGCTCCTTAAAGCTACGCAGCCACTCCTCCACCATCGACGCCCGGTACTCTCCCTGAATACACAACATGCATCGTAACGTGCACCACACACATCTGTCACAGCCGTCCTGCGGGCTGAGTGAAAGAATGCAGAGCTAGGATAAAACTATGCTTTGTCTGTTTTGTGTGTGTGTGTGTGCTACTCACAGTGAAGGGCCCCAGGTAGGCCACGTATCCCGCAGAGAGGAGCACGTCTCCAGACACGTTTTCCACCATGTACTCCAGATGCTGCACCGTCTCCTTCCAGCGCACCTTCTCATCCGCCAGCCCACCTATCAGCTGGAGAGAGAGCATGTATTGTCAGCCAACAAGCAGCGCAGACAGGAAGTATCGACGTGGCACTGGCTGTAATGGGTGCATCCTTTAGGCTGGTGGTTCCCAATTTCTTTGGGAACCACCTGGCGTAGAAAAGTGTTCACATCTCCCTTCCCCGCTACAGAAATAAAAATAAATGACAAGTGACAAAGCAGGTCCTATTGGACATCATTTGAAAAACAATGACATTATAAAGAACACAAATGCTCCATATGTCATTCTGCTGTACCTCATACGCTGTGGAGCAATACAAAATATAAGTTAAACTCTGCTCACTGAGGCTTTTATCAAAGATGCATATTTTTTTATGTTTTGCCATTATATTGCTCCTTTAGTATGTGAGCTTTTGAGGATGTAAAAAATACAACATATATATATATTTATTTATTTATTATACACAAAAAATAAGTGTACAATATATGATTTAATTTCATTACAAAAAAGTATAATCAGTCATCAGTTTTTTCTTAGCTCTGGCATGGCATGATTATAGCTATGGCATGATTATATCAGTTCACACTAGTAGGCTTTAGGGTTAGGGTTAGGGTTAGATTTACCCAGTGATAGTAGAAGGACGGTGCATTACCTTCATTAGCATTATTATCAGCATACCTTCAGCATCACGTCTCCTTATCTCTGGCTTATGTCTCTCACCTTGTCTGCTCGGACCAGGCGACCCTCGCACAGCTGGCAGTTGTTGTCAAGCTCGTCCCTCTTGGCCAGGCAGGCCACGTACTTGGCCTCCAGAGTGGCGATGCCTTCCCGCACCACAGCCAGCTTCTCATTCGCATCATCCAGGATGCGCTGGGTCGCAGCCAGGTCCTCCTGGGCTTCTTGGAGAGCTTGCTGTACAAACATTGACATTTGTCATTTAGACAAGGCTGGAGTCCCTGCTATCGGCGTGACGGCATTATCCTCACTGTGTAAATTAATAAATAGCAAATTTGCGATCTTTACCCTTTTTGGCTCTACGTTCTTGGACACAAAGTGGTACACGTGCATGGCCCGCACCCACTGGCAGATAGAGGTGCAGGCCTTGGATACCTTGGCAATGGAGGCTGGCTGGAACTCCTCATTGTCGATGTAGGGCTGCACTAATTTGATGACAGCATCAGGAATATTCTCCTGTAGAAAGTCGAAAGAAAGTAGGTTCTTCATACAACTCACTGACGCAAAATGTGCAATGTTCTGATTCACAACAGGACCCTGAGACGTAGATTAAATAGTAATCTTTAAACTGTATATGTTGTGTATTACTGATTATGATATAGAGTCACTACATGTGTACTATTGTGGAACAGTCACCAAACCAGAGAAGTGTTGCTTAACCTTATCAAACTTGAAGAGGCCCTCCAGGAACTTGCCGGGATCTTGTAGCAGGCCCTTCCCAGGCTCCCAGTAGTCATCTATCTTGGTACCAGGCTTCTCTCCGGCGACCTTTTTAGGTTTGATGCCCTTCATAATGCACAGTGCCTCCATAACCAGTCTGACACCGTGAGGAGGACGCTGCATGGCACGCACCTACTTATACCAACACAGAAACCCAAAACATATATTAAGAGGTCGTTATATGAACATATGCGAGGAAAGCGGTCATACTGTGAGATGACAAAGGCCTTGCAGTAGGAGGAAATTCCCTGACCTCCACGACGTCGTTCTTATTGAGGGACTTGAGGCTGGTGAGGGCGGATTCCAGGGCCGGCAGCGCCTCGTCCAGATCTTTTTGGGCGTCCGCAGCGATGCCTCCTGCCACTCGGGCCTTCTCCGAGGCTTTGGCCTCCTCCGCCTGCACCGCTGTCCGGGTCTCCTCCGCGACCACCGTGTCTTTCTGTCGACGGGTAAGCACACTCTTAGCGGAACGCACAGTATCTAGGATGGCAGGGTGTTATTTTTACAGCATGACCAGCGTCACATAATAGCCCAGACATTAAGGTCACTACTTTCAAGTTGCCAAGAAATTAAAAAATGTTATTGTCTGCTGTACCATACGCTATTGCTGTTGCAGAACAGTTAGCACTCAAATTGGATTTCTATGAGGGACCCCAGAGCTTATCAGAAAACAGAATATAATTTTCGTCAAGGTTTTTACTTTGTGGACACGTGAAAAAAAATGCATATATTGCAGATACATATGGGATTTAACTAATCACTTGAATCACAGACACCCCACCCCCCCCCCCCCCCCCCCCCCCACACACACACACACACCCAGTGTAACTAATCTTGTTGTAATAGGACTAAAGACACTTAAGCTGTTGCTAAGTGTCTACTAAATCCTCTCCGCGAACTCAAACTATGTGACTGACCCATACAGTTAGGGCATGTGAAAGAGAATACGTTGCATCTGCTGTCAACCAATATGTTCGGTAATTTCTCCCCTATTCCACCATGTTCCCTTACCTTGATCTGCTCCATGGTGACGACGGTGTCTTTGGCGGCCTCCTCCAGGAGAGGCCTCATCATCTCCAGCTCCTCCTGCATCTTGCTCACATCGTCGGCGGTGCTGAGGAGCTACAGGATCCCAGGTCAGCACCCGGTTAGACAAGAGTACTGGCAAATGCGATACTCAAAATACACGCTATGAAGAAACCATCTCTGCTTGAAAGACATATTGACTATCATCTGTCTAACCTTGTCGAGGCCGGTCTTCATGCGCAGCCGGGCGCCATGCAGCTCCTGCTTCTTGCCTCCAATGAGGGCGGAGAAGATGCTGAGCAGCTCCAGGTAGCTTTTGGGCGTGACATAGTTGTAGCGGGACAGCTCGGCCAGAAACTGCTCGCACTTCTTGGCGACCATCTGATGGATCTTCATACACATTACAGTCTGGAAAGAGGGGGATCAATTCAGAAAACCATCGTTCTTCTAAGTCTACTAGTCTGATTGGCTCTTATTTGGAAATGTGGCAGTAGACGTTTTTTACACCTTACATGTTGTTAAAGTCATTATTTAGCTGGTTTTCCTTCGGGATGCACTGAATGTGGGCCACCGAAAATATTTGGCCAACAATAATGAAAATAGCGTATTACCATATTGGGTACTCATGTGAGCAGTATAGAACAATTTAATGAAGAAAAAAAAACACGTCAAAAGGCAAGATTTTATGTTCTTAAAATCTTTGTAAAATCGTATTTTATCTTGTTTGAGGCTCACATTTTACAGGTTATCACTGTCAGGTTTACTGTGGAGTGAAAGTGCAGGTTAGGTTTTTTTATTCAACTATTGTCAGGCTGAGAGATGTGGTCGAAAAATACTACTAGTCTGGAGTCTGGCACAATAAACATAAACCATGCATTAGAATCATTTACTTGTTTGAGAATACACATCTGGTATTTCAAAGCGAGCAGAAGCATGCTACTGTGACAAATTCTCTCTTGTTTACGTTGAGGGAATCGAAACATCTGCTTTCAATGCTAGCAAAATAAATAGCCAATGTGAGTGAAACCAGAGTCAAGCCAAACATGGCGACTTCATTTCATAGAGGAGAATGTATTTTGCGGCATTGAATTTGCATTGACAATCATGCATTAAAAAGAAACCTTGACGTAATTTACGCAACGGTACAAAACCATATTTTCATTCGGACGTGAGCGCTCAAGATGCCCAGGCCACACACAGCGTCCGTACCAGTCCGGCCATGACTTCATCGCTGGCTTCTAACTCGGGTAGTTCGTTGAGGAAGGAGGCGGCCACGGACTGCAGGGCCTCCTCCGGCCAGGCACTGAACCAGTCGATGGTGCAGCAGGTCACCAGGGAGGGAAACTGCCTCAGACGCACTCTGAACACCTCGCCGATCGGACTTTGGCAAGAAGGGAAGACGTGAGGGAATTTGGAATGATAAACACAAGAGGTTGATATACAGCATGTCATGGAGCTAAGTTGGCCACACCTCATGCAGAGCACAGTGTGGATGTTGCTGCGGACCCTCTTGATGTAGGCGGCCATCAGGTTGGTCTTGGTGGGCTGCTGGCCCAGGTCCAGCACCACCGGCTTCATGGCCCCCATGATGCGTTCCTGTTCGTCCGACGCATACAAGTTGGGAACATCCCCAGAGTTCAGGATGTTGTTCACATCTTCCAGGAAGGACTCGCTCTTAATCTAGGGAGGTACATACATGATTCATGAACCCACAGATACGAGAAACTGTGAAGCTCGTAAACTTCGGTTCAAACCACGTGTGGCGCACACGCAATTTACCTGCGTGTCTACAAACAGGAATGTTATCTGTTGGTTCAGGGTGCCGGCTTTGATCATGATGCCCTTAATGTCTTCCCTCCACTCCGCGAGGCCGTAGTTCTTCGACAACTCGATCTGGAAACACTCGTAATTTGATCTGGGGGCAGACAGAAACCACGCTGAGGTCGAGCTAACCGGATCGCCTCCGAGCAAACGTCTAATGTCTCGTCTACCTCCTGATTTCAGCTCTACATTATTTATACAAATCCAACTTGAGTCACATCTGAGGAGCTGCCACGGGAGCAGAAGGTGGTTGTGCAGATGAAGTGTAGGAGCCTCACATGTATGAGGCCAGCTTGGTGAGCGACTGGCGCCCGCTGCCGCCCACTCCCAGCAGCAGGGCATTACCGAGCGGCTGGCGCAGGATGCGGCTGATGCGGCACACATGCTCGATGGCGTCCATGAAGAGCACCAGCTTCATCTTGGTAGTGCTGATCTGGTTGTAGTCGTCCATGTACTCCAGCATCACTTTGACCAGCTAGAGAGAGGGATCACTTTAAAGCTAAACCCTAACGATTATTTTCTATGGGTGAAAATGCTGTTTGACGTGCTGCCCTCACCTTTTCCTTGTCCTCTATAACTGTGTAGACCCTGTTGTCGTCTCCAGGGCTCATGAAGTCTCCATATAGAATGGGTCTGCAGGGCACCGCCTCCTCAAAGCTGTAGCCCAGCTCCTCAATGTGGCTCTGCAGGAGGCTGTTGAACCACTCTCTGTCCTCAGCGTTCACGAGGCGGTCCTGGAACACCCGGCAGCTCTCATGGTACCACAGCTGCAGCAGCTGCAACTTGCCCTGAACAACATTTCAATGGCATTGCAATTTAAAATCATAAAATCCTCAAAATACATCAAAATCATAAACCTCTCCTCAGCATTCACCTTGTTACTTTACATGATTACTACTTTACTACTTTACAACTCAATATGTTACGTGATTATTTTGGTGAAATATTTTGAAGATACTTTTTCCCTGGGATTGTACCTTCACACTCTTCACAATTAGTAGCCTATAATATTGGTAATCTGGAAAATTGGGACTGTTGCTTTTATTGTATTTAGTGGTTAGATTGGGATTTTGGAGGTGGGTGGACCCTATTGCAAGTTATTTTTTGCAAACCTATTCAAGCCAATCTATCACTCCAGAAAAAGTGATCCATCTTACCATGATTGCTCTAATAGTCGCACAACAACAATTTAACAGCAGTGGTCGAACTAACTACACCCTACTAGATCTTCCTTATTTATCATATTTACAAAAGGAGTCCACGGCTATCTTAAGCCCTAATAGTTAAAAATGATATTGATTATAATCCCAAGGAGGATTCCTATATTTTCGAAGTCAATAACACAGCCAGCAGAATGGTGATGATTTACTGTAGAGCGTTTTGAATATGTCGCATTTAACCTCCCACCTCAATCCTGCCAGCCTCCGCCATCAGGATGCCCTGGAAAACCTTGGAGAGGTCTCTCAGATTGAAGGTGTAATGGGACTTGGCTGGTGTGGGGAGAAGCTGGGAGGTAATGGCAGTGTAGACTTGCAGAGTAGCGTCAACAAGAGGCTCATTCAGTGGCTGGATTTCTGTCACGGGTTCTGTTGGAAAACACGGCGATGGTTGAGGTAGAGGGTGCGAAAGGAAACAAATCGGAGTCAAATAAATCTAATCAATCAATGTGATTAATAATCTGAAATACAATCTGCTTTTAGCATTCAAGCTCCACATACTGTGTTGCCATAGACTAATTTACAGTAGAACGCTTAATTGATCTTGCTGGGGAAAAAAACAAAATAATAATGGCAATAATAGGGTCCTGTGGGCTGGACCCCTTATAAAAATAATAATAATAATAATAATAATAATAATAATAATAATATAGCTGTAGGCAGAAATACCCGGTCCAGTATCGATAAAAATTACAATTTGTGAACGTATCCCATGGAACGTAGCATCAGTTTGTGATGTCCTCTTTACATCAGCATTACTACTAAAACAAGTTTCAGTTTTCAGAGTTTCCCTTGAAGGCAGCATCAGCTGACGTAATGACGCAGTGACGCAAGTTTTCCGAATCCTGGTGAGATGCATAATTACTACTACGAGCCACTTGGTGTGTGTTATGACTTTATCCTAAAAATTAGAAGGTGGCCTTCTACTACCTGTAGTTAACAGAGTCCGACTCCTTCACTTTGTGTGTTAGGACTGGCTCGAATGTCGCAAAATAAGGAGAAATTTGTAGCTACAACCTGCAGCTTTTGAATTTCATTGGTTTTTCACTAATTCCTGCTCCAAATGTGGCTCAATATGGATGAAACTTGAACGACAAGATGGCTGTGACGTCCTGATTCTAACGAGACCTCAACCGTCCGTAGCTCCACTGATTGTCGTGTTCCAGACACTTTTAGCCCGAAAAATGCCAAGGAGAAAATAATAATAAAAATCTGAACAATAACAATAGTAGGCTGGACCCATTATATGTATACTGTATATTTTGTATATAATATATTGTATTATAGAATATATATCATAAGTGAGGGTGACTTAGGTGAAAAATATCAACAAAAGGTTTGGAACCAAAACCCCAAATAAGCAAAAGAGCAATATAAAAATAACTATTTTGTTTTGGACCCTTCTTCTGTTTTGGACCCTGTCTTCTTCATAGACCCCTAGGGTCTATGAAGAAGACATTTTACCCTATTCACATTACCCTATTCACTTTCTTTTAGACTTACTGCCTGTATCCTTTGTACTCATATTTCCACCTGAAAATAGAACAAAAAACTCTGTTAGACACTCAAACCTGACTGTTCACACCTCAGGCCAACTCTGTCAAACCTTTACACCGAAACCGTTGCCTAGAATACATCCCGACATTCCAAGCATCGTAGGCTCACCCATCCAGCTGCCTAAAATGGTGGAGAAGATCTTTTTCTTGCTGGAGTCCTCCATCTCGGTGAGAGACAGGAAGTTAAAGTGGCGTGTGAAACGCTGGGTGATGGGGTTTCGGCCTCCACCCGGGGGGCCCATGGCACAGGCAAAGTTAATGTCCACCAGCTGCTTAAAGGTCCCTGTTGGGGGGAATTGGATGGACAAAATGTCTCGATTTAAAAAACAACTTGCAATGAAAAGGAAAACAGGATGTCCTCTGAACTCTTCTCACCTATCTGCTTCCTGTCGTACCAGCCTTTGTGGTCCATCCATTGACGTAGCAATTCAATAGGAGGCTGGGCCCCATAGGTCTCCAACATGGGCATATTCAAGTCATCAATAAAGAAAATGAAATACTTCCCCAACGGTGGCCCAAACACGCCCTTACGTCTGACAAAAAGACAGAAAGTCAATTATGGCCGTGGGCAACAGAGTTGAGGGTTAGAACATATTGTAGAGATGACTTTGCACTGTCATAGATTAGTCTACCTTTTATCTAGTTTGCTGTCGATGTAATCTTGAGTCTGGTTGGCTGAGGTGCGGGCAGAGAAATTGAGAAAGTGTGTGATGTACTCGTCAGCCATGTTCTTCAACAGCTTATCTGATATTGTCAGAGTCTTCCCTGTGCCGGTTGGCCCAATACACAGAACCTTGCAAACATAAAACACAATGCTAAGGTCTCAGCACAGGGAGGCAAAAAATGGATCTTTTAAAGCATCTGTAGCATCTGGTTGGTCACTAGGCTCTTTAGTTTTGGTAAGCTGTGTTGGTTTTCAGTTAGTGTTAGTGTTGAGTGGAATTAAAAAATCCCAAAGCACTCACTGGTTTTTTGTTGGACAACAACATGTCGATCAGGATAGATATTCTCACTGTGTCAGGGGTGGGCACAATGATGTCAGCGTAGCTTGTATCTGGGGTGATGACCACGCTCTTGGCATATTTCATCCAGCTGATCCACTGGATCTACGCTCCAGAGCAGAAATAATGACTCCATCACATGTCATAGTGGTCTCTACGATGGTGTCTCTGTTATCAGGCCATATACATACATACCTCTCTCTCTGTGTCGTCATCATCATCCCCAGAGCCACAGATCCCAGCATCATCAAGGGTGTAGTCATAGACCAGACCTTCCTCTGGAAACAACAAATTGATCTGGAGAAAAGAAAATGTTAAAGCACAACTCTTAGAAGCACAATGGGCTCTGGATAACTCTGAGAAGATGCCTGACCTTTTCCTCTGCCATTTTGTCCCGCAGCCAGGTGTCAAAACGCTCGCGGCTGGCTGCGTCTCCTGTGGCTCCGACGCTCCACACCAGAGAGAACATGAACCAGGGCTCAATCAGATCACCCACACGGTTTAGTTTATCTTGGGGCACTTGCTTCGCCCCCTACAAACGCAAATGAGACAGTAAGAGGAGCACTGTCTGTAAGGCACATACATTTAATTGACTTTAAAAGAGCTGGAAGGCATTGTCAGACCTCGCTGGGGACTAAAGCTTTGAAGAAGCAGTCCATCAGGTTAAGAAGACTGCAGGTCAGGTTGCTGTCCATGGAGCTGATGACCTCCCTCACTGACTTGCGTACAAAGGTGATGGAGTCCTGTTGGGAGAAAGATAGAAGAATCTCACAGTCATAGTTGGTCAAATGGCCTGCTTTGTCTTTTCCCCCTTCGTGTCAGTCGAGTTCAGTGACGGCATGGACCTGTAGGAACCTGGTGAAGAGGGAACTGAGTTGCTCGGTGTGTGCTTTCAGGAGCTCTGGGACGATCTTCAGCCAGCAGTCTGTGAAGGGTGTGAGGCCCAGAATGTTGGGCTCTAAGTAGACCATGCCACAGCGAGAGACAGTGGCTGGCGACGCCACAGCCAAGTCCTGAACCTCAAACATCATGGTCATCACCTGCAGGGGGAGGACACCATTCAAACATTTGCTGTGAACTGCAAGCTGTGTGAGACTCAACAGAGAAGGACCTTAGGGAACATGAGTCACTGACATCTGTGAGCTTCATGATCTCGCCGGAGCTGAGGCAGAGCTTTTTGTTGTCGTCCAGCACGGTGTTCATGTTCTCAATCCACACGGCATCCACGGGCCCGTCGAACATGTACCACTTTTTATCCTCATCCATGGACCCCGCCCCTCCGCGAATGAGAGAGGACAGGATACCGTCAGTCCTACGGGGAAGATGAGGCATGGAAGACGTACGCTTTCTTGCTCCATTTTGTTTTCTCTGTGCTGGCTGAATTAAGGACTTAACTTACCACTCATGTGTAAGCAAGTCAAACTCGCCGTAGAGCTGTCCCATGGTGATAGACTTTGGGTTGAGGACGTATGTCTGAACCACCTCGTACACACCACCGCCCACAGAGGGCTGGCCCTTCAAAGCAGTCATGGCTGCCCCTAGGATCTTGTAACACTGGCATATGGCAAAATAACAGACCATTATTACATTGACATTAAAGTAAATATTTAAAGGATAGGTTTGCCAGGACTTAATAAAATATTGGTTCCCGTCATTTATAATTTTGTATGGCACAAAAATGTAATAGGCTTTCCTATAAAAAACCACAAGATCCCAATATAGTCAGACAGGAAGTTGTGGCTTTAATGAGAGTTTCCGTTTTCAATAATAAAGATTAAAGATTCGCCCAGTTGGACTGGGTTTAATCATAGAGAGGTTGTGCTATGAACAGTTAATGGGAACTGACATTCGAATAAGGTCTGGATTGAAAAATAGAAAACCTATCCTTTAATACCTTCATAAAAGGAATTCTAAACTGTAAGGAATATGCGGAGTACAGCAGAAAACACACACCTTGGTTTTACCTGATCCAGCTGGTCCCACCAACATCAGACCATGCCTCACCACGGTTGTCTCATACAGCTGAATGCACTTTGTTATATATCCTGACGGACGGAATGAAGACGTGAGGACACTGCCTCCAGAGCAGAACGATCAACATATCGTTACATGCTTACAAACACTGACCATCAACGTCTTTGAGGTTGCTCTTGGCACAAACGTCTCGCATGGACATCTCCAGGGTGCCGTAGTCGATGGGCTCCTCTTTGATCTTGGGGAACAGATCGGACACGATGCCAGTGAAAAGCTTCAGGTCGTCCTGGAGGAACTTCGGTACATTGACATCTCGGATGGCCCGTAGACAGATCAGCTCCTGCAGATAAGGGTGTGGGTGGGTGGAGGGGTCAAAGGTCACTTTTGGAGGTATTGTATGAGTGTGGTTTGAAAATATATCTCTATATTTTCTTGGCAGCAAAGGTAAAAGGTAAACAAACCTCATTCATATCTGGATTCTCCCTCTTAAGGTTGCCAGCAGCTGAGATCACGGTCTTCACAGCTCTCATGCCAAAATCATAGTGATCCTTCAAGCAATCAGCATATGTTACACTTCTAGGGATGATGATGATGATGAAGTGAAGCCTGCACACTAAAAATGCTTCCTGTACCCCTTCAATAGATCTTTTCATATGAACACATCCGCCTCCAGCTCAAACTAATTCGGATCAGTCCCACTCCAGTTCTCTACCTGAGAGCTCAGCTGTTCCGAGGAGAGCTTGAAGGTGGTGGTGATCTTCTTGGAGAGGAGTTTGGCGTCGCTGAAGCCGAACGAGTAGAGGGAGATCTCAGCTATCATCGTGTAGTCAGGGACCATCATCGCCACAGGACGGAACAGGGCCTGAAGGTTTTAGCAATTAAATAGATAAAACTGCAATCTTTTATATATATATATATATATATATATATATATATATATTGTACTTTAAGGTTTGTTATTATGAGAACCTTGAGGTTGTCCGGCAGCTCGGTGCGGCCGGCGTAGCCAGGGTTCATGGTGATGAAAACAGCACAGGAGGGGACCAGGGGGATCTCTGCCCCTTCAAAAACAAAGCGCTCTGCCTAAAACCAGTCACATTCACATGGTTAGGTAAGTGTTGTAATCTGTGTGCCCATCCATGACTCGAGCCCTGCGCTATTATAATCATGCAATAGAAAAATATAGAAAAAAATGACTTGATAATTTTTGCAGGCATTGTCATTGTCATTGTCAACATTTCATATGCTAACTGTCTATGTAAATATACCACTATTGCATTGTTTTTGAGTGTGATAGTAGCACATCTACTGGGCTGTCGATGCCCCAGTCTTGAATCGTGCTGTTTTGTTCCGCAATATAAAGTCAATTTTTGGTTTATCCCTCTCGGGCAGCATCTCACCCTTTGCTGTTGGGCCTTCTGTATAGTGGTGATCTGCTGAGCCACCACAGACAGCACCTCCACATCAATACGATTGAACTCATCAAAACACGCCCAGGCCCCAGAGCTGAAAGGAAAAAAAAGGAAAGTCAATAATAATTGTCTATGAGCCCAGAGTAAAACACCGCCTGGCGTCAATGACATTTGTGTCCCACCACAGCAAAAGCCGGCATCTCGCACATTTCTAAAATCACCAGGAGCAGCCAAATAAGTTGGAAAAAAAACTTTAATTCTGTCACTAACGTAGTCCATTCATGGTTGAATGTTGACTCCACTGGACATTCATTTCAACAAAATATGTGTTGGAGATTTTTGAATCATTCAGTTAAAGAAGAGTATGGTGCGGATCACTCATGTTATGTATGTAGTAAAATCCCTCACTCAGTGCAAGCACCATTCCTCCTCAGTTCACTTATTGAGACGCCGAATAGCGCTGAACAAAGACGATCGATCATTTCCTTTAAAGCAACCGTCCAGGGGAAGCTCATTCCTCCATATTCCATGTGATTTGAAGTCACAATGTGAAACCGTTTTGATAGAGTTCAACCTTTAAATCGTACTACTTTTACACACATGAAGCCATTGTTGTGAAACGGCGAAGAAGATGAACCCTTTGCATCACGCACCTACGTCACTTCCGTAAACGGGTGGTTAAAGTGCAACACGGGGGTGTTTCGTTCCCACTTGTCCGTGAAAACCTTCTTCCCCGTATCGTTATGGATTATGTGAAGTGGGTGGCGGAAGAACTAAATCATGTTTCGGACCTTATTCTGACCAATGCGATAGATCCAAGTCAGTGTTAGCAGCGCGTACTGGAGTTCAATTTCCGTGATGAGAGTCAGTTCTCCGACAGCGACGTGGAGAACGACAGCGCTGCTGAATCTGATAATACTCCGGACTTGGAGAACATTTCGAACAGCGGTTTTCAAACTTAATGTGACAATGAAACGGAATGTTTTCAAGAACCACCGGAGGAGACGTCTGTTGTTGTTACAACGTAAGAAGTTGGTGACGTCATGAAGTCCGTTGAGGTTGGTGACTCATAATATTGATAGACTCTACTCTACTCTACTCTACTCTACTTTTTAACTTCAAAATTATTCCAATTTTATAAAACATGTATATTCTTACTGTTAAGTGAATGCTTTTTTAAAAACAAAATTAGTTGTGTGTTGTTGAGCTGTTCATGATGGGCCCATTCAGCTGTATGTTAATTAGCCTTGAGGCTTTGTTTGTCCACCAACCCCATTTGAATTCTGGGAGCTGGCTGAATGAACCCGGTTTGGGTAAAACTTTGGAGGTGAAACACGATTTGCCACACCCTTGTAATTAACAAGTCATAGCTCTAAAAATATTTCCTTGATTTGCACAAGTGACACCTTGTTTGGAAGCTCTGATTCTCCACTTTCAAATGATGCGGGAAAAATTAGAAAGCCGCCAAATGACCCTAAAGTACGCGGTGGGTCACATTTCACAACTCACCTGGCGAGCCCTTTGAGGAACTTGCCCATGGCTATGAAGTCCAGCTGGTCGGAGCAGTTGAAGACCACTGTCTGGATGGCCAGGGCCTTCCCCAGGTCCTTGGTGGTCTCCGTCTTCCCTGTGCCAGCTGGACCGGCTGGAGCCCCACCGAATTTCAAGTGCAGGGCCCCTGTGAGGGTCAAGTAGCATCTAAAGGAAATTGTGAGTGTTGAATTCAGAGTGGCATCTGGGAATAAATGTACATAGTGATCAGTAAAGCAAATGGCTCTGAATTTACCTGTCAGTCAACGGGGTAATGACCAGCCGCCCCGAGTTTCCCAGGTACTCGTATCCATACAAGAACTCTGCGTTCACTGCTCTGATGTACAAGTCCTCCTCGGCCCAGTAATATCTGAACATTAAAGGTAAAATATTGCGCATTGATAAATGTAAAATGACATGGCAGTATGTATCATTGGACCTCATTCACAAACATGTGAATTAATTAATTCAACCATTCTAAATTGACAATAGTTGCCTACAACTTCTAATTAGCATAAGTCACGCCCCCATTCTTCTATATAAGTAAGCGCGAGTTGCTGCTCAGAGCTGTGAGTGTGAGTGAGTTATAGTGTGGGACGATTGGTCTGGTTAAAGCAGCACAATGTAACTTTTGGTATTTGGGATTTGGCACCCCTAGAGTTTCTGAGTGCAGTTTTTACCGGGCAAATTTGAACCTTATCGGTCTCGTTTCAATAACAGTCAATGTTTCAAATGCAAATATAATGTACACCTAGGTTACAGCGGCCCTTGCGCCGACCTCGCCGCTGCAGCGACCACTCAGCCCATGGCTCGCCCGCCGGCTGAGGTGCGGGTGCCGGGCGCACCACTAGCCCATCTCGTCCACACTGTCAGGGAGTTGGAGCAGCTATGTTCTCGATGAGCAGTATTACTGGACAGTTTGACCGGCAAGTTTATAATTTAAATTTTTTTTATTTTATTTGACCAGCCAAAAAAATGGTAATTACCGGAGCTAAACATCAAGCAAGTGATGTAGTGACATAAAGTGTAACGCACTTTTCCTGTGGCTTCTTACACGAACCTGGGGGGGAGGGTGGAAATGAAAGAGGTGCCATCCTCCATATTACAAGTTAGTGTACCATCAAAATTATTCTGAAGCTGTTATTTTAAGGTAAAAAAGTTACATAGTGGTGCTTTAATGAGTTACAGCTACTGTATATGACAATATAATTATTATAGAATAGTATACTATTGAATATTTACAGATTTTTACTGTTTACTGATTATTACATTTAGTTTTATTTTAAGTCTTTATGATTTGTGTCTTCAAGTGATCTGAAGCATTTAATCTGTAAACTACATTTGTTCACAAATGAAATAATGCCAAATAATAGTTCTTTCTTCGTGAATGACGCCCATTGTCACTATCAATTAGGAAAAAAGAAAACAAAAAAACAGTTAAACCTGAGCTGGCTGATCCACTCAAAGTCGCTTATACTAGACACACTCTCCGCCACCAGGTTGGCTGTGACATCCTTGGCGTGGACCTCAATGACGATGAGAGCGGAAAGCACAGCTCGCTGCATCTTGGACAGACGCCCCCTCACCAGATGCACCAAGTCTTCCAGCTAGGACAAAGGAGGGTCATTATTTTATCTTAATAAAATAAATAAATAAATAAATAAATAAATAAACAAACAAACAACAAACAAACAAACAAACAAACAAACAAACAAATAAATAAACAAACAAAAATAAATAAATAAATGTGTGTGTGTGTGTGTGTGTGTGTGTGCGTGTGTATATATATATATATATATATATATATATATATACTGTATATACTGTATATATATACTGTATAAATATAACTATCGTGGACTATCCATGCCTGTGTCTGGAGGTGCGGGCAGAGGCGCTCGGCCAGGTCTCCTTGCTTCAGGGACTTGGAAACCTCAGTGGTCCAGAAGATCTGACAGCCGGCGATCACCACCTGTCCCGGCCACAACAACACCCACTCTGTACGAGGTTGCTGGGGGAGGGAAGAGACACAGGTTGCCGTTACAAACATTACAAGTGAATAAGAAGATAGAAAAGGGAGGCAGGGGTGACTGATCCAGAAGAGGAAGTCGACTAAGATGTTTAATGTCGCAGATGTTAGGTTCCCGTACCTCGGCGTAGACCTTGAGCGAGCGGTCGATATTGTCCCTCAAACTGGCCTTCATGGAGTTCTCAACCTCTTTCAGCCAGTTCTCCACGCTTCCAGTGGGCCACACCGACACGAAGAGCTCCACCTCCTCTCCCTCCCCAGAGTACATGTGTGTGATTTGGAGATCCGACTGGAACTTGAGCTGCGGGGGAACATAGAGGCTGTGTCATGTGGAAGTCGTATAATGCCCTGAAAAGGCTTTCAAGGGGCACGTTCAAATGACATCTCATCCGATACGAGGGTGCCAGGACGCACCCGGGCGATGTTCTCAAAGCACTTGCGTAGGTGAGGCTGCACAGCGGTTGGATCTTTGGACTGGGACAGAATCTCCAGCAGCTCATCATCTGACAGGAAGTAGAACCTGCAAGAACAAAACCATTTACAGCACACTGCCGTAGATCACCAGAAGTAATGGCTAGTCCTACAAAGGCAAGGATCGAGGTTCCATAATTCATAACTGTAGAGTGTTTGAAACAATGAAATATTCACTAGGTATATATATACAGTTATTTTGGCATGGAAATTGGCGGATGGCATGGTCATTTTTAATTGACATACTTTAAACCCCAGAGGGCAGAATCACCAATACGGGTGTGTAGTGCCAAGTAGTTATGGCAGCAGGAGCAGCTGCTGTATATAGATAAAAACTAGTAGAATAGATAAATAAATTGATACCATAATAGATACTTAAATTCACTATTTTTGCACATTATTTTTGCAGAAGGAATGAAGAGGGAATTTTCTACAGTCATAATATTTTTTTTCCACTTTCCATTCAAAAATATTCTGACTGTATCGAACTGTGAACCGTGTACTGCCTATTGTACCAAACTGTTGGCTGAGTGCATTGTTACACCCCTAGAGGTCACAAATGAAGTAGAAAATGTTTAACAAGCGACAGCGAATGATATTCAGAGATAAGATATGAATCCAACTGTCAACACCAAGAATCTATGACGATCATGATGATAAGGTGCTGAAAAATAACAAATCAGGAAGCATTCTACAGGCCCACAGATGGATGGTGGGATTACAATTAAATGTTTATGAAACACAGACTCAACAATGTCTGGTTGTTGCCATGACAACTCGAGAGTTGCATGGTTTAAACACATAAGACGATCCCTAAACTGTTGGGGGCATACCTGGGAAAGGAGCCTCGCTTGGTCTCCAGGTATTCACTGAGACCCTTCTGGACGAGCTCCAGCAGCTTGTTACACTCTCTGAGATTGTCCAGCAGACGGGCATCTGGGCACAGCTCGATAACCTAGACACACACACACATGCACACACGCACACACACACACATGCACAAACACACACACACACACACACCATCTCTCTGTTATCTTATCTCATCTGTAATAAAAATATTCATTTCCAGACGGTTAGGTGGTGATGGTTTGGTGACGTTATCCAGACACCCGACCTGTCTGTGGTCGAAGGCACTCTTCATGATTCTCCTCCAGATGTGCTCCATGGTCTGATATCTCTTCGCCTCAACGGGTAGCTGCTGGTTGATGTCGTCTGAGCTGAAGATGGGCTCCAGGTAGAGCCAGGAGCGCTGGCCCATCAGCCACTCCTCCAGCACGTCCTGCAGTGACCAGCACGACGGTGTCAATTGTGTGTACAGTGCATATACAGGCCATACACACCTTTTAGCACAAGTGTATATGTGTGAGCTTGTGTGTCTAGACCTAGGGCTGTCACAATCATGACATTTTATCAACATTTTATCATATAAAAAATCATATTTGTGTGTCTACCTACTGCAGCAGAGCTATCTTTTGACTTTGGAACAAAGCATTTTCAGAAGACTGTTAATCTGCCTACGATGGAAACTCACCTAATTCATATTCTATTTGTTACAACATTTCTAAGATTGGTTTAACATTTGGATGGAAATGGAAATATTATTGTGGAATCTGTGGATTTAAGATGATCAACTGGAATAGTTGTGATCAGGCCAATATGTTAAAATGGTGAGCACTCTATGTGTACCTGGGTCATCCTGAGCTTGTTCTCCCATGTGGTGATGCGCTTCTCAAAGGGCTTCTTGTAGGGGGAGAAGGACATGCTTTGGGTCATCACAATGTGGTCGTCCAGAAGCTGGGAGGCCTCATCGGGACTCAATAAGATGTACGTCCCCGTGTCCTTGTAGGGCAACACGTCGAAAACCACTGACGACCACTCCTTCTCCATCTTGTCCAGAGCCTGGATGAGGGAAGAGAACACACTGGTTGAATGCAATAGCCATCACCTTCAAACTTTGAGACATCGAAACAAATCAGTTCATGGAAATCCAATCCCAAGATCGGCTGTGATACCTGCTCGATGGCAAACTCCTTTCCTGCCATCTCACCCACGGTAGCGATCTCATCCGCATAATTGTGCAGGCCCATCTGCAGGCAGCCTGAGAATGTCAGGTTTACTTTGGGCTTGACGTCCTTCTGGATGCGATCTGAGAGCACCTGCCAGTGGCGGGTCCTCATTCCCGGGTTCCTCAGGCCCTGGATCAGTGGAATGTGGGGGCGGAAATCCTCGATCTTGCTGCGGACAGTATTGGCAACATTCAGGCAGCCTTGGTGTTTGGAGGGGACAAGGGGAAAAAAGACAAAAGGGCAAAGGGATATTAGCCAGATTAAAAGTGAAAAGCCTTGACTTTATGTCAGGTTCGATCCCTTTGATTACACTATCAATGCTTCGATTTCTCACCGGGGATGTCGATGAACATTTTGTGACACTTGTGCATGGTTTTGAAAGCATCATTGACATTGCG
Organism: Zeus faber; assembly: GCF_960531495.2. Lineage (NCBI taxonomy): Eukaryota > Metazoa > Chordata > Actinopteri > Zeiformes > Zeidae > Zeus > Zeus faber. The sequence continues at coordinate 10,292,561 of NC_137192.1, forward strand.
TTCCAGCTGCTCTGGGTCAATGATCGACAGCGGGTCGTGGAGCCAGCTCTCATGCCAGTGCAGCCAACTAGATGTCGTGGACCACAGGTCCATGAACGGCTGGAAGTCCTTCACCAATTTCTGCAGTCGATCATACTGCAACACCACATTGTGAGAAAACAGCACAACAAAATTCTTTAATAAATTCTTCATAAAATATGAATAAAAATATACTAGATATATTCTTCTTGCACTCACATTAGTGATAGGAATTCCAAAGAGGCGCTCCCGGATGTTGTAGGTTTGAGCCATGGCCTGAGACTCCTTGAGCTGCTTGCCAACACGGGTAACCTCGATGGCTATCTCATGAGCCCTGTCTATGTCTGAGTTGTTAGCAAACCCAGCAACCAGCATCTGTAAAAAAAGTCCTGGGGATTCAAATATAAATTCCACTTTAAAAGAGGCTTGCAATCAGCCTTTGCTTCTGCTTCGTTCCAGCTGACCTGCAGAGAGTCCAGTCTCTCCTGGAAGTTGCTCTGGTCGGCCAGCTGAATTTTGCGTAAGCGCTCCTCGTCCTCCATCTGCTGAGCTTCCACTGTTTCCACCTGGATCATGATGTTATAAGGCCAGGCAACAGCCGTCCACCTACACGGACCATGAGACGGGTCAGCAGGAGTCTCTACCATTCAATTAAATACTGCTTACACCCATACAGAAAAACATACACTCTCATTTCCCAGCTCATCATCCTGTATTGCAGTGAACAGCCTTACTTTCTCTTAAAGTCTTCGTTTGACAGACCGTAGAAGAACTCATCCATTAGATCATAGTCCAATAGGACCTTTCCTAGAAGATCCTGTTGTGGGCAGATTGGAGAAACAAGACGTGTTGGGGTGTATAACTTTTCAATAGGTGTTTAACTGCAATGGGAGACTTTTTTTTGCACCTGCATCTTTGCATACCTCCTGGACTTTCAGCAGGTCTGGGATCTGCTTCATCCATTCCCTCAGTTCTGACAACTCCTCGATGCTGTTGGGCTGTTCATTCAGCTTCCTGCTGATGGCTTTGTACTGTTCACATGCCTGAATGCACACATGCACACACAATGGTTTATAATGCATGAAGATGCTCTCAATAAAACAACAAAGTGAAATCTCTGTTGAAATCCAAAGTGAACTTATGGGAAAGCCTGAATAAACGCTTGTACTCATAAATCCACCAACATCTCTTAAAAACATTCCTCATAAAATTTGGACTTGCCTCATCTATTTTTTTCCGCAGCTTGATGGCAAAAAAGTCAAGGATCGTGCTGGCCAGAAGACTTTGTTTCTTGGCGAGAGCCTGGCGCACAGTCTCGACGTTGACTACGAAGGGGCCGATGATGATGGAGGAGGGCAGAGAGTGCTCCAGATTCTTCTTCTCCGCCAGGTGCAGAAGCACCTCTTTTTTCACCTCCTGGACTTTCTGTTCCTCTTCATTCTGATCTCTGGAAGACAATAAACAAAAACACATGCATATTAATCATGCACTGACAGAAATATACGTTTATACTGGTGCAGACTGCTTTTGATTCAAACAAACTAACCAGTCAGTTGATCGTGACAAATAATGTGAATAAATAGACATAACCGATAAGGATAATCGATAACAAGGGAAAACAGCCTTAGGGTAATGTAAACTTTGATTAAACTAGATAGATACCCAAGTACGGGTTGATTAGGAAGTAATAAAGGAGTGTGGTGTGTCTATAGGATGGCTTGAGCAGCCACACCTGACCTGGATCTAAGTGATTGGGTCAGGGTGGCTGCATACCAGTTGCTCATTGGTTGGGCTAACGAGCAGCAGGTTAAGACTCCCATTAACACACACACTCAGGATAGGAGCCTAGTCATGACATGTTTGACCTGGTCCTGGCTAATTCCACCTAGCCTCCTCTTTACAATAAACTGGAAGATGCCCTGGAGCCACCAGCAGGTCAACGGGCGGCCCCAGCACCAACCCTCTCCCAACTGGCAGCAGCAGAACAAAGTAAATGCTACTCCAACTGAATCACACTGCAGTCCATGTGGCTTCAGTGATAGAAATCTGCTGGTGTGGTTTGAGCAGGGTCCTACTTGAGGAGGGATTTTATATCCAAGTTGTGCAGCTCCAAGTACTTCTCGTAGGCAGCAGCATAGGCCCTTAGGGGTACGGTGGCTTGACGCATAGCCATGCAGACCTTCTCTCTCAGCGCACACACTCCCGGCTCCTTCAAACCCACTGACTCCAGCAGGGGAGTGCCACTGAAGAACATTTGCTGCATCACAAACTGGTGTTGAAAACAGAGCACAGGTAAATACCATTAACATTCCAAGCCTCATTGCCAACACCGTTCACCTCCATGGAGAGAAGATGGAGGACGTGTCCCGGCTGCTTCCAGCGCTTTGCTTTTAGGATGGAGATTTGGCCGGACGCTCACCTTGTCAAGCTGTGGTATGTCATTTGTAGCCTGAATGCCTTTATCAAACATGCTAATAAAAGACGCCTCAAAGCTCTCCACTGGAGTGTTGTAATGCGAGCCGGTCGGATCCAAAACCAAATCCACCAAAAAAATAGGGTTGATCTTGGGCCTGGAGTAAGACGAAAAACAGTAAAACATTATTTTTTGCAAAGCAATTTAACGTGTGTAAGGCCATGTGTGTTCAGGTGTGTGCAAGCTTGCTCTCCTACATGTAAGGGCTGTTGATGAGGTCATGTCCCCAGACCAGGTCTGCAGGACACTGCATGACGCTGTGGCACATGTCAAACATCAGTTGAGCAAGGCTGGCCAGCGAGTCCTGCACGAGGAAGCGCAGCGAGTCCTGTAGGCTGTAGCACACGAGCGACAACATCCTGTAAAGTTTGGACATCTTGTACATGTCCCAGCGAGTCTCATTCAGATTGTACCATCCGGGACCTATGTTCATCAGATCAGAACTGATGCTTTTGCACAGCGTAGTCACACAAGAGTCCCGCAGAAACAGCACCATCTGAATGAAGAGAGGGAGGCATGGATGAATTTGACGGAAGTCTGAAGGGAATTGGAAGGTACAGCGCAGTCCTGACAACATACGGTAAATGGCTACAAAATATACGTTTGAGTTTACGGTTGCACCTGTGCCCGTGTGTGAGACTGGGTGACCTCAAAGTCCTTGAGACGCATCGGCTTAGTGAAGGTGAGGTGGAACAGACACATGCCCGTCACTCTGTAGCACTCGGTCCGCACTTTAAACAAGGCGGCGATCACTTCGCGCTTAGTCAACAGGGAGTTGAAGGCGAACGCAGCTCGGTTGGTCTCATAGGCATAGGGAGGGACGGCCACAAACCCTGTGGAGAGGTACAGCACAGGTACTGTTCACTGTTTACGGTTCTCAACGTCAACGCTGGCTTGTGGATGACACTGCATCCGTAGCTTACGCACAAAACAAGCAGGATCACCTTTCTGCGGCACAGGCCGAGGTTGACGCTGCGGCAGCGTGACAAAGGAGTACTCTTCCGGTTGAGCCATCACAATTTTCTCAAAGCTGATACGGTTGATCGTGCGACCGTACTCCAGCTCGACCTCCTGTTTCAGACGGTCGATTCGCTCCTCCAGACTGAGCGAAAAGGGTTTGTGATGAAGACCTCGATATAACTTCGGTATTTAAGAGACGGCCATTGGTGCTTTCGTTAGATAATTACTGTACACACAATAAATATTTAGCGTTTAGCATTTAGTGTTGAGCATTAATACTAACATGTTCAGTCCAAGGCCGGGAGTGGAGAGTGTGAGTTTTTTGATGTTCGCAAAGCTTTTGGTGTCGAGGACACTGCAGATGGGCTTGCACTCCACAGACCGGTGGTAGAGGAGCAGGGCCTTGGTGATCTCCCTCCAGCGATGGGCAAACTGGACCCGCTCTGCAAAGATACGGGGGTCCTCGGCGCTGAACAGCAACCGGATCCTGGGCACCCAGTACTGAGAGTCCAACAGCGGCATGTCTACTTCTACTAAGTAAGGAGTCAATGTGAGAGGTGAATATGGAGCAAAGAAAAAATCAGAAATGAAAGAGGAAAAAGAGCGCAATGCAGAACTGTCATTTGGCAGGATCAAGACCAAAAACTTGCAGCACAAGAACTCGTGCAATAACTGTGCAACATATTGTAATAGTATTGTAAAAACAATGTAATGACTTAAGACTTTTCACACTGTGACAATTTAGTAATAACATAGGAATAACTTATACATACTCATCCATTGTTATCCATGCCTGTATTATTGTATATACATATTTATTAATCCTGTACAGAATATCCATCTATATTTAGATTCATAATCACAGCCATAAAGCAACCATACTGCCATTTATAGCTCTAGCCCTAGCCTTTTAACTTAATTTATCCTGTGCGCAGAATCACATTTGGTATATTCTGTTATTTATTCTGCTATTCTGCTATTTGCTTTTGTTTTTTAGACTGTAAAGCTTTTCTTATGCTAATTGTCTGCACGGCAACAAATCAGTCCTTACCGAGACAAATTCCTTGTATATAGAAATGTACTTGGCCGAATAAGCAGGTTCTGCTGTTTATTCTGGTAAGAGTCCAAAGTAGAGAGGGGACAGGCAAAGGCAGCAGATTGTTAGAGCGGATTGGAACTTACAGTTTCCAGATTCTCCTCGTTTGACTCTCACTCGGCCTATTTCATCGGCCTTCTGCACCAGGTACTGTGCTGTCTCATGGGAGTATTCAAGAACTCCAACAAAATGCCAGCTGTATTGCAGAGGGTCGCCTGGTGTTTGCTCTTCAGAGGCAATGATGAAATGACCAAAAGTACCAAAAAAACCAAAAAAAAAACCAACTGTAAAGTTACAGAAGAAATCGCTCTGATTGCGTTTTTATTTCTGAAGACAGCTTACCTTGTGGACCACCGTGAGGTGTAGGCAGCAGTGCTTTAGCGGGAACAGGTTTGCGCCGAGAGGATCCCTCCGCACAGCCAAGTTCGAGCCAGTCCTCTGGCGTGCGGCAGTCATACTCATCGCTGTCAAACATCTGGTGTAGCGACCCATAAAAGAAGAGTGTGTCTTAGCGCTTTCAAAAAAACTCCATGGTGCTACATTTTCACAACCACAGCGCTGCGGTGAGTGCTGGACTTTGAGCAGGGCTCACCTCCAAGGGCAGATATTTGAACACTGCTGGTACAGGTTTAGCGACGTTCTTCTGATCCTCTTCAGGTTGTCTTAGATGTGTCTGCATGAGGAGGGAAGAGCTTATGCCCCGCTCTTCCAGGAGCTGTTTGATGTCCAGCTTCAAGTACTCCCTTCTCCGCCTGACAGAAAAAAAAAGTATAAAAAATGAGCATTCCATTCTGATCCCATACTGATCTGGCTGAAGTCATAATTTTCCGTACCAGTACAATAACTTTACTTCAGTTGGTTAAATTTGCCGTGGATCACCACAATTTCCTTTGGCTCCTTTTTGAACGGTGTCAGCATACCTCAGTTCTACACCCGACTAATCCACAACACGGTTATAGAATAATACAAGGTGATGCCAGTTACACTTAAACAGGTGTGGTGGAACCAGCTTTCCTATTAATGTCGTTCAAATCACAAAATGTACCTTTCTGTCTCTATCTTGCGCGGAGTCTTGCCAGGTACGGTTTGATAAGGCAGCTGGACCTTCGGAGCATATGCCCACGGGTAGAAGTCAGTGTTGTGTGGTAGCCGCGTGGTGGGTCCATCTTGCTCCTGCTCGACCCGCTCGTACAGGTTAGCCGGAGTCTGGAAGGTGTTGACTGAAAGAAAACAGGATCGAATATTCAGATGACAAGGGAGAAATGCTCATCTTGGATACGCAGCGTGCACTGGTGTTGCTTGGGGAAAATCTCAAACAATGGATAAACCTGTATTTTTATACATCATATTTGGCAAGTACGAGGGGGCGCGGTTAAGCCACGGTCTGCAGGTGATAGTGCCGGCTTCTTTTTTTTCCGCAACGGCGCAGCTGTACCGGGTCCGCCTAATCAGCCTCAACGGCGCTGATTGGCCGGACCCGGCTGGGAGAGGTTTCATATGTGTTGTTATGTCTTGAGGTGGGGATTGCGTGGTGCAGGAGACGTGTCCCTGCGGACCAGATCGCAAGGCACACGAACCCGGACGCTGATGATTGCAATATTGATTTATGTTCACGTTTTTTTAGCCAGCCAGCCTTTTGTTTATAAGTTGAATTGAGTTATCAGTGAGTCGGCACCTCACTGCCCAAGTCTCCGTCTCCCTCCACGAACCCGTATCCGTGGGTAGAGCCTCCCACACTCACCTTTGGGTGTGTTGTAGTCAAAGCTTGCTTGGCCCAGTAGACATTGCTCAATCTCTGGTCCGTCTCTGCAAGACTAAACAAAAAGGCGAATAAGTGCATTCTAGTCATTTTGCGGGAGTGCGTGTGTGCATGCGTGTTGTTATTTGGTCTCACCTGGGCGCCAGACTTGTCCACCGCAGTGATGATCTCTGAGTAGACCCCTTTCAGCTCGTTCACTGGGTACTTCCTAATGGGAGGGAGGTTCCACCTCTCACTTCGAACAAAGGGATTGGTCTCTGGGGATTTGCTTGGAAGTGGTTTTGGCACCAAAACCCCAACATCAGGAATGCGCTTAGGGTCCATCCTGTCAAAAGAGGAAGAGGAACAACGACCAACGGGTAATTTCACTATATATAAATATAATGCCACATCAGAGCACCATCCTGAAAGGCTTGGTACGTTGTGATGAGGAATTTCAAAGTCAAAGTACAACCAACTATCATACTGAAGACATGAATAAAAAAATAAAAAAAAAAACAATGAAGCCCTGTCGTCACTTATAGTCACTTAATTAAATATAGACACGTGCAGGCGTAATTTTTTCGTGTGCGTCTATGATGAGTATTATGGTAGTTTGACAGTCTTTGTTTTGACCGCAGTGGAAAAACACACTACACGTACATACAAAACGAGGCTTAATACATTGTTCAAAACTCAATAATAATAACACTGGAAAGTTGAAATGCCAAGCTCGGAATTAAGGCCGATTTTCTAAAATGTAAATCTGGTGTGTGTATGTGCGTCTAACTCAGATAAACTGCCCCATCCTGACCGCACTTAGAATGAAACCTAAAATCGATTTCTGATTCGTAATTCAATATTGAATGCATGAATGACACGCGGATTAAAGCCTCATACCACATTTTGTTTGATTTCGACCGCTGCTACCTTGTTTCCAAGACACAAAACTTACCCAGGAGTGGAGCGCACACTTTGGCTGTGCGGAAATCTGGTTTCCAGGGGGGTCGCAGGTTTGACGCGGCGCGGCCGGCAACCGTTGTTAGGGAGGTTGGTCTGACGGCCAGCAGAGGGCGCCAGAGCGCTCTGACTTCAGCACCGCCCCCCCGCAACACAGGAGCAGCGAGCGCACTTCTCAAGTCTCACCGGGAATTGTCCAGTATCTGGAGTGAGCGACATCATACGACCATTCATTCAAATATCATCCAGATCTGGACAAATGCACACACTTTAATGAAAAAAAACCCCAAAAAAAACAAAAAACGAGGAAGGATAGTTTTTTTTCTTTGCAATTATAATTATTTATTATTAGTAATACTACCATTATTACAATGACTAATACTATTATTAACATTGGTACTATTATCGTTATTATTGTAGTTATGGTAGTTATAAGACTGCTGTTATTACTTAAATGTGACATTTTCACTGCTATCCGCCCAGGGTAAACTGTGTATCATCTCTGATGGTAATATCGTAAACTTGTGTCTCCTACTATTGTAACTCTGTACTAACTCTAGACAACCTCTTGTTGTTGTTGTTGTTGATGGGTTGTTATGGCGGCTCGCATCCTGCGCATACTTTGCGTTAATAGAAGTTGCTTTGTTATTCCTCATGCATTCTTCTTCTTCATCTATATACCTCCTTTAGAATTCCACACGTGCCATGACAACGCTGACACTGGTGTGATGTCATTAAAAGTAAGCCAAGCCAATAAAGAGTCAGTAGTGAGGGACGCCAGTAACACCGTCGTCATGGAAACACATGTCAAATATTAGGGCAATATCCCTAATTAACTTAGCTCCTGTCTCCTACATAGTCTCCTTGTGCCCAGACCTGGCCTTATGTCTTAGTTTAGTATCATAGTATCATGGTATCATAGTACTATAGTACTAGTATAGTCTATATTGTGTCCTGTATCCTGGACTATGTTCTACAGTGTCTCCTAGCTCCTAGACTATATCCTACACTGTGTCCTGGATCCTATACTATATACTGCACTGTCCTAGCTCCTAGACTATATCCTACACTGTGTCCTGGATCCTATACTATATACTGCACTGTCCTAGCTCCTACACTATATCCTACACTGTGTCCTGGATCCTATACTATATACTGCACTGTCCTAGCTCCTAGACTATATCCTACACTGTGTCCTGGATCCTATACTATATACTGCACTGTCCTAGCTCCTAGACTATATCCTACACTGTGTCCTGGATCCTATACTATATACTGCACTGTCCTAGCTCCTACACTATATCCTACACTGTGTCCTGGATCCTATACTATATACTGCACTGTCCTAGCTCCTACACTATATCCTACACTGTGTCCTGGATCCTATACTATATACTGCACTGTCCTAGCTCCTAGACTATATCCTACACTGTGTCCTGGATCCTATACTATATACTGCACTGTCCTAGCTCCTACACTATATCCTACACTGTGTCCTAGATCCTAATAACAATAGTATAAAAACGACGATAATAAAATATATAAAAGAAAGTAGCAATATGTGGAAAAGGTGAAATATGCAATAGAAATTCACAGTTAACTGTACACTATTAAAAAAAAAAAAAATTCATTTACAATATGGCAAGATAATGGAAAATAAACCTGCAAAATTTTAAAGCCGTATAGAACTCAAGAAAAAATGCTACAGATGCATTTTAAAGGTTGCTTATTAACGACCATTTGGGATTAAACACACGGTAGTGACATTCTACCATGAACCTTGCGGCACAGATGCACTGGATGAATGAATGAAACTTGTTTACTACCGCCTGCTTACAAACCAGCTAGCGTTAGCCTCCTTGTTACAACGTAAATGTTACAAATACAGCGACAGCAGAAACATTAACGTGTTTATTTCCCGGCAATTTGTGACTGCACTGCAATAATACATTTAAATGCAGACATCGTTGAAAGTTTATATGACGAAATGTCGGCCTAATTTTAAAAGATAAAAATGTCAAACCCTCTCCAGGTTGAAATGGTAATATCTATTATTATTATTATTATTATTATTATTATTATTATTATTATTATTATTATTATTATTATTATTATTATAAAATATATTATTATAATTGTTCTAATAATAATAATAATAATAATAATAATAATAATAATAATAATAATAATATATTATTATGAATAATAATAATAATAATAATAATAATATGTCATAATAATTAATAACATAAATTAGCAGGACTCAAAAATATTAATTGCTGTCATATATTGCTAATATGAGTTAATATTTGTAAGACAGTCATAGTGATAATATGGAGTATAGTAGTGTTAATAATACAATATAAGGTTGTTTTTCTGTTGGACTGCTTATTGTATGTATATATTGTGAATTGAGTGTACATTCCCCTCTTGTATCTCTGTACTTTATGCTTCCCCAGTGAGTTGCTGCAACGCCTGAATTTCCCTTACCTGTCAGTAGAAAGGTACCCGGTACTAGAAACCTAATCAAGAGGCCACTGATGAGGGGAATCCCCCCCACATAGCCCCTGCACCCCTCGGCAGCAGCCCCATGTGATTACTTTGTGATGTCATAGCTCTCCTCCAATAAAGCGTCAGCGTTTGAACGAGGCTAACAGTTTCCAACTGACCAATTATTGCGCCCCCTCACTGACGGTTACCAAACACAACAGCAGAAAGACGTTGGCGCCCGACCAGCTTGGCAGTTTCCAGCATGGAGGACAGCAAGAGAGAGATGGCGGTCTACTTATCAGCTACTGGTACTCCCGGTGGCCAGTCCGCCCCTGCTTCTGACGCAAGTGGATGGACAAATCGTTATGTGTCGACAATTGTTCAGATTGTAGCCGCAATTGAAACAGCTTTTGATTTCGTCATATGGACAAAAAGCAAATTTCCCGGAAAGAATAGTGTGATAGAAAGGCTGAGAACCACACTCAATCCTCACAGCCAGTAAGTGGTGACGTGTGCATACCAATAAACTATGAATTTATAATCACAAAAAAAAAAAAAATAATCATTTGTTAAATTAGAAAGTTTGAAGTTCTTTGTTCTGTCAACACCCAAACTGACAAACTGTTGTTGTGCAAGGGTTTGAACCAAGATGTTTAGCACGAGCAAGTAGCCTTGTTGACCCTTTGAGCAAAACATTTTGAGTTCCAAGTTGAGTGCCGACATTCCTTGACATTTCAACGTTGTTCAAGCGTTTTTGCTGAAGTTAGTTAAACCGACTCAAAAATATGAATTTCACATGAGTCAATTGCTGTATGACACTCAAGACACAACCACTGTGGAGTCTGCTGCTGGCTATGTAAAACTATAATTCATTCTAACCTTCTTTTCTCTGTCTGTCTCGTGATCACCATGACAGGACCACTTTGCAGAAGTATTCGGCGGAGAGGCGGTTGCCAAAGCCAGGAGGTCGAAGGAGAGCATCAGAGGATGGACGCTGGTCGGGGCCGTGCTACTCACGGGAGCGCTATTCAATGGTCTTTTTTGCCGTTTGTACAGTTATTTGCATGCTTCAAAATAAATATATATTTTAGAAATGTCGAATTTTGATATCCTCTTTGACCTGCGATACTATTTTTAGAAGAGGAAGAACACAAGTACAGAAGGTTTACATTTCGTGGTGAGGTGACGTCTCTGAACTATCACAATTCAAGTTCAAGTTCAAGAGATTATTATATGGTCACACATATCTGCAGTGAAATGTCCCTTTGGGACTCTGCAATTTCTCTAGTTGTAAATGTGCCTTATTACTTAATGGAAGAAATTTATTTTTTTCCTTTAAATTAACTTAACCACACCATTGCTCTGTATGTTTAATTATTCTGTTATTATTATTATTATTATTATTATTATTATTATTTTAGTATTTTTAGAGCTTATAGAGCTTATTGTGCGTAATCAATTATGCACAAGTGCAATAAATGTGTAAAGTGGAAATTTAAACGCACAGTTCCAGTTCAGGTTTTATTTGTGTTGAGTTAATGCTGCAGTCTTCACACCTCCCTAATTTTGAACATTGGGAGGCTTTGAGCAATAATGGCCACATGAAGATGATTTCACACCATCTCTTACTGAGGAAGGTTAGAGGAGGTTTAATACATTGTGTGCACTGTCTCACACACACAAACTCTCAGTTCAAAAAGTACTGTTGTTTATTTATTCATAGAGGGGGGAATTGGACTTCGGGTTTAATGATAAGGATGTATTTTTTTCATGTTGGGTCAATTTATTCAATAGTGTCCCTTAAACCCTAACCTTTAAGAATCAGTTTTGGCTCTTGCCTACCATACACGATCTGATGCTTTGGCCATCCACATATACCTGGGACTAGGTGTTCCGGAGTCCTGGCCACATTTTTGAAAAAAAAAAAGTAAGTACTGTAAGTACTGAAAGTACTGCGTTTCCGCGGTATACCTCTCAGTTCAACCAAGTCCCACAAACAAAAATATAATAATTAACAATAGCGTTTTTCTCTTACTATGCATGTTGCTTAGTGGGACTTCTGGCATTCCTTGTCTTGAACAATGCTCTTCAAATCTGGCTTGAATTCCGTTGTTGCCACTCGAAGCAATTCTTTCACATGGGTGTCATTGACAGTATCTTAAGCGCAGCCCGTTTGACATTGGGGCATTTTTCCATTGGCACACTTCTCCAGAACTCAATGGTCCCTTCCCTTAAAGCAGCTTTCAGTCGGTCCTCCTCCTGCAGCTCGCGAGTCGCGACACACACACACACACACACACACACACACACAAACACACACACACACACACACACACACACACACACACACACACACACACACACACCCCTCCAGCCTTCACAGTTCTCCATCGGAGATGTTCGATACGCAACGCAATTCACCGGCCGATCCATCTTATATGTTGACTACTAACCATGTCAATAGTGTTGAAAATAAACTACAAATTTTTTTAAATCTTATTTGGTGTTTTATTAGTCCTAATGCCGCGTTGACTTTGTATGGAGGCGCGCCGCCCCGGCGCTTTTGGTGTACACGCGGCATTTGGACTAATAAAACAGGCGTTAATGGGACATGACTCCTGCTGCTGTCCGCTTTGAGTAAATGAGGAAGTGATCCGCGGTGGAAAACGAGTGATATATCATAGCGATTTTATAATCATAATAGGGAATGAATGGCTGCGCTTTTTTTTTCTGAGTTTTTGACGCTTGTTATGTGAAAGAGCCGCATGAAACCAGCCAAAGAGCCGCATGAGGCTCGCGAGCCGCGGGTTGGCCAGGCCGGATCTAGAGTATATCATACACTGTGGCCTCGCCCTCGACAATATCGTACACTGTCTCCTAACTCCTACACTACATCTTACACTGTGTCATATCTCCTAGACTATATCCTACACTGTCTCCTAGCTCCTAGAATATGTCCTACACTGTTCCTCGCACTTACACACAGAAATGGCCACACAGAGCCACTACACTTTCACAATTTCACCAGGAACTGTCTGGATTACTTCTATTGAAAAATGAGCTTTGTTGTGTTTTCTTCACCGTTCAGCTTCACATCTAGTCCTCATTCTAAACTGTAACCTTGTGTTCCAACTGCAATAAAGCAACATGTCACCCAAGAAGTCATAGAAATGTGTTTTGTTCCTCCCTTGGAACAGTTACTGTAGATAACTCCCACAGGTCGCATCCTCATTTATCACGGCACTATTTATGAGTGAGATCTAACATCTAAGAGATGTGATGGTGTGGATCCCTCCTCACGGCCCAAGAAAATGTTGGGCTCAATCGCAGCTTAGATCACATCACATATTTGATGTCGTTTAATCAGGGTGGTGGCGTCATAGATGTACGAATGAGGGACTCCAATGGGGGAAAAAAAAAAAAGTTTGGTACCTTTGCTTTATGGGGATTTCTTAACATTGCTTCTGTGATTTGTCATGCAATGTTGTTCCAGAATGCACTTAACCTGATGTTATATGCCTGCCACCTTTAACTCAGGCTGGTTGCTTTGTGTAAATGGCCGGTTTGAACATAACAGCTGGGCCTCTACAAACCCAGACTGTGTCTTAAAACCGGACAAGTTACTGCCGCTGTGCCAGATGTTTTCCTCCGAATATCACATCATGTGCGACCCCAACTTTGGAGGTGACAAGGGAAGCGGCGTAAAATAAAAGTCTGAAGCGGCCGCAGGTGGCGGATACATCAGTGTATTCTAGCCAGGAAGTGTTTTTGAGATTCGAAGGTGGGGGTCACAGAACTCGGTCCCAAAAAGGAAGGACTTTTCATGTAACGCCCTTAATATGCCAATGTTCAAGCATGGAGGTGCTCCCTCACAAATCATCGAACATTACGATTAGATCATATGTACACACAAAAAACGTGTTTTAAACAGATTGTTTTGAACAGGTTATTTAAAAGGTTGTGAGATTCCTCCGGAACCATTGCCGACTAAAGAACCATTTATGTTGTGAATGGTTCCTTGTGTTCCTCATATGGTTCCTTGGCATATTGAATACAGACATTATGTATTAGAGCGGCCCAGACTGCTCTGTAAAGTTTGGTGCATTTTCAATCATCGCTGCCCGTCTACTGCTCTGAAAGCCTAATAACATTTTAATTGGAATCAGAACAGCCTCGGCCGCAAAGGAAAACCTTTATAATCACAACAATCTGCCATATACAGATCTATGCCCTTGGGTGAAGTTTCAGGTCACAGTGGTTATACCCCAGTAGAAGTAACTTGAGTAAATGAAGGTAACCCTGTTGAGAAATAGGGACAGCAGTAGTCAAGGAAGAGCGGTGTGTTTAAACAGCATTATTCCCCTCCACTACCGCTGCACTTTTATCCACCTCCACCCCATTCCACCTGCTTTTATACACATGTGGGGTGGATTATACTCTCCTAGCTGCTCCAGTAAGTATGCGTTAGGTCTGGGGGTACATAAAACCAGGCCTGTGCTGCCGAAGCAAAGTCATTTTAACGTGTTTTATATTCACTCAATAAGAGCTCAGTCAATTATATTATTATGGTAATTGTTGTAATTGTTTATCAGTTGTCCTGAAATACATTTTATTGCACTAGAAAGATATAACTGGGTTGAGGGAAATTGATTTTTAATCACTCGTCAATATTGCGTATTACGTTTGAAGCAACTGTTGCTTTGTTCCTTGTGATTCCTCCCGTATTGTTTCGACAGCTTTTGAAACTGTGACGGGCTAATGGGGCTATAATAGCATAATATATTTCACAACACATCCCTGAATTACTAAATTACCTCTGCCCAATGATCGAATGACAGTCTGTCTATCAGCACTTTCAGAATCAGAATCGTCTTTATTGCTAAGAAAGTTTACATGTACAAGGAATTTGTCTTGGTGTTCGGGGCATACAGGAAAACAATATGTAAAATATATAAGAATATGTAAAATAAGGCTGTTTTAAATTTTTTATTATTTTTTAATTTTTTTAAATAGAGACCTATACAGTTTGTGCAGGAATGTGCAATGAGTATGAAGGATAACAGTACTGTATGTGCAATGTGCACGGATAATAGTCCAGAAGAATGAAGAACGTGCGTTAATGTAACGCATTGACATAATTTCAATTCAAGCTGTTCAGGTCCGTGAGATGTCTCTGGGGGGAGGGAGTGAGGGTCTGTTTCAGTGGGGGCGTCCCGGGCCTTGCTGATGAGGCTAGTTGCAGACGGGAAGAAACTGTTCTTGTGGCAAGAGGTTTTGGCCTTGCTGGACCGCAGCCTCCTGCCAGAGGGAAGAGTTTCAAACAGTTTGTGTCTGGGGTGGGAGGGCTCAGCCACAATCTAACCTAGTAGTAAGTAGTAAGCAGTAAGCGGTACTTAGTATCTGCTTAAACCTCTCAGCTGTTTTATTCTTCTGTACTTGCATTTACTGTGAAACAAAATATTCACTCCAAGTTTTAAACATATTGAAAAACACAAGTCAATGAACAAGTATGAGACATCGACCCATGGGGAATCAAACCTAGGTCTACTGTGTAGGAGGACAAAATCTGATATCATGTTATCATGATATCAGTCATGGCAAACGCTTCACTTCTATGCGTGTGTGGGGATGGGTGATTTAACCCATATTCATCGATTGCTTTGCTGAGCAACAGGTGTACAGCCACCCAATTAACTACCCGGCCCAATTAACTACCACCGCCGACCCAAGACTGGTGGGGCTGCTTAAATCACACCACCCCCACACCACAGTCTTTTATGATGGTTTTCTGTTTGATTCTCTATCCAGCTCAACAATGCGTGAGTAGATAGAGTGGATAGGATATCCATTTCAAATTGCCGTTATCCTTCTGGGTTGTTCAATTAGCTTAGCTAAGCATAAGCATAAGCTTGTCTCCAAATGCATCAGCAGCTTATTGTGTGTAATCACCGGGTGTCATGACATTTCACTGCATATATGTATGACCGTATGTATATGTATGTGACAAATAACCTCTTGAATCTTGAATCTTGGATCTAGTGCCATATGTCTATAAGACTTTGTAAAACATTTTACACAGGATACAGAACATTTACTGTTGAATAATGAATTGCAGTGACAAAGACACTAAGGAAAGTTGACAAATTGACTTAACTTTCTCTCCACGGGTAAGCTTCCCACATCCCAGGCTGTTAATGCTGAAGAATAGTGACGGTAATGGCAGTAATGATAAGCTGGTGAATTCTGACCGAAACCGATAAGTTCCTGCGCCCAAACCTGCCGTCCCTTCCCGGCGCAAGCGAGGCCGCCGAGATCTGTTTGCAAGGGGGAGGACCCCGTCGACCCATGCGATCCCCACACTCCCGGGTCACAAGGGCGGCGTGTACCGCCCTTTTTCCCATGGCAGATGACAGGCGTCATGCTTCCCGCCCTAGACGCTGGCCTCTTCAACGGAAACCAAACGGAGCAGCCTGAAAATGTGTAACAGGCAAAAAAAAACAAAAACAAATGGTCTCATGTATCCAAACCCTCACGTGTCCTCTGCTAAGGACAGACTGCAGCGCAGGTAGGAGCAGGGTTAAGGTCAACAGTGTGCAGGGAGTGTTTAGAAGAAATGGCACAATCTGTGTGAGAATCCAAATGGACACCTTTACTGTATCAGAGAGCTGAGAAAGGAACATGGAGATAATGAGTAGTACTCATTATAGTGAGTTGAAGAGCAGGGTCAACAACATAGATGCAACTCAGTCTGTGTTAAACTTGTTATACTAAACTATTTAATACATGTTCTGAAGCCGGAAATCGGTCGGATAACTCAAGGTTGGTCTTTGTAGGCCCCTCTTGATCTGTTCTCCATCTCCAAGTTATGACCTCAACTTCCCAAACCCAATGAAAGACTTCCCTCGGGGACAAACTCACCCACATCTAATTATGCCATTATCATATCAGAGCGCTCTCAGCCCTCTGATGCCAATAGGCCCTCCTGACCAGAGTGGTTTATTAAACATTAGCATGTGCCTAATTGTAATGACGTCATTGGCGAGGGCAAAAGAGGATCTGAGTCTCTTGATGAGGCGGTGGTCCTCACAAAAATGGCCGCCTCGCTAGGACCTGATCGGACAGATGTGGGCTAGCAGCTATGGCTAAGTGGAGCGAATTAAATTCTTACAAGCTTGTTATGGCTTTGATCCACTCACTCCCCTCCGTCCTCGTCAGCTCCTCCCTTCTACCCAACCGCCCAGCAGCCCCTATATCCCCCTATTAACCAGCTGGCCAAACGCCAACCATCAAACAGCTCCGGTATTAGGTCTTTAACATGCCCACCCAGTTCCTTAATCCATCCCCCTTGGTTCCTTCTCACAAAATGCGTCCATAATTCATTCCCCTTTCTTCTTCCTCCTCTCCTGTTTTTACAGTATTTGGCTGTTGTGGAGGACACGTCTGTGCTAATATAACTCCCATTTCACAGTAATGAAAGCAGCATGTGCGCCTAACTTCAGCTCCTCCTGAGGACCAGATGCAGACTGATAGGATCAAATGCGCTCCATTCTCTTCTTACTGTCACATTGTCGGGAAAGCCAGGAGGGCTGATGCGCTCACACGGACGTTATTTCCCTTCACAAACATGCCAACTGCATATGTGGACACAGTCTTTCATGCGAGACGCAAAAGCAAGGAGGTATGTCATCACTTAAACCTATGTGGCAAACAAACTAGCCCTTCCCTTTGTCATTTTCAAGACAATGGTGGAAATACATTTCTAGTATACTCTAACCCAACCACAAAGGTTAAAGGTTAACTTACACATATTCTAAACATACTTTTTTTTCCACGGGTAAAAGTAGCCACGGGTCCACCACACCTGGATACAGTCTAAGAATGGCTCAAACAGACCTTTACGATCCATCGTTCACCATATAACCCCAGTTTCAAAATGCCTTTCCTTCCTTTATGAGACATCTGCTCTGAGCAACGATGCCGCTGCAGACTATGAAAGTCAACGATGCCTGTAATTGGATGAAATAGATACACCGTCAGGGCGCCTATGGCAGCTTCGTGGCTGTGTGTCTTTCTATAAGCGAGAGGTGGCACCCAGATAGTGGAGTGGGCTTTTGGCCGCCAACATTGAAGTGTCCCTTCCGAGGCGGCTGAACGCAGGTGGACCTTGGGCGCGGAAGTAAAGTCGCGGGCTTAGCGGCCGAGGGAAGGACCCTAGAAGCAGCCTGGTGAGCAAGACACGAGAGACCGGGACTGGAACAGGACAGCTGCATCTGATTTCTCCTTTCATTTGGTCGGCTTCTCAGTGTGACTTTTAAGGGGAAAACAAGAGTCACTGCGGCATTCCAAAATCAGAAACGTTAAAAAAAAAAGGTTTGCCTGCCGTGCTGCTCACTGATGTACGGCTCTAAACTACCTGCGACCCGCGTGCCGCCTTTTATCGTGTGCGAGGGTGTGGGTTTGTGTGAACATATATGAATTATGCACGGAAAAGACGGAGTACTAGCCCGAGCTGTGGGAGTGATTTATGGACGCTTGTCGCACGCTTAGGATTTCAAGATTTCAAGAGGTTATTTGTGACATACATATACATACCGTCATACATATGTGCAGTGAAATGTCATGATGATTACGGCGATTACGCAGAAAAAGCTCTAAAAATACTTTAATAAAGAAAAGTTCCTGTTCAACTGGTGCTCTGGTCCTCTTTTGAAAGGTCACTACCTGGTTGGTATTCTGGGTATCCACTGAAGATGAGTCAAACAATAACAACATAATCAACAAAAATGTATTGTATGTCTAAGTAATTATTGATTTGTAATTGATTAGGATAAATTCCGGAAATGGATGAACAGGAGATCAAGACTTGACAGAAGCTGCAGTGAGAATGTCGTAAAACGTCCTTGTGGGTGACGATTTGCCGCTTCGTATTAAATGGTGGGCTTCAGCTGTATATACTGTATGTCGCCGCCTCTCAGAAGAGCTCTCTTCCACGTTCCAGCGATTCTCGCTGTGACGAATCGATGAAGACTGATTGAAACAATGCAGCCCACACTTCTTGGTGAGCTCACACACGTGTGGGTGGGGTTTACGACAGCGGTTGACACGTGCGTCAAAACAAAGTCTGCCCGCGCACACAGACACACACACACACACTCACACACACCAGTGTACACACGCGCTGAAACACATTATTTGCTTGGCAATCTACCCCGGCTTGTCATCCAGCCTCATCCGGCCTCTATCACTCACAGATCTGACAGTTTAATCTGCATTGTTCGCTCTCTCATATTAAAGAATTACGTGAAGACATTTAAAGCCATTGAACTCACATGCGTCTAGGCAAGCAGGAGACAAACATATATTCAGGGATTCAAATGAAAACCTTCTTAAACCTGACCACCCTTTAATTTTAAGTACCCGGCTATGGCAGGTATCACCACGCCGCATTCTCTGCAGGGCTTTCACAGCGATCATAAATATCCCCAACATGAGAGTCAAGGCCAAACCCAGAAGAAAGATAAAAAAGATGAAAACATTTTTATGAGATTTTTTTTCTAACTTGACCTTTGGAGCCGAACTGCCACGTTGACGTTTCAGCAGCAAACCATGTTGGCAGACATTCTTTATTTTATTTTTATTTTTTTTTAAGGCCGGGTTCATGTGTTTTTGGTGCCAATACCTTCGCCAAAAAGATCACTTTTCACTATTGTGTGCGTTGCAATCCTGAAGTGTATAAACCGCAATAAGTTTCATTCCTGTGTAAACATTAGCGACGTTGGTATTATGTTGGAGCTTTGGCTCCCTCTTAAAAAAGTTTTCAAGAGGGCAATTAAACTTTGACCTTTGCTCTAACACAAGCGCATACCAAAACTGCCCTGGCTCACTTGGCGTTCTTCTGAACGGAGGATGTCTCTGGCTGCCGTGATGCTATATTGTAAATCCCACGGTCTAACAGCAGAGTTATTGTTTAGTTACCTATAGATTCCTGTACTGAGCTGATGTTTTGTTTCGCGCTGACGCTGTGACAAGGGGAAGGGAAGGGAGGGAGGGGAGAGCGGCCAGGAGAGACAGGAATGGGGGGGGGGGGCAAGGATGGACTCCATGTTCTCCCCAGCACACGCACGTGCAGCCTGGGCAAACATTGAGGATTAAAGGGGAGAAGGAGAACGAGAAGGAGAAAGGAGGAGGAGGCGGGGCACTGGGGTCTGACCCAGACTCCCTCACCCCAGCCACCGTTAAGCCTGCTAAATGAGAGAAAGAGGAGCAATTAGAGGGACGGTCACGGGGCAGGTAGGAGATCGCTGCGACCCCGGCCGGCTGGTATTTGACCCCTCGCAGCCGGAGGGCCGCGATGAGTCCACATGCACAACAGCGAGGGCGTCTGAGCATGGGGGAAACCGGGAAAAAGAGGATTGCATGGATGGATGGATGTATGCCGTGCTCTTTCTTTATATAATAAAGCAAGACTTTTATTGGTGGTGGGCTGCCGGATTTTTTGGAGTTCCAATGAGCAGCGGCACAGATGGCCCGTGGAATATGCAGGTTTCATTGGCGTTCTGGTGGATATGTTGATCTGAGCTTCAGCGGCATTAAGATATCAAAATATCTCCTATTTAAATGGTGCATACAGTTTGTATACAAGTCTCCATATGGATCAAATGCATCATTACAATGTCTGTTTGTGACACTGGCTCCTATAATAATGTGTATTGCTGCTGGCAGCAATACACAGGGTCCAGTTTAGTGGTGTTGGGTGTGTTTTACAGTTTCCCGGGTTCTCTGAAATTCAGTACAATTTTCTAAGTTTACTTGAACACAGGGGTCTTCCCCCGGTCTGTCGTCTCCTGGTTGCTCGTCTCGCAGACAACCACTTTGTGGTCTAAACGGCGCAACCCTCCTGTCTTTAAAACACGTCCATGTTTGCCTGTAAACCAGATCGTCTCATTGTGAGAACTCATCGTGTTGTCTGTGGAAATAGAGGCGCACACTCAGTGATGGGTGGCAGTTTGGTGCCGTATCGCGCACTTAATTTATTTGTTGAGTTTTTTCCTTGGATTACAATTTCAGTAAGTTACGTTGCCATGAAATACAAAAAATGTTGTGATATTTCTCTGTGTAATTACCATTGCACCGCTTCTATTTTTCCGACGCCATGCTGGATTTTGAAGGCATCACTGAGTCTGACATTTCACTGTTTTCGAGGGACGCGCTGACGATATTTTAAGGATTATTTCCTATTATTTTTTTCAATAATCCGGCAAAATAATGGGGACAACAGATTTAAAATATCAATCTAACAGATCTACTGACATCTAGCAGGGAAGAGGCTATAGAAATATACACGTAAATCAAGGGTTTACTTTAAAAGACTACAGAGTGACCGAGTCCACGACGCACACTGGAAGCGGTCCAACTCGACATTCTCAATCGGAATCTGTACATTTATAGTAAATAATATGATGTCAAAAAGCATCTTACTGTAAAACTTATCTTGTTCATTTTAGAACGAGACATGTGACCTGTCAGTTAACCAAGACCAACTGAATATTTTGCGTCAAAGGGTTTTTTCACTTATATCAGCTCCGTACATGGATCAATTTGGATGAAATTTAAACAAGATCATTAGTAACAAGATCCTTGTTACATTGCGGTTTAAACGACACCTCAACTGTGTTTCTAGCTAATGCTGAAGTATGTCTTCCAGATAGTTTTAGCCAGGTTGGACATATTCTGGTGTCAGAGGTACTGGCTTGTCGGGCTTAAAATTGCTCAAAACTGGATTGGTTTTTCGCTAATATCTGCTCCATATGTGGATTGATTTGGATGAAACTTCAACCACGAAGTCTGTGACAGCGCGGTTCAAACAAGACAACAATAAGGAGCTGCCAAACAATTACGATAGGGATTGACCCCTAATAATAATAATAATAATAATAATAATAATAATAATAATATTAATAATAATTAAAATGGTAATAATAATAAATAAATAAATCTGCTGGCATCAATACATGGCGTCCAGTTTAGTCGTGTTACGTACGTATTATACTTTTCCGGCTTCATTGAAACGCAGCACGATTTTCCGAGTTCACCTTGAACGCTGCATTAGCTCCCCCTATCTTTCATTTTCTGGTTGCTCATCTTGCAGAGCAACCACTATGCGGTCTACACAGCGCGACCCTCCGAATGCGAATGAGCAAAGACGGAAATCTGACTTATGTAACTTCGGATGATGATGTCACAAAGCGGCCCGCTCCTGAAACTAATGAAATAGTCTCAACTGTCTTCTACTTCAGGTAAAATTACTTTTTCATTTATTTTTCACTAATTTCTGCTCCAAATGTACATCAATATTGATGAAACTCGCACGATAAGACGTCTGAAACAGCACAGGTCTAATGAGACCTCAACCATGTCTCTGCGTGCTGCGGTTGACATGTTCCATATACCTTTATAGCGAAAAACTTTTTCGCAGTGTGGGGAAACAATGACGGAGTGCCGTAATGATGGAGTGACGAAATGACGGAGTGACGAAATGACGGAGTGACGTGATGACGGAGTGACGTGATGACGGAGTGACGTAATGACAGAGTGATGTGGTGATGACTTTCTGTGGATTGTTTATAGTTTTCAGGGTCCGAGTTTCCAGATGGGTTACAATTCTATGAAATGCATTACGGACTCCTACAGTTTTGTACCTTATGACATCTTTGAATCCCGAAAAGGGCTGACGTCTTTCGGTGATTATTTATAATTTTCCGGGTCCTAGTTTTCCGTTGCGTTCTGAATGGTAAGGACAATAAAAAAAAAACAGACTAATTTACTGTCACTACTGACCGTACCGAGAATGTTTTAGAAAATGAAGGCATGAAAAAAAAAATCTTTAAATAGTAAAGATACTGAAACTAAATAATGTGTCATGAAGAAACACAACAAACAAATTAGAATGTAATAACAAATTCATATTCACTACAAATGACTAAAAAGCAGGACAAAAATGTATGAATACTTCAAATATTGCGGAGAGCACTAAAGATGAAAGAAATTTTAATTCAAATGATAACATTTCTCATTCAAATCAGAATTTTAAAATACAGAAAGCTATAGCAATGAGTGACCCTTGTGAAACAAAATCCATTTTGTCTGAGGGTAACAGCTTCTTGAGTGCATTATCATGTTCAAGTGAAAACGCAGGAAATCACAGGAAAATTTGACTTATGATAGTGGCAGTAATTATTTAAGACATGACAGTGATATACATTGGAAGTTGTGCAACTGAAGTATAAATACAAGCAGCAGCAAATGTACTAGGTTTGTATTCACATACAGTAATTACAAATGGTTGAGATATTGTACATCAAGGCCACAATTAAAAATGGAAACAGGAATATACTTGAAACACACTATTGAATGTCATTATCATGTATGTTTTTATATGTTGTTACATGTGTTAAACGTCGCAATACACAAGATTGTGCTCATATGTGCAATAAATAAAGGATAAACACATAAAAACTGATAGAGCACATTCAATAGACATACAACTTCCTTTCTTTTCACATGCAATTGAAACTGATCTATCCTTTTTACATTATATAACCAAATTTAACATAGCAACAATGAAAAAGAAAGGATTGTACTCCCTATCATTAGTTAACTCTGTTTGTCTATATGTATGTATGGGTTTTTATGTATTGATGTTACAATGTGTGTAATTCTATTAGTTCGACACCATTACTAGGAGCAATTCTCGTCAAAATCCAAAATGAAACAAAACAACCTGAAAGTTTATTATGAAACCACATAACTTCATAATCAATAACAAAAACACTGCTTTTTTGGTTTTGATACAAATCACACAGCAAAACAAAAAAATAAAATCCAACAGTTGAGATTTATGAGAATTACAAAAACTTCTTTCCATTTCACATAGTTAATTCTGATATTAACTCAGTACAAACAACGTATTTTGATAATTCACCACAATTTGTTCCTGAAACACATAATTTACGGCGCATTGACTCTGCAAAAATGACATCTGTCGATTGAAAATCATTTTTCTTTTTGGAATTGGACTTAGATTATGGTTCATTTCAATCAGGTCCATCTGTTGATAATACATCACAATACAAACTCTGGAATAAATGTTCAAAGACCTACACAAACAACATCAATAATTTCGGTAAGAACATATTATTCCTGGCATCCTTCACAAAGAATCCAATCACCAACCGGAAAGAATAACAACAAGGACATTTACTACGGCTCATTGTACAAGAGAAGAACCACACAAATAAGGAAATGACATGAATGATATCATTCACAAATTATTCTTGATGACACATTTCAGAAAGACAACAACCGGACCAAAATGGACGACCAAATTGATTTTTGTGTCAAATATCAACAAGAACTGAACACAACCTACGGAACATCCACAAAACATTAGAAACACAACTATTAACACACAAAAGAACCCAATCGGCCACCGGAAAGAACAACAAATGGGACTTACAATACGGATGATTGTACAAGAGAAAACACCCACAAATTGGGAAATGACATGAATGATTTAATTCAAAAATCCTTCTTGAGTGCACACATCACAAAGACAACAACGGACGACCAAAAAGAACAACAAATGGAAATATATAATGGATGATTATACAACACTATAAACAGATACATTCTGGAATTACATTTGACGTACAATGGAAGAAATAAAACTTGACAATGTCCATAAAAATGAAGACTCCTTTCACAATTGACAAAATTCAATACAGCACAAAGAACAACTACAACAAAAACAGGACATAAATTACGGCAACCACACAATGATTGAGACAAAGACACAACTTACGTCAAATAAGAAACGACATTACATTTACTTTGGACGCCTGTCAACGAAGTCACGGCAAATTTTGAACTGTTATTTAAAACTGACTTATCTCATCCAACACTTATGTCACATTACAATTGAAATGGGAATGCTTCGTACGTAATGTCAAGAAAGTTTGATTCGTGGAATTACATGAATGTAACTACATGATGTTTGTAAGGGCAGTAGAATTCGCTGCATTTTACAAAAAAAAACAACGAAATATTAAAACGAATAAACTGGACGCCGTGTCCTTGCGGACGTTCCCACCAACACGTTTCCATTCAAATCGATTCAACACTGCATGTCCCTCAGAGACATTTGATCAACTTTTTCATCCGTTGGGACGAAAATAAAAGGGACACGATTTGGACTTGTTGCTCTGGAGCTGCAAACGAACTCCAATGTGCGAGGACACAAAAACGGAATATGTCTTGGGCTGTTTTGGACTACTTCAGTTTGCGGGTTAGGACTGACGCAAAAAAAGAATGCCGCAAAATAAGGAGGGACACAGCACCGGGTTATATGGAACAGAATGACTTTATATTTACAGAAAGGGCGGAAGAATAAAATATCAAACGAAACGCCCCCCCCCCCCCCCGACGCCAAGCAGGTAAGACAATACACATACACACGCTCACAACACACACTCTCACAAACACACACGCACACACACACAGTTTGTGACCACTGCAGAGAGATGGACTCCACAGCAAGTAGCTTGCACGATGCGAATGGACGTTCAGGGTCACAACCTTCACACAATTAATTGGATGATGATGTCACTAAGAGTCTTACTCCACAAACTCATCTCGCTCCAGCACCCCCCGGAAGTTTGAGAACCCCAGCGTGTCGGCGATGCACGAACGTTCGACTACTTCTGGTCACTTTTCATTTTGCGTTTTTCACTAATTCCTGCTCCGAATACAGATCGATATGGATGAAACTTGAACATCATCTTGATGTCTACAACGTCTCGGCTCTAACGACACCATGACCAGTGCTTGTCGTGTTCCAGACACTTTCAGCCCAAAAAGTGCCGAGGAGCATAACAACAACAAAAGTCGGAACAATAACAAATATAGCTGCAGGCAGCAAAACACGGGGTACGTGGTGATTCTCCCCCTCTTGGAGGAGTGATTAAGTGTTTAAAACCCAAAACATGGTAAGACGGTTCTCCAATGAGGGGGATTGGTTGTGGTCTTGTAAAGCAGAAAGCTGTGCTCTTGTCATTCTACAGGTCGTCCACAGGACAGCGTTATTGCAGCGGTTCTTGATGATTAAAGAATTAATAAAGAGCTGTATTACAGGCTCCACTTGCAGACTAACTCTGTCCTAGATGCAATGGAATACAGATACTCTGTGTTGTATGCCCAGCATGCAACACAGACATTTAATAAACATTTAATGTATATGTTTATGATGCCTAGTATGGTATGCTGTGCTTTGTTTAATCCAATTGTCTTCTAGTAATATTTTAACCAAATTCTTTTCAAACATAATAAAAGTAAATAGTAATAAAGTAATACATGTCTGCTGAAACTATGTGTGTAGTCTCAACCCACATCCCCAGCGAACAGTTAATCCTTTAAGAACATGGATTAGTGCAATCCCTCATGGAGCTCTCTGGGGCTCCATTAGCACTGGAGACCAAAGGAGAAAGGACGAACTATGTTTGAAGACGATTGTGGAAAGATGTCAAAGATAACAACACAACATCATCATACAACAGTCGTGGCGCCGCCCCTTGCACCTCGTGTCGATTACGCACATTTTAGTATTTTTAGTATTTTTACAGCTTATAGAGCTTATTGTGCATAATCACCGGGTGTCACAACATTTCACTGCATATATGTATGACCGTATGTATATGTGTATATGTATGTGACCAATAATCTCTTGAACTTGAACTTGAACTTGAACTTCATCCTCTTCCACGATCCAGTGGAGGCAGATTCTAACTCTTGGTGCAATTTGAAATAGTCAATATTTTGAGGCGGGGTGGGCGGGGGAGACTTATTTCCTGGCGCAGGGAGTGAAATTGATGATTATGTCACAAACAAAAAAAGATTGTCTCAGTAATTCCCTGCCTGTGTGACATTTTTTAGATCTTACCGCTTGCTGTAGGCACTCCACCCGATATTGGATCTTTGCGTCCAAGACGTCTCAAAATGAAACACATAAGAATACACACACAAACACATAAGAGCACAAGCCTGTGTGTGCCACTCCGCGGTGATCTGGTGTTTGTTTTACACTCTTTGGAATAGCGTTTGAGCTTTTCCTGTAAAATCATTTGTTTGGCGTTCAGGCCAATCCGTGGAAGCAAATTTGATCGTGCGTGTCGACTCCAATTCTCTGAGCTCCATCATCCTTACACTAAGCCGTAAAACCGAAGAGACGTGGTGTTTATTCTACGGCTGGCTGCCAGGGAGGGAGAATACACCAACAGGTCCGGCCCGCAGAAACCATTGTTCAATTTCCTCACACGCCGCGTGAATGGAATAGATTCACTTTGATACGTCAACACTATGAGGAGGGCCATGTGTTCATTATTCTCTTGAGGCTTCATGTCACTCACATAAAGCCTCATTGTCCTTCTCCCCCCTCCCCTCCACCCCCCCCCCCCCAAAAAAAGCCACAAATCTGTCTGGACCTGACTGTGAGAGCGTGCGGCAGTGGCGCTGCGAGGCCTGATCAGAAATTCTATTTTTGGGATCCTCCATCTCCAGTTTCTCCCCCAGCTGGACTTCAAGGACGGAATGGCCGCGGCTTGAAACCAGGAGGGAAGAAGCTCATTTCCCGGCTCCTATGATGACGGGGCCCCGGGTCGGGTGGTGGGGATGAGGGGGGCGGGGGTCACACCAACCACGTTCACGAGCGTTCCACTCACACGTCGCCCATCAGCTCGTGCTCGTTTCGTGGCGTCCCCGTGGGAGGATGAGTCAGTGTGGAGCGTGTGCGTGCGGGGGGGGGGGGGGGGGGGGCTCTGGATAAGTGGAGCGCTCCGTCTTCTGCTGCGTAAATGCGCGTAAAAAATGGACACTCCTCGCGGACTCCGACCGCAGAACGAGTCAATGGGAAAACGTGGTCGACCCGGCATAGGGAGCTTTTTGCAGCCTCGTGGCAATTCATGGACTAATTGCCTCCCAAATGTGGCCATTGTGCCGCCGACAGGCTGCGACCAGGACGCGGAGCGCTTCCAGGATGCTGCAGACTTGCGGTTGTGGATGTTCTCAATCTGAATGGGATGGTGATTTTTTTTTTTCCCTCCAGCATTAACTTTTTTTTCTTCCGTGGGAGGACTCGCGGATTAATCATTATTACGCACGTATTGTGCGCGTGGGCCCCCCCAAGTTAAAAAGAAAAACGAAAGAAAGAAAATGCGTTCATTTGTTGCACGCAAGCAGATAATGTAGAGCCTCGTCTCACATGCTGCGTGTATTGTAAATAAAGCAGATACACGGCAGCATCTATGGCCGGGAGACGTGGACTCCAGATGCTGGCCACTGTGTTGGGGATGCTTTTTGCGCTTACACACCAGGGAGCAGGTGAGTAGGACATCACGTCTGCATGTTTTGTGACTTGTTCTATTTAAGATGTACTTATATTGAGCGGGTACAGTAGAAACCAGAATCGTTTGGGTTATAATCCGTCGCTTGGTTGTGCAGATGGTCCCTTGCAGCTTTCATTTAACATTTTGCTATCGTTATAGTAAACCAGGAGCAAAAATCTAACGTGCCAGCCTGAATGGTTCCCGTTAGAAGCCTTTCAGAATCTTAATGGTTGCACATGAGAAAAGAGTAGGATTTGACGTCATGTAGAGGTAACACACTGCTCTGGTGAGGTTAATATTTAATGGTCAGCAATGATGTTACCCATGATGCCAATGCAAAACTGATGAAGCCTCAAGAAACAGGTCACTCCATCCCTTTGCCCTCTGTCATTCTCCCATCACCATTTGCCTCAGCCTCCAGGTGTGCAGAGAGTGCCTGCAGTCCGCCCGTAGGAAACCTGGCCAGCGGCAGGACTCTCACCACTCTCACACGCTGCTGTGGAAACGGCTCCCACCACCCGAGCCCGTGCCCATCTCCACTTCCCACCGCTCACAGCCTCTGCCCCGAGGACGCTCACCCACCGGCCCACATGGCCGACGACCCTTTCTTGCATCCGCACACTTGGTGGGCGTCGGGCCACGTCAGTACCCATCACCAGAATCAGAAGGAAGAGATCCGTTTGGATCTGGAAACCCAGTTCTGCCTCTCCCACCTGGTCCTGCTCTTCCGCTCGCCGCGGCCCGCCGCGATGGCCGTGGAAAGGTCGACGGACTTCGGACACACCTGGGAAATACTCAGACTGTTTGCCCGGAACTGCAGCTTGGAGTTTGGGTTCCCAGATGATGCCAGCCAGCCAGGCTCGCCGTGCACGTCCCGTTACACCAGCGCTCTGCCCTGCAGTGGTGGGGAGGTCCGGGAAGGCATACAACATCTTTAATGCACAACCTTTAGAATATGCACCGTGTGACTCTGTATTGATGTCAGCTGTTTTTCAATCCAGGTGATTTTACGGACCTTGTGGCCCGGCGGAATTAAGATAATGGACCCGTACAGCCCAGAGACGCTCGCCAGAATGACCCTCACCAACCTCCGCATCCGACTCCTTGAGGCTCAGTCCTGCCCGGCGCCTTCCCACTCTCCTGTGGAAGGGACAGGGACAACACCTGCACCCACAGGAAGCTCGGGTTCAGCCTCTTACGCCATTTACAGTTTGCTTGCCAGAGGGACGTGTCTGTGCCATGGACATGCGGAACACTGCGTGCCGTACAATGATGGCCAGCGGCAACAGGACAGCAATGTGGTGAGAAGCTCGTCCTTCCTGTGTCTGCAGATATCACAGAAAAATAGATGATTGAATGATGGGGAAGCGATAACAAAGGCCAACGTTCAGCCGCAGGTGTCCGATGTTGGATACGGATGTGAAATGTATTGGTGATGTGTTTTTATAGCCTCTGCCTGGCTTTTGTGTTGTGCAGGTGTCTGGTAAGTGTGTGTGTATCCACCACACGGCAGGGGACCACTGTGAACGGTGTGCCCCACTCTACAACGCCCGTCCCTGGAGGCCTGCCAACGGCAGCAGCGGGGAGCCGAACCCGTGCCAGAGTGAGTGGCCTCCTGCTAAAACGAGACCGGAAACTGTTGGATCAGTGATTCACAACCATGGCGAATGAATACAGCCAGTTAAGAGGGCTAATTGCTGATAGATCCAGACCAACAGGGGAGCGGAGAATAATACACACTGAGCCTGTTCAAGGGCCGCAGGGGAGCGAGTGTCTTCAATTATTTCGTACTGTGTGGTTTCACTGCAAATTGAATGCAGTGCCTTGGAAAAGCATTCAGCGCTCCCTATCCATTGCTTCACATCAATGATCGTCACAACTTGTGACAAAAAGAGATCACTTTTTATCTCCCTTGTTTAGTACTTGGTTGAACCATCTCTTGCAGCTTACAGCCAATAGTCTTTTTGGAAGTCTGTTAATTCTGATGAAAGACAAACTTCCTCCTCGGTTATAGCTTCCTGGCAGGTTTTTATACATCTTCTCATCGACCCTGACCTCCAATACTTCCCAGTGGGGATGGTGTTACCTGGCTGATGTGCAGCATTAGCACTTACGCCTCACATTCCGCTTAGTGTCTAAGCCGAAATGTAGCGAAACACCACAGCATAGATTCCTGTTGTTTGGTTTCTTGATAGATATTGACAACTCCATTGGGATTTTGACATTTCTGACTTCTTCCCATGTGTGATGACCTCAGAGTGTCAGTGTCACGGCCACGCAGACAGTTGTCACTTCTCCCAGCGGGCCTGGCTGTCCTCCGGTGGCCTCAGTGGGGGGGTGTGTAACGACTGCCGCCACAACACAGCGGGACGCCGGTGCCAACGCTGTCGCCACGGCTACCACCGACACTCATCCCTGCCGCTGAACTCCCAGCACGCCTGCATGCGTAAGAGACCAGAGTCAATGAAAATCATTATTGATGCATTTTCTGTTGGTTCCTGGAAAGCAGAACAAATGAAAAATGCGAAGCAGTGAAGCATTTTCGCAATCAGGCTTTGTTGACCAAGTGTGCTCACATATTGGACACAGGGAATTGTCAGTGACTATCAATTTTCATATATGGTAAATGGTAAAAATAAAAAAAAATAAAGACAAAGTACAGCAAAGTTTAATTAAAAAAGCCACACTGAGATCTTTAATATACAATATTTAGAAGCAGCATAGGCCTATCCGAAGAGGTAGAGTGCATGATCGTAATAGTGATAATACTTTTAAATAAGTATTACAATGTTAACAGGGAGTGAATTTTAACTCATATGCCTTCCAATTTATTTTCTGCATAAGTAATTGTGAGAGGGAAGGATCCTTCTACAGTAATGTGTGTTGGGACCATGGGACTGTCCAGTGTCGCGCTACATTCCGGCTGAAGCCTCCCTCTGCTGGCTGAGATGTGTAACAGCAAGTGATGACGTTGACCCAGTATGCGTCGCCCTCTTCCTCAGGGTGCTGGTGTGATCCGCAGGGCTCACTCCCGGCCCATCACGGAGAGCAGGGGGCTTGGTGCCACCCCAGGAGTGGCCAGTGCCACTGTAAACCCGGAGTGGGAGGCGTGACCTGCAGCTACTGCGTGCCGGGATACTGGGGCTTTGGAGAGGAGGGTTGCAAACCCTGTGACTGCTCCCAGACCTGTGACCCAACCAACGGACTGTGCCTGGACAAGTGAGCCGCACAAATGATCTTTGCATGTTTTGATATTAACAAGAAGAGAATGTTCATTGTTCAATGTTAAATCATCTGTACTGCCAAATGTACTTCAGCCAATGCATTACAATGCATAATATCAATATCAATTAACCTTGACTAGAGCTGTTTCATTTTTGCAGCTTTGCAAATAATCAGGTTTTTAATGTGCCCATTGGCGGAAAAATCCCTGGTTTGGAGCACATGTTCACCCCTGAAGGGGAAGCACCATGGTCAAAGGAGCTTGCAGTCTCTGCCCTGCATTACACAGGTAGGAAGCGTAAATTTGAGTGAATACGCCTTAGGGTTTGGACAACATTAAGTAACTGAGCTTCCTTTGCAATTGTTACGAAATGGTTGAAGCAATCCATATCCTGACGCTGGTTCACAGGGAGGTGCAGCTGCAAAGAGAGGAAGCTGAGAAGCACTGACCTCTGCAAGACCAAACACGACTATGGTAAGAAAGACCCTGAAAAGCCTCCTGGGTGTCCCTCTGTGGTCTCTAACTGGATAAAATCTCCCCTGGTCCCACCACTGCAGTGATAAAAGCCAGTGTGCTGTCTGCCCATGACAAGGGAAGCCACGCTGAAGTGCAGGTCAAAGTTCACAAGGTCCTGCGTTCGGGACAGATGCCTCTTACTCTGGGGACCATCAGCCTCTACCCTCTGTCCTGGACCAGCCGTGGCTGCACCTGTCCCGTCTTAAACCCTGGTAGGAACCCGACCAACGCATGAAACAGTATTCTATTGCTTGGGGAATATAAAGAGAGACCAGTGTATTGTTATGTAGTAACGTAAGTGACCCTCCTCTTCCCCAGGTATGGATTACCTGCTTGCCGGCCCGGAGGAAGCTGGCACGGGGCGCTTACTGGTTACTATGCAGAGCGTGGTGGTCCTCTGGACTCCCAGACTGGGGGCACTCATATCACAAGGCCTGAGGCACAGCTGTCCATAATCCATACCAACCCAAACCATGGTGGGCCCATACAGAAATGTATTATACCAAGGAGGGTCACACCAACTATCCTGCAAATAGAGTGATAACCAGCAGAGAACAGCACAAAACTATTCTGGTTCCCCAACTTGGATGAAACCCTGAAAAGACTGAAATAAAAGCTTAAACAGCTTTCCATCAGTACATGGTCATTTAAATATAGACGTTATAGTCTTTACACACAAAAAATGCTTGAACTGTCAGCTAAATCATTGTATTGGTATGCTGAGGGGTTGTAAGTGCTCTATAAAATGTCTTAATATCCAAATCCCAACATCTACAATCATTCCTGACTTACAGTATGACACTCCCCATCAATTTACCTCAAAAAGTTGGGTGTGTGGTGTATCATCGCTGCGATTAAATGAATGACATAGCAGAAGAAACTGGGCAGAATGGGTATAGTGTTCCAACTCTACTAACTCTCCATTTAAATCTAAATAAATGTTTGAAATTCACTTCTATAAAGCACACAGCACAAGGAAGAATGTCAGCATACACGTTGAAATGCTTTAATATGGACAGGATTAAAGGATCAATGTGTTAACCAATAAGGCTTGATTGATATCGGTTAAAAAGATTTGCGAGCGGACCCATATATATATAGAACTTTGTCGTTTGTCTCCTCATCAAAACAGTCAGGCGCACCGTGGCACCAGATCTGTGTTATTTGTGTTGACATAATTTGCACCCAATTCTGATGAAGCCACATGGTAATTTGCCTGCACAAGAAGAATTCTCTTTTCGGACAAGGGCAATGTTTTCTACAAGTTACAGAATTGAGAGAAACAAAAAGAGAACAGAAAAAAAATGCATTCTCCAGAGCCCTAAAATGTAGCATGTTTTGGTCTCTTGAGCTGGAATACACAAGAACAATATCGTGTAAAAGATTCCACTTCTGTAAGGCCGACGCGGATTCGTGACGTGCCGACGTTAAGGCCTAACACTCTAACACACTGTCTTAAACCTGAGGCAGGGCGTGGACGCCTCATCCAAACACAGAGCGAGACAAACACACAGTAACACATATTCTTAGGTCGGTCTAAATCTTCCTTTGTCAGTGAAACGTTATTGCAGGATTGGAGGTGCTCAGCAGGCTTAAGTAAAAAAAAAAAAAAAAAAAAAAAAAATTCCTTCTCTCAGGCGACACCATCCGCCTCCCTTTGGCCTTGGTGAATATTCCCTGTGAATAACAAGTGCTCGGCCGCTTTCGGGACTGGAACTCTTTGTTTTCTTTTCTCTCCCATTCTGTGAAACAGAAGACACGTCTGGTTCGACCAGAGCACCCTCAGCTGAACTCCTTCTTGAGAGTGTTCTACGCTGGGCAGTGACTGTACACAGAGTGACCCGGTGACCGTGGATGGAGGGGTGTCTGTTCTTAACTGCCGTCCCGTCTGTCCGAAGTAGAGTCGCTATCGGAGGAAGGGGTGGATTGGGATGTTGAGGGCCCCGGGTTAGGATTAGGGTCAGTGTCGGGGGGCGGGGTAGAACCATCTACGGGGGGTGGGGAATCGCTACTTTCGTTGTCTTCCTCCTGGGGGTAAAGCTCGGGATACTTCTGCATGCACTCCTGCATGCTGCGGAAGTTGTCGATGCACTCGGAGCCCTTCACCTCTTCCTTACTGTAGTGGAAACAGGAGAACGCTTCTTTGAACTGAGCCCCGCATGGTCCGCTGGCCATGCCGCCTAGGCAGGGGCAGTTCCAGTTGATGTCTCCATTTGGCAGGATCAGGCCTAGGGTTGAGAAACAAGCCGGAAAATAACGGTTTCAGATCTACGGGATGTTTGCAATGGAAACCCGAGACAATGGTTTCGGATGTTTAGAACAAACCTAACCGCTGACCTTGATCGTCATAAGGATCATTGGGGTCATCTGCAATCAACTCAGCGTTGCTGGGTTTGTCATGGTCCTCCTTGGTGACAAAGATGATTTGGTCTTTACCTGAGGTGGGGGAGCAGGGTTCGTGAAGTGTTTCGAGCATTTTTGCACATGGATAATGATGAGGGGAAAAATAATTATATATACATACACACACAATTAAAAAATAAATTGACACGGTGAAGGAAGTTAATCATGAATATGACTATATAATGAACTACATGAATTTCCTTTAAGTGATCACTGAAACCACTGTGCTAAACTGGAGCTTCCTACTCAATATGAAATCACTTGACCTGCTTTTCAATTTGGCCACACTCCCAAGAGTGACACTGAAATACCCTGGGATCCCATTTCTAATTAACGGATAACACAGCAAGTTACGAGGGGGGGGGGTGATACTTGGTAGCTTATGGACTACTGCGGCGGTGAACACATCTAATACCCGACAGAGAAATGAATGAAGACAAGTGGAAGCGTTGACTCCCAGCTAGCCAGTTAGCCACAGGTGCTGCTAGCATGCCGCCTGCCTCAATGACATTCAGCATGGAGGGAAACGAACGGAAGCGCCGCACCTTCCTGCCTGCAGTAGGACATGCCTGTCGACTGCCGTGTCGTCCGTCGCTCCGCGGGAAAGGCTGGGTGTTGCTTTCGACGATTGACGCGGCCGATAGGACGGTTTACATTTGTTACTCAGGCGGTTCGGGGCCACTCGTAATACCCTTCCGCAGAGGCGAGTCGAGCCGTCACACGGTGATGACGTCACCGGGGTTGCGAAGACTACAGCCAATGAAATGGGACCATGCCACTCTGGGCGTGTCAATCGCATAACAACGTTCACGCGATTTAATTGCGTTTGTTTTTTTTTATTCTGGTTTCTCAGATGAAAGTCTTCTCATTCAAGTGAGAAGTAAAAGCACGTCACTTGTAGAATGTTGTATAACTCCAACCTGAACATGTGGCTTAATGTAAGATTTTATTAGTCAAGAATATACTTTACGCGGCTATTTTCCATTCCTTTATTTCTGATGCTGTATCTCTTAAGACGACCAATAAAAAAGGGGTGACAGGTCTGACATGTTCAGCTATGTTATCATTTCAAAACTGACTTACGAGTTAGTATCTGGAACAAAAGTAGAGACACATATTGGATAAATAAATTCCAGT
The DNA here is from genome assembly GCF_960531495.2 of Zeus faber. Lineage (NCBI taxonomy): Eukaryota > Metazoa > Chordata > Actinopteri > Zeiformes > Zeidae > Zeus > Zeus faber. The sequence goes on from NC_137192.1 coordinate 10,328,009, forward strand.
CATATCCAAAGATCCTAACCCATACAAGGTCGAACACCACTGCATGAATAAAGACACAATGAATAACGACACAATGTCCAAATGTGTTGAAAAAAAACCTTTTTTTTTTTTATAACACAATTAAGTCTGGTACAGAAAGTAAAAACAAACAAAAAAAAATTTTTCAACCCATTTTCATCCCTACCAACCCCCCCCCCCCCCCCTCTCAGCTAACCACGTCCGGGCAGTAATGTGCTGCCACTCGGTCAGGATATAAGAGTATGATGACAAAGACAAACATCCTTTTAAGACCCAGAGACAGCTTAAAAGCATTGTGCCCCTGTTAAGACCAGCGTGAATATAAACATAGTCCATTTTAAAACATAGAAAGATGAGGGTAAAATAAAATGACGAGCATGTGTGGAGATTTGCTGGAGCCATATCATACATGCTAAATGAGTAAATTTGAACTCTACTCGGCACACCTTGCATATGGCCCATAAAAACCTCGAGCATGGCCTTCTGGTGACATGGCTTTCTTTTGACTCTTCCAAGTGTCCAACGTCAGTGCTTTTGTGTTGTGAACAAGCCTCCTCGGTTCACACGTCATCGTAGTCTGAGTGTTTTGTTTGAAAAACTGCAGTGAACAACGCCCGGCGACAGACACGGACAGAACCTCACACGTATGTGCTTTTAGGCATTCTTCAGCAGGGATGACCAGAGGGAAGGTGTGTGGCCTTAGGAAGAGACGGTTTACTACTTCTGAAAATGGGACAGAGAAAACGCAATACGAATGCTGAATCTTGGGACAAAACGCCAATCCAAACTCTCCGGGGAATAGGGAAAAAATCCCTGTTGCAAAATGTTTTGATTGTGCGCATTTGGTAAAATGCAAAATAAAACAAAACTAATGGGGAGAAAATGTAGAAAGAGATGCTGTGTCTGGATGTGTGTTTGGGAAGCTGGAAACTTTCTAGAACAGCAGCGCTCCCATGCTTCCCACTTCGCTCTGCTCTTTGACAAAGATCTCAAAGTACTGGTAGATGATGGTCACAGCCAAGAGGATTCCAGTGCCAGACCCAATGGCACCGAGGAAGTCTGCCATGACGGACAGCCCACCTATGCACAGGCCGCCGAAGGCAGCTGCTGTGGGGATGTACCTGCAGCAGGAGAACAGAAAGAACAGTCAACAAACAACAACCTAAAGAGATTCGGTATTAACGTGTCAAGTGGCCTTCTCACCTGTTCAGCTCGTGCACCATGGAGGTCTCTCTGTGGCCCCTCATAACCATCTGCTGCTCCTTTAGCTGCTTAGCCACCTGGGATGCACACATTTTAAGTATTACTCGGGGAGAAGGATTTAGCAGGGGCTATATCGTTATATCCATATTTGGTTCACCCAGACCCTCACTCGTCATGGTCACACCGCAAATAGTGTAAAAATTAGGAAACGGGGAAAGGCCAGACTCACGTCTTTAGCAGAGGACCCGGAGACCTCAATCCAGGTCTTTGAGAAGAAGGCGCAGGAGCCCAGCATGAAGACGATGTAGATGGCGGCATGGACCGGGTCGTCCAGGACGGAACCGAACGACTCCGGGGGGGAAAGGTAGTAACACAGGCCGCCCACTGGGTAGGCACGGGCCGGTCCGCCACTGGTGGCGTCCTGGACACACAGTCGCTTTTGTTAGGCTCAAATTGAGGTGCGCGCACACTGCGGCTAAATAGCGCATGGTTCAGAGAGATGTATTTGACAATTTCCATTTTAAATTGTCTGACACACACGCACACACACACACACACACACACGCACGCACCCACGCACCCACGCGCACACACACGTCGGGTGGAAAAAAAAACCCCCAGACTACTTATGCTTCTTTTTGTGTTAGTTTGCCAATAAACAGAACTAGGCTGCATAATTATAAGCACAATAATTTTAACACAGTACTCTGGTAAAAGTCCCAATTCAACATTCTACTCAATTAGTGAAGTATTTCATTACTCATAATAGTAATTAATAACAAATTGTAGACCTGAATTAAAAGTAAGAGTACTTTGGTTGTATGAAAACCAAAATGGTCATTTTGGCAAAAATTAACAACATTTTATGAGATTAAAAAGACTGCTCAGATTAAAACACAAAGTAATCATAAATGGAATGACTCCGACACAAATACCTCAGAAGCTGTACTCGAGCACTGCACTTGAGTAGAAGCACTTGAGTGCTGTGTTAGGCTGTATTAGTGACTTTGGTGCTGGATGTGTCGAAGGCATACTTACAGACCAGGTTCCCAGCAGGTTGACCAGGAAGTTGCCACTGAAGCGCGTGGAGAGCATCTGGGAGATGACGTAGAGGTTGGAGACCAGGGCGGACTGCAGGATGATGGGGATATTGGAGGTGTAGAACAGCTTGATGGGGTAGGTGTTGTACTGGCCACGGTAGCGGGCAGACTTGATGGGCAGGTCCACCCTGAAGCCCTGGAGAGCGAACCGACCAAGCAGACTGTTGGTTTTTCTGATCAACACAACACCTTCCATATCAATTCTTCTGATAATTGGCCTAGTATGTCTAAAAGTAGTGCACTCCCCCCCCAAAAATCTACCATGTCATAAATTTTCACCCGTTCATTTGTTAGTTTTTAAAAGAAGTCCAATACTTCAAGAAACCTGCAAAGCTAGTACCCTGCTCGAGTACCAGTATGCAAAAAGCTTCGTCGTTAATAATTGCTCCACAGTTTCATACTGACGATTGCTCTAAAAGTGATCGGCAGTTACAATCATGAAATTTTAGTTGACAATTAATTGTCATACAAATAACATTTATTTTAAATAATTGGTTCAAAATAACCCTTAAAAATGCACAGAAACATGATTGTGGATTCTAACGATTTCAGAAAAAGAATAATAAAATAATTGCGGTCAGACAATTATGTCGTGGTTGTGAAAGCTCCAGTAAATTCTACCAAGTGAGAACATTTCAGGTTGAAGTAAAATAATGTTGCTCTGGCCTTACCAAATATATACAGAATGCTGGAACCATTGATGTGAAATAAATCCAGATGTTGGTGTCCACTAACCTGGAAGTATATGACCACAGCGAAGACGAAGACGGTGGCGATAAGGTTCATGAGGTTGGGCAGGTTCTGTCGGTAGAAGGCCTCTCTCAAGGCGCGCACCTTGTCCGTGCGGGTGGCGAGTAAGTGGAACAGAGCGATGATGGCTCCCTCAAACTCCGTGCCTAAAATGCACAAAGCAAAACGCCCGGAATTAAATACAGGCTTTCCTGGTGCGATGAGAGTGGCCGCTCCCCTTCCTCCATCTGCGGTCCGCTGCTCGCACCTCTTCCGGTGTTGACGGTGGTCGGGCTGAAGGCCTTCCACACGATGGTCTCGCAGATGTTCGTGGCGATGAAGAGGGAGATCCCGGAGCCCAGACCGTAGCCCTTCTGGAGCAGCTCGTCAAGCAGCAGCACGATCAGACCCGCCACGAAGAGCTGCAGAGGGAGGCGGGAAGCCCGGCATCGAGACCCGTTTAATACGCTTTCCTCTTCAGGCACGCTGAACAGCTTTAAACTGCATCGGAAGACGGCGGCGGAGGAGGAGTTGATTTACCTGGATGATGATGAGCAAGCAAATCCCGGCCCCCATCTCTGAAGGGTCTCCATACATGCCAGTCATTACGTAGACAATGGCCTGTCCGATGGTGATGATCATTCCAAACACTATGAAAAGTGGAAAGAAATATTAAATCGTGCATCGTAAGAGAGGGGGCTTTGAAGGGTTTTTGGACTGTGGCAGGGTAGGTGACCTACACTTCTGTGCTCCGTTGAAGAGGGCTCTGTCCTTCGGGGTGTCCCCCACCTCGATGATCTTAGCTCCAGCCAGCAGTTGCATGATGAGGCCCGAGGTGACGATTGGCGAGATACCCAGCTCCATCAAAGTACCTTAAAAAAACAAAACAAGAAATGGCGTCACTATCTGGAAAACGGGAATACATCGCCACCGAAACAATTAATCTCGACCTGGCACCATTAGCACTTTTGATAAGGGATCACATGGGAGCGCTGTTTGCGTACCCATTTCAAGAGAAACTGTCTTAACCTACAATTATTTTTTTTTATAAGAGAACAAAGAAAGGGTTCAGTGCGGAAAAAGGAGAAGCACTCTTCTAGGGAGTGGCTATCCACAGGTAACCAATCACATCACTGTAATCAGAGTAATGCTCAAAGACAAATAGAATACGGCGCTCAAGAAATACACATGATAGACAAACTGAGATCCATGATGAAAAAAAACAAAAACATATTTCCTATTCAGCTACAAGAGGATCCAAGGAGACAGTATTTCAACTTCTCTCAGTAAATCACCTCTGTTGGAAGCCAGGATGACTCTCATCCAGTAGAAGGGATCTGCTGAATCTGATGACATGATTCCAAAAAGTGGAATCTGCGTGACAGAAAACAAGACAATACGTAAAATAACAAGCACCCCTTGCATTTCGTTATTTTTGGCTGTATTTGAGGGAACAACATTAAGCAACATTGCTAATTGAGCCTTGATGTTTTTAAGATACTAACCTGACAGCAGACAAGAAAAATGAAGAGCGTGATGGCGGTCCATAGTACTTTTTCTCTGAACTGAATCTTTAAGGACACAAAAGGAGGAAAAGATAAGAGTCACATTTTCAATTCGGATTTCTATGAGACTGAGATTTAGATAACCTTCAAATCACCCGGTCCAACCTACCTTTCTCTCAGGTTTCTGGATCTCAGGCAGGACCGCACAGAACGGCTTGATGACTTCCAAAAATTTGACTACAGAGAGAAGTTCACACGTTCAGATCGACCCAAACATTGTTGCGCGCAGAAATAGAAACGTAAAAATAGACACGGACGGCATGCCCCTTGTGACGGTCAAACGGTGGCGTCTGGAGTCTACGTCATCACATACAGTACTACTCAACCAAACATCTGGCAGAGAAGCTGCAGGCAGGCTGGAACAGGACGATGATGGGCCAGAACACTGCACATGTATCCACCTGAACCGTTTAGAAGCTCGACGAACATCGCCGACAATCACCCAAACATCCCCCACGTGATATAACTGACTCTCGGTAGCGCAATCAATCACGGAAATTGACTTCGACAGTGAGGGATTGGATGAATGCGTTTAAGGGGTTTTTTGCAAATTTTAGTCTGGCGATTGTACAACGAGATCCAGTGATCGATAATCGCGACCAATCGCTCCGTAATCGCCGTGGCAGCTCTAGTTTAAAGGGGAATAAAACGTGGATTTTAAAAAGGTAGCACAGTTGACGTTAGCTTGTGTCGCTAACTGGAGGCAATGGGCTAGCTGCTGCGCAAACAGGTCGGCAGCCAGCAGGTATTAGTCTATTTAAGTTAACTGGAAAGTACATCAAATGATAACAACTTACTGCTTTACTTAACTTGTTAGGCAAACCTTGGTAGATAACGCTGGAGAAAACTTAGCAATAGCTAAAGCGAGTGGCTAACGCTAGTGGCTACCTACAACTAGCTGAAGTGGGGCAGGATGCAAACGGGGGATAAATGCGGCTTTTGCCCAATATGAGATACGATTCCATCAAATAGCTCCCAGTGGCCGTGTACAAGTTTAAGGCAGTCACTCACTCCCCATGGTGTCCTTTGGCCGTTTCCCGGTGTCTCAGCACGGTCCGTGTGGCAGCTTCCAGCCGCTCCGCAGGGAAAGAGAGAGACACGTCACCAGTGGAGCCGCTACTACACGTCAGGGCTCCGGGCTGCAGTGCGCGCCACCGCCGACAGGGAGCGCTGCGTGGGCGCAGTTGCCGTGTTTTCCCTGGCCCTATGCGGCGTCCACGTAATACTCGGAATATCGGAAAAACCCGCGTTGTCCAGGCAAAATGTGTTTTATGGCGTCCGTACGCTCCGCAGCACACCCGTGTTTGTGTGGCAAACTCGCGAACTCTATAATCGTCCGCTTCTGCACGGGAGTTGAACGTACTGAGCGATAACGACTCTTCGACTTGCAACGGACATTCCCTCATACTTTTCCCCCCAAGTATGTGGGAGGGTATTTCTGAGTTTCGCGGAACGCAGCACGGTCCTGCGTGTTGTTTTGTGGAAACACACAAAGCCGTTGAATGTCATGTTGAATATCATGTTGAATATCATGTTGAATATCATGTTGAATATCATGTTGAATATCATGTTGAATATCATGTTGAATATCATGTTGAATATCATGTTGATTTTCATGTTGATTGTCATTTAGATTTTCTTTCAATCTGTCTATCCGCCTCGTCATCAGTGTGCGTAGAGTACGTTCGGGATGTCGCTTCAGAGAATACTCAAGCGTTAAATTGTCATATTGCAGAAAAGGCGGCGCAGCAGTTTAAAATAGGGACCGAGCTGCAGACGGTGCGGTTATTCAAACGATGTAAGAACCTGCTCAGTTGAACTCCTTTCCATTCTATTCGTTTTCATAGCATGCGGCGCTTTCAATGAACACTTGAAATCCATCAAAACACTTTTCCCCAAACCGTGACATTTTGACGCCATGTCTCCTTTTTGTCTCGTGTAGGGTTCACTCTCTGCCACCAGGGGTCAGTGTGGCGCAGTCGCAGCCAGTGCGTGGAGGCGCTGCTTTTTGCGTGCCACGCTCCAGTAAAACAATTATGTGGTGAGAATATTTCAACATCAACATCAACAATTATGTACGTTCTGTATATATTTTATATATAGACTATTCTTGTTTAGCCTTTTTTTTTCAGCTATTCGTGTATATTTGGCAAATTTCTATTTGATTTATTTATTACTTTTTTTTTAATGTACTTCTGATCCTATTTTATCTTATTACTATTTTTCTCAGACTGTCGAGCTTTTTCTATGTCTAGTCGACTGTAGACACGCAGCAACATTCACCACGACAAGTGCAGCCGGCTAAAGTCATCCTGATTCTGATTCTGATTCACACACACACACACACACACACACACACACACACACACACACACACACACACACACAAACAATCAGATGTTTAAGAACAGAAGTGGACAGCTGAGAACCAACCCATCTCCCTGTGGATAAAGAGATATTTGTCGTCCGCTTGGTTGCATAATAACCGATGAATCGTGAGCTGACGCCATTCGAAGAAGAAACTGCAAACATCAGACAGCTTCTCCTTCTCACAGCTCCACGAGTGTCCTGCCTCGAATCTCTTAAGCCTCGTGTTGACTGTGGCATATCAGTCATTTCCAATGTGCAGATTTATTTTTTTATTCACTATTATTGTGATTTTAACAGCTGTGGGGAGAAAAAACCCAAAACATTCTGCATTTGATAGATACTGTATGTTTGCGGCATATGGTCTTTTAATATGCCAAAATCAAAGTTAAATGTCACGATGCTCATTAATTTTTCGTATCGTGGTCATGCTTCCTCTCCCTCAAGCCTGTACCCGTGCATGACTTTATTGGAGAGTTCATGAGGGAGAAGAGCACCCCAACCTTCCATTATGTAAACATTGTCATGCAAACTCCACACAGAGAGGACCCTAATCGGGAGATAACCCCGGGTGGCAATTAAACCCAGGACCTTCCTGCTGCGAGGGGGCCGTGGTGAATCATGAGTGTGGTGTTCAGGTGTCCTTAGACTTTTGGCCATGTAGTGTATCAGGCTGCGACAACAACAACAACAAGCTGCGTCCAACGGCAGACTGACCCCTATATGACCCTGGACCGCCCACTGTCGGGGACCAGAAAGACGGAGCCGCAGATCGGTTGCACTGTTCGAAGCGTCTGTTTGTCGCCTCAAATCCTCAGCGTTCGGTCCCCTGCTGGCTCAAGCTGAACAGACACCAAAAACGGCACGACACCAGCACCACACAGAATTTATATTATGAGTATTTTCAACGATCTTTAGATTCAGTTACATCATTTCATAATATGTTGAGTATGAGTTTTATTTCTAGAATGAAAAAAAAACAAATAAAAGATCAATAAAATAAAATATCTAAAAATCGAATTATTTTGAATTTACAAAGATTAATAAAATATACATGTGGTGTGGGGGTGGTGTGGATTGAGCAGTCACACCTGTCATTGCTCTGGATAATTGGGCCCAGGACCAGAGTGGCTGTACACCTGTTGCTCATTAGACCAATCCACGAGCAACAGGTAAAACCCCCACCCCCACACACACGGGAGGAACCCTCTACATGACATGTTTTCCATCTGCTCCGGGCTTGTTCCACCTTGCCCCTACAATCAACTGATACCATTCAACCCAATTGCCGGTGTCTCTGTGTTGGAGGGCCCTGAAAATGCCACTCGGGTTGCGTGTGGCAAGCAACCGCCACAATACAATTATCAGTCAAATTTAAGAGACAGGTACTCCTCACTTAACAACCTGTTAAACGACCGTTCCAACTTACGACCAGCTCTCTGACCAGTGTGTATTGTACGCTGCGTACAATACCGCTGCGTGTGCGCTGGGTGCGGGGCGTCCCAGCGTTAAGCACCTCATCAAGCATCACCCCTATACACTATATACACTATATACACTATATATACTATATGCACTATATAGACTATATACACTATATATACTTTATATACTATATACACTATATACATCTCGTTTCATCACCGTTCTCAGTCTCAGTCTCTTTCCGCGTTGTCAGTATTAACTACATTAGCGTTCGCAATGGCCACGCCCCCTTACCGTGAAATAACACGGGTCCTCGCTTATCATCCATTCGTGCTCCAAAAGTGACGTCTTCTTTCAGAGCAGAGTTGCAGCTCCCACTGCTCTCTGTGTCGGGATTATTCTGGAATTGGGAAACGTGAACCTGAGAGTGAGCTCATATGAAACCTGTATCAAAGCGGTACATGTCTTATTTTGAATAATTACAATGCATCGTGATTTTATTACTTATAACGTCACTTAAAATAGATTTAAAAATGTCCCTGTTAGAGTGTGCATAGTAGCAAATTCATAGTGTATGAATATATGTAAATATATGTAAATGTACTTGGCGGAATAAGCTGATTGGGGGGGCGGGGATTGGGGGGTTAAGAGAGTGACTGAGAAAGTCTCCGTTACGCACAGGGCTTTTGTGTTTGATTCAATGGAGAAGTGAAGGAAAATACATAGTGCACATCTACAATTAAAACAGTTTTTATTTGCTTTGTTTGTAGTGACAGGGAGGCGCTGAGACATTTGATTGGGTGGCGCAAGACACACGTTTGGGTGGGCTGAGCCTGCCCCTGCCCAGCGCCGCCGCTGGCCGTGGGTGTCATTCAAGTCCATTTTGGAGTCTGTTTTGTTTTCAGGCTTTAGGTCGTCAAACTGCCCAAATCTGCCACGTTGCCACTACTATGGTTCAAATAATAACTCGTAACTCGTCATTGCTTATCTTTCATTTACCTCTTCTCAGTGAGGTAAAACACTGTTACTGTGATGAACGAGGCGGGCAGCACCCAGACGCAGCACACACCCCGGGGGAAATACGGAAGGTTTTTGACGTGGGAATGGAATAAAGGGCAGGCGGGTCGTTGGGGGCGCCAGGCGGGCAGGCTGAAGGCGCGGGGGTCGCAGTGTGGGCAGGCAGGCAAGTGGCGATGAGTGTGATGAGGAGCAGCTGTGCCAGCCAGGCCTGGAGCCAGGAGCCACGCCCGCACCCCACCGGCAGTGAGAGACATGGACATACTAAATACAAGAGGGAAAGGGAGGAGAGACATGAGGAGACCAGGGGACAGAAAGGCACGGCTGGGGCTGGGACAGTTACAAAACATTAGGAGGACCAGCAGGGGTTTTTGTTTTTTTTGCATGTGGCATGTTGTTCACGGCGCCCAATCACTTTGGCTCGATGCCAAAACCTTTGACACGACATAACCTCAAATCTCTCTGACCTCGCTGACCGAGAAAAAACCCCCCCAAAAAAACCCAAACCTAATGATTCCCACAGAATCGCACCCATAGCAATGTGCACGGCTTTGCCGACCGCCCGAGTTGTGGGAATGCGATACGTGGACAAGTAGACGCACGGCCACGGCGGTGCACTTCTAATTTGCGTCCCTTCTCCTTGAGTCAGAACATCTTTTCTTATTTTGTAGTCAGTCTAAATATACGCCAAGCCGCTCCCAGTGCCGTCCAGGCGTCGTGTGCGTGTGACTATGAGTCAGTCAATGGGCCCTTCTGCCACTAGCGCACAGATGGTTTTGAAGAGCGAGCCGGGGGCATCGACTGTGAGCTTGGCAACAACAATAACTACGAGACATATTCAGTTCAGCCCAGACGAGTCATTCCGTGAGATGGGTGCCATTTGGCCTTTCTATTTTCAGAATTTTTAATAACAAAGAATCCATTTTTTCCTAGTTTAATAAACATGTTCAACTTCCCAAAAAACGTTGTTTTTTTTTCCCACCACAGGCACAAAAGAATCCTATGTTTTCATAATAATATACTCTTTCATAAAAATATACTCAGGGCTAAATTCGTGAGGTAATAATTAACAGTAAATAACAGTCAATCGCACATTTTTTTCAGAAATATCACAAAGAATTTATATGAAAACTTTTTCTCTGTCTATTTTCAGCGACGGGGTGGAAAGATTATGCTTGTTTTATGGACTTCATCAAATGTTGTGGACACAAATGGCACTCCTTCCATGGAATGACTCACATATACAGCTCACAGCTCTCCGGGCGGAGAAGTTTGGAAGGTGGGAGTGGTGACGCACAGGGGGTGCATGTTGGATGTGCACAACGACACGGTATGGAACGCACACATTTTGATCCCCGACCGCGGCGGCGCGACCGCTTTTTTTTCCTCAGCGCCGTCTTCTCGACAACAACGGAGCTGCTACACCGTCCTTGTGCTTTCCTGAACCCACGCCAGTCTGCGGGCTAAAGGTCCACTTCTGCCAACGGAGTCGCCTACGTCCATTGTTTATTTCGTTGGTTGTTTTTCAAACCTAACGCGCGGCAATCCCCAAGTAATCCAATCTAGGCGCGGTGATGTGTAATAAAGAACCGTCGGGCAGGAGCCACGGCCATGCCCATGGACTACAAGGCCCTCAACCATGACCTTTCGGCGAGAAGTTGAATTGAAAAGCCGGTCTAACGTTGGCCTGCGTGCCTCTGGTTGTTCACTATGGTAATGAGGAGCTCAGTTCGACAGCCTGCCCCCGCTCCGGACTGGCGAACACCTCGGGCCGTTTGGAGGGTCCATGTCTGACATTCATTTGACTCTTTTATTCCCCCTTTTGCTCAATATATATCTCTTCCTCGAACTGAAATATGAAATCTGATCCTTCTTGTGTGCTGCGCTGTCCTTTACTGCACAATGTGTTATGTTGTCTTTCTGGTTTGCCAAGTTGAGTGTTAGGTTACATCTTATTGAATATTTTGCAATTTTTTCATATATTGCTTTTTCTTTTATATATTTTTATTTTTATTGTGAATGCTTTATTATTATTTTGTCTACTGTTTTGATGTGAGCTGCTGAGACAAATACAATTTCCTTTTGTGGATAATCTATCTATCTATCTATCTATCTATCTATCTATCTATCGATCTGTCTGTCTATCTGTCTATCTGTCTGTCTATCTGGAAAAATGTAAGGCAAATTAAACGGAATACTGGACTATTATGAATATATATTATGGATGAAATAGTAATGGAATACTGTCATACTTTTTAAATTTGCAGACTAAGTAAACAAACACACATATATACACACAAACAGTAGCGGCAGGCAGAAGATAAAAGCCCTAATGACAGAGCAGCATCAATCGGATGCTGGGAAGGAGACGTACTTATCTACTGCAGAGCCCACTGACAGCTTATCATCCCTCTTCCATCCATCCCCTCATCCCATCGATCTATCTATCCTGCGCTCATTCCCCAGGAAAACATCTTCTGCTTTGTCGACTCCACAGCCGCTCTCAGGGTCGACAAACCTGGCGAGGTGAGGGAGGCGGAGTGGAGTGGTCTATATGGGTTAGCTGGTGAGTCACACAGCGCGTGTGATCTGCACTCCATCCAACCACCATCACCACCACTGCCAAAGCCCAGGTAATTACAGCCGTGGCTATTTTGATTGTCATTATTTAGTGACACCATTAAAAACACGGGGATGTGACCAATCACTAAATTGTTAATAAATAATTTACAATAAATAATTTGTTTATAAATAATTGTGAAAATATTTTTTTTACTCTTTATTGTTTATTGTAGGTTTTTAGGTTTATTGTATATATTGCATTTTCTTCATCATTTTATAAATTTTTCTTTTGTATTTTGCCAATTTGTTTTTTTCATTTTAATTCGAAAAAAAGGTTTCTTTTGTATATTTGCATTAATTCCTCCGAATTATATAAGTTCTCTGTATTTACCCATTATTAACAAAAGGTTATTACATTATTACCACCTATTGTTATGTGTGCTGCTGTTTCAATGTCATTTCCCTTTAGAGATTAATGAAATATCTATCTACGAACACAGTCCAAGCAAAATTCTTTAATTTTGGTCTTTATTATATATCTATATTAAATATCTAATATCTATATCTATATTAAAATGAACCACAGCCTTAGTGACCAATTGGAAGTGCTTGGGTGAATTTAAATGAACATGAATGAGAGATTGAACTGACATAATTTCCTAGCAGTCAGAAATCAAGCTATTTCTGTGATGACAGAGAACTGATATTTTGAAGGACATGACAGAATTTCGATAGATTTTTTCTTTTTTTACTGGCCTGGCCAAATAACGTAAGGATTTGAAAGGATTATCTCCGCAGGCGTGACCCCAGATGGTCAGTCCCAGTTTAAAAACCTGTCCAGATCAGATCACTATGGTTGGATAACAGTGTAGGTCATCTCCACCAGCGTTAAGCTGAAAACATATCCATCACTATCTTAAATAAACATTTTGTTACCCATTACACCAGATAGCAACAGTTTTATAACTACAGGTTACCGCCGGCTTGGCTGGTGCTCCAGTTATTTTTCGGCTCAGCAGGTGTTGGGAGTGGAGAAATTAATCTTTCATCGAGAGCTGGCACTCGTGCTGGGAGTCTAGCGCAGTTATTTGGCTGCTCCCTCCATGTCACACACACACACCCATGCATCTCATGTAAATTACACTCCTATCAAATTTGTTTTGCTGCCCATTTGGGTTCACATCAGTTCAGCTGGGACTCGTCTTATGTTTCTGCACTTTACACCTTACGGAACAAACGAGGGAAGAGAGACGGTTTAACACAAACCAACTCTTTATTTCTCCTCCGACAAACTGTGGACAACATAGACATACAAGATAGAGGTATCCCGACATGTCAAATAACAATATTCATTAATATCATTATTGTAACATTATTAACATGGAATGTAGTAATTCTCCATTCAGATTCTTTTTATTTTGTTTTTTCCTTGCAGGTTATCTTAAGAAACAAGTCGATACATAAATATAATCTGTCTCTGACACCTATATGAATATAGTCTCTATGTGGAGGAAAACAGGAAATGGGAGGGGGCAGGGGGGCGAAGGACATTGAGAACGGAGGACTTCTTCCCTTCAAATATCTTCACACAAACTAAATGTGCACGACGGGCACTGTGGGCCGTGCCTGAGCGCAGGTGCAAAAAATATGCTTTTGCTTTTCTTTGGAATGAGACAAGAGGAGGGGAGGGGATGGGATGGGGGGGGGGGGGGGGCACCATGCTGAACCGTCTTGCCGCTTTGAAGCTGCTCTCTGCAATCCGACACGGGTTCTCGAAAAAGCAATAAACCAAGTTAACGCGTTAAAAGTTTAAAACAGGAGTAGATCGTTCTCCCCACTGCAGGCGCTCTGCGTCCCAAACAAAGGAAGGAAAAGTTCTGATCGCCTAGCATTACCGCTGTATTCCAATAAAACGTAAAAAGTGTTCAGCTGTGCATCGGTCTTTGTGTGTGTGTGTGTGTGTGTGTGTGTGTGTGTGTGTGTGTGTGTGTGTGTGTGTGTGTGTTAGTCAGTGCTGTGCTTCTCCAGTTGGGAGATGATGGTGATCAGGTTCTGGAGTCCAAAGATGTAGCCGCTGTCCTGGCCCTCGTGCACCACGCTGTCCTCCCCGTAGTGGCGGCAGGTGGTGTGGGCAAAGTCGATCATCCTGACGTCCACGGCGGCGCAGCGTTGGTCCGAGCCGCCCGCCCGCCCGCATCTGACTGCCGGTCTACCGCTGGTGCTGCTGCTCCCACTCGGCTTGGAAGGGCTGTGGGGAAAGCCCAGTGCCCCAGCTACTCCCTCTTCGTCGTCTTCATCTTCGTCATCGTCATCGTCATCATCATCGTTGTCCTCATTCTCCTGCAGAAGCTCCTCAGACTCCCCTTCATCATCCTCCTCCTCCTCTTCCTCGGAGAGGCCGTCCTCGGTGCGCCGGTGGGTGGGCATGTGGTGGGGGTCTCCATCGTAGATGATGAGTAGGGAGCTGGAGTAGAAGCGGTACGACTCGCAGGCCTCCAGCGCCGCCTGCATCTCCTGCAGCCTGAGCAGCACCGGAGAGAGGAGCTCGTGGCGCAGGCGCCGGCCGTTGTGGAAGAACTGGAACAAGGCCTGCTTGAAACCCGGCAGGCTGAGCTTGCGACCGTAGTACTTGTCCAGGAACATGAGCTGGCCGGAGTCTGACTGGTACACCTGGGATGGGATTGGGGGGGGGGGTGAATGGTCAGAAACCGCTGTGCTATACAGTAGAGCGACAGTCTTCAACCAGTTTAGCTTGAATCACATCCGCCATATGTACAAATACATATCTACCACATACCCATGTTCGAGAAGGGAGGCTCATCACATTCAGTGTTTCTCAACACATCAATACATTTTGCGTGTCTGATTGTGCGAATTGTGTGTGAATCGTCCACGTATTTAACGCGCGCCCCGATCGCCGTGCCCCGTTCCTCCAGATAAAACAACTAAATACAGTGTGGGGACGAGGCACGGACAACAGAGGCACGACTCGCAGACCTGTTAAAATTATTTTCTGCACATAACGCATGGAGAGGGGGTGATCGGCGAGAGAGCCACGGAGAAAGTGTCCCCATTACGTACAGTTTCGTTCCATACGAAGACTTAAAATAAAATAACCGACATCGAAAACAAAAACACAGTTTTGGCGTGCCAATCGTGGGCACTCCCCCGCATCATCGGTGCCGTCGGAGAGGGAGACAGGTTCGCAAAATGCACCCCGGTCGCTCCCTCTCCGCACCCCCACTCGGTATCGCCTATGGCAAGAGCCGGCCCTGCCCCCTTTCTTGAAGTGAAAACAGGAGAGAATCACTTAACTTTATGATACTATGGTGCTTTATAGTAATGTCAAGTACTTGACCAAAACTCAAATGTTTTCAAACTCAACGGCCTCTAATATTTCATATTGAGACAAACCCCAAGAAAAAATCTCATGGTTACTTCAGATAACAAAGTGGAGCCTACCTGCATGCCGCAGAGACGGACGCCGATGGATGCTGATGTGCTCTGTTGGCACTTGCGAATGTGCATGGCCTTCTTTTCTTCGGTGGCGTCGTCACCGTGCTGCCGCGTCCCCATCTTCAGGTCCAGCACGCATGGGAGGGTGTGCCGCCACGTCAGGTTCTCTAGCAGGATGAATTCTGGGAAACGAGCGAGTCAAGGAGGGTTCGGAGAGTTCGCGTGTGACATCGGACGCCTGGGACGCCTGGAACACCGCGTTGATCCGCCCTCCTCCACCGCTCGAGTTACGCAGTGGGTCATCGATATCCGCCCGCGTCACAGCGACTGCGTGCGTGGCGGGCGCTTCGGAAACCAGACCCTGCAGGCCATGGAAAATGACACCGAAACGGATTACGGGCCGCCCTGCTACGGGGGCCGTTGGACAAATAACTACTGAGCCCTCCCCGCACACAGTTCCAGAGAGGCTCCATAAAGGATACTGTACTGGTTGTGGAGCTTGGCATTCTCCTTCATTCTCTGCAGGTGCTGCTGGTGACACTTGAGGCTCCAGGGGTTGTGCTTCAGCTGTGGCGTGGCGTGGCTCTGGCTGCGCTCCAGTCGGTAGTAGAGCACCTCGGCCTGCTGCAGCCACTCCAGCTCCACCTCCTCCTGGAACTGATGGATGCTGCGGGGGGAGGAGGGGGGGGGGGGGCGGGACATTGCACATTAGGCTGTGGTTGGATAGAAAGAAAACAGTGACATTCAAGTGGCTGTCACCGTTTGCTTGTCTGTTGGTCTGAGCGCATATGCCTCCACGTGCTGATCGATTATCTGTTTAATAGAGTGGAAAAAGGAGGGCAGCGAATGGGTGCTAAAGTGTGTCATTCATTCAACACCATCCCTCAGACCAATAATCCCTCCCAGTTCTATGCTGGGACCCCAACACCAATTACCCGCCGGGCCTCCGCATGTTCAGGCTTACTACAGCAATAATCCGCTTGTGTCAATGCCTATGCGTGTGGATGCTGCATGTGCGTATGTGCATAAGTATGCATGAAAGTTATACAACACCCTGGGCTTAAGGCCATTCCAAGGCCCTAATTTCAGCCCTTCCACTACAGCATTTATCTGCATGAGACCGTTTGTGGACAAGCCATCATGAACCTCCTCTACAGTCTCACCCACTGTATAGCTACGGAGGGTTCAGGTGAAACATGTTACGGCATTAGTGTACATGCTGAGGTGCATAGAAAACATGGTTGGTAAAGCCTCTTTGCCAACCATGGCAAAGAGGCTTAATTTTCATCGCCACCCCCTTAATTTTCATCGCCACCCCCTTCTCACTTACCCCATGTCCTTGTCCTTTCGGGAGTGGCGGCTGCGGCCTTCTTTGACGTAGTTGTCGTTGTCGGTGCGGGGGGAGGACACAGTCTTGTTGCCCAACTTCAGTATCTTGCTCTTGGGTTGACTGACAGGCGAGGGCTCCTTGTTCTCTAGGTCGCCTGCGGGGTCACTGTGGAGCGGGTAGGCGATGAGGAACAGGTTTCCTTCCTCGTCCTCCTCGAAGCTCACAGACACGACACCTTGAAGAGAAAGAGAGTGTGTGAGAGACACAGGGAAATGGGACGGAGAGAAACTTAAAAGAAACAGATGGGTCGGGGAGGTGGGGAATTTATTCCTCCGTGAACAACAAACTCTACCGGCAGTTTAACACCTGGGGGATGAACATATAGAGATGCAACGTGCCGGGTCTGTCCGTCTCTCGCTTTCCGCTCTGTACTTAATAAAAGAGTTTGAGTCAGAACGGCAAGACCCCAACATGTAGAAAACATAGTGTGGACAGAGACAAATGGGGAGGGAGCAAGAAGGGGAGAAAATGAGAGTTAATGGGAGAGACAGACAGACAGACAGACAGACAGACGAGGGATGTAAACACTCACAGACAGACTGTTACATTTGCATATAAATAGCCTCTCTCGTTGTGTCAAATGTTGCAAGCATGGCAAAACAACTATATTACTGTACTAGTCTACTGCTGGAAGCATGCATCATGGACAGAATAACTCCAGCCCAAGCATGAACGACAAGAGGCTATAAAGAATTTAATCGAAGATGCTGTTTATTTAAGATAATAAAGTGAATCACGACAAACAGCACCATGAGCAACATTACAACCAAAATAAGACAGCATCACCTTGCAGAATCAGACATCAAAATTTCCCAAAAGGTACATATCAAGGCAGAGTTTCAGAAAAACCTCCTGAGCTGAGCCAGACCATGCAGCTTGTGGCTTTAATATGCAGTGCACCTCATATTGAGCCACACAGCATTCAGGGGGGAAAGCAGATTGCGTCCTTGTCTTTGCAGTTGACTTTTGTTACCCTCGTTTTTGAAGACGCTCTGAGAAAAGAGACAGTAAGCTCAACCTGAATGTCAGATTTGTCAGGGACGAAGTGGAGACTCATCCTGCAGCAGAATCCTGCCTGCCAGTGAGTGGGGGAAGAGCGCTGTGAGGTGGTTTGAAGTGGACGGATGTGAGACAGATAACTAATAATCAACAGATAACTGATAGTCTACATGACCTTTTAAGGAAATGGAAATGGCAAAAAAAATAATGGGGTTGTGTATTTCCTCAACTCGAGTATAACACATATACTCGCATGATGATTTGTTTAGAGATGACATGTTACACCAGTCCATCAACATTTCATCTCCTTGGCAGCCAGTGGGTGAAAGCAGCCGATGCACTTGGCCAGGAAGACAGTTCTTTCGATTCAGATCAGGAAGGCGGACAGTCTATTGGTTCAGTAAACCATTGCAATGGCCTTTAGGGTGGAGTTTAATTCCCACCAGTTCATTGGTCCCTTCAGGTGCCTTTCAGCACTCTTTGTCTCTGGTGGGATCCCTGCCGCCAAGGCCTGAGATGACAGGTAGGACGTCACCTGGCTCGGCCGTCACTTCAGGGCTTGGCAGAGAAAAAACAGCTCCACCTCCAGCGCCTACCTGTCTGGTTACCAGACTTTAGCATTTTTCTGTCTCAGCCATGACCACCTATAGAGACAGACCACAGAGGTGGGTTTCTCGCGCATGCCCTCGCAAACTGGGACTCACTGCTACAGCTCCCTCACGTGGGATGAGGTCTTTTAAAACACAGGCTGCTGCTGGCACCTGCATGGAGTCAGGCAGCTCGATTCACCTCACAAAAACACTTGACCCCGCCAACATCCCACAAGTAAAGACTTCTTTGCTTACTGTACCTCAGTTCTCTAAAAATTAATTATGGGGTGATCTGAAGCTTGACAGAAAGAGATGCATAAAAATAAAAACAACAACAACACCACCACCACCACCACCACAGACAGCAGCAACAGCACTGGCAGTCAGTCGGGTTAGGCCTAGTTTCACTTACCTCGGTACTGAGGGGTGAACTTCCTCATTGCGGTGGGGAGGCTTTTGTAGAACTGATGCTCGCGGGGGATGAGGGGCTTGCAGATGGTCTGCTCCCCGAATCGCAGCACGCAGGAGTGGCCCCCCACCTGGTGCACGAACGGCTCAAGCATCACGCCTTTCTCCGTGTAACACTGCTGATGCTGGAGCTGCTTCTGCTGTTGCTGTTGCTGCTGTTGCTCTGCATCCACAGCCTCCTGGGCTGGAGCCTCCACGGTCGGACTCATCCTCCTCTGGCCCCGACCACGCTACCGCGTGCATTAGCCTCCTTGCTGGTGTGCACTCACACCGTGGCGGGGGCCGTATCTGGGCAGAGAAGGGGCGCGCACGCTCAGGCACGCACGCACGCAAACACACAAAGATGCTCTCCTGGTGGCGGACTGCGGAGCAACGGAAAGCAGGATGGGTCCTGGTTGTCTTTTGTTACGGGATCCAACGGCAGTAGGCGGCTCTGATCCCTTCTGTGGAGACCTGTGTTTGGTCTATGCAGCGGGGGGGGATCCTGCTGGTGGAAAAACAAAGCAGGACAGGAAGAAGGAAACAGAAGAGAGGCTCAGCATTTGTTGGACTTTTAGTTCCCCCTTTTATCTTCTTAGGTGGCAGTTCTTATGAGTGAGACGTTTGTTTCCTCTTGGGATTTAGAAAAATAAAGAAAATCTTTAAGCTATCGTTTCTGCGCTGTAGTGGCGGAGAGGGCTGGGAGAGACAGATCCTGCTTGTGTCTCCACTGTAAGCTCCAAGCAATCTGACAGCCCAGCACTGACTTGCGACTGGTAAAGCTCGCCAGCCTGACGTTTGGCCCGCCTCCGTCAGCCAAAACCCACCAATCGGGAGCAGCAGAGGCAGGTTGTTGGGTGGTAACCCTTTGAGGGAAAAGAGCAAGCAAACAAAGACATGGGGTGCTTGGGGGAGGGGAGGAGAAAGCAACAGAGAAATACACAGAGAAAGACATAAAACCAGAGGGGGAGGGCTGAGCTGAACTCAGCTGTTTTTCTCTGTTTGTGACAGAAGGGCTTTAACGACTTGACAGAACAGTTTGCACTTTTTTTCCTTGCATAGAAAAAGACAGGGAATAAAGAGAATTCACAATAAAATAACACAGGCCCCTTTGCTCACATGTAGTGGAGATCAGACAAACCAAGAAGCAGCGAGAGACAAACTACAATGCGAGTCATGCGCTCGCACATGCTAAGAGCGGCCTGAGTGGGAAAACAACCCCACAGCTCATGATGGTGAAAAAGTACAAATGTTAAGAGTTGGATGCCAGATACCTTTCCAACTGCTTCGCTGCCTCACCGGGACACATTTTAGGCTGCACCGTGGCTACAAAGCCAATTCTGTTATTTTCTTGACTAAAACCTTGCCTTTGTTGTATTCCCCGCAGCTGCATTTACTGTTGACAGTTGCAGTCGGGCTACGAAAATCATATTGAGCTGAAAACTACATCATAAATAAGAAATGCATATTGTTAAAATGTATAATATAAATAATGTATAATAAATGTAAGGACAAAAGGACAAAACAATTGCAGCCCCCATTTCCCAATGACGTTTAAATGACCCCTTTTCTTTGAAGAAAAAAAAAACCCCCAATTTAATTCCTTTAAATTCCTTCCTTCTAAAGCGAGAAAAACAGTCTTCAAGTGTTAACGTACACAGTATTGAGAACATCACGCCGCTGGTACACACTGACCCATGCAGGCAACAATTAAATATGCCTTGTGGACTGCCAAAAAAATATATCAAATTCCATCTCCTACATGACGACAGTATACAGTGATGCTGTTGCTTGTGTTCATCCATCGTCACCATGCGATGTGATTGCTTCTTTGCATGCATGTATACAGTATAATTGGAAGCTACAGGGTTATACAGAGGCCAGAATTGGCACTAATCTCTTTGGTCCAGCCTCTTGGAACAGAGGATAAGGAAAATGGGCCATGGAAAGCAAGAAGGAAATAAACCTTGCTACACTTAATCCGGACACACGGACACAGAGACACATACAGACACAAAAACCGCTGTTTGATAATGAACAACTGGGTTATTGTTTGTATGTGACTTTTTCATCTCACCTTCAGCAGAATGTGAAACAAAAAAATATCCCAGGCCAAAATAATGCCATCTGCAGATGAGAGGTAGCTCTACAACCAAACCTTGTGATCTCAGCCTTACTTACTTGTAGACACATGAAGGTTAATCAGCCAAGCAAAGCAGCTGCTTCGGATGGAAGTGAACATTGAACATTTTCTACAATGTCAGGGGGAAACATCGGAGGTAGAGCCAGAGCCAGAGGGAAAAAGTGTCCGAGAATCACAACAATTGAGCTTCATG
This sequence comes from Zeus faber, assembly GCF_960531495.2. Lineage (NCBI taxonomy): Eukaryota > Metazoa > Chordata > Actinopteri > Zeiformes > Zeidae > Zeus > Zeus faber. The sequence continues at coordinate 10,349,213 of NC_137192.1, forward strand.
TGAACTTGAAGTGGACTGACAAATAGAGGGGCTGTGCTGGTGGATAGGGTGAACCTCTATCGGTAGAAACCACTTTGTGAGAGGTATAGGCTTTAGGCACAGAGACAAAAGGCTCCGCCATGAAAATCTACAGCAAGAAAAACTCTTTACTCATGAGGATCACCTCCACACAAACAAAAAAAGTATTGTAAAGTAAAGTAAGTGTTGTCTTCTTGTGAATACCAGAGTTTTTTTTTTTGTTTTTTTTAAATTCTTTACGCCTGTGGGCCAACCATGCCTGGACATGCTACAACTTAGGTTTTGTTTTTTTTGTTTTTGTTTTTTTTAAACACATTAAGATCTTTAGTCTATTTTCTTTATATTTTAGTGCTAGACTATAACCGTTTCAGTCCACTTATCAACTACTACTATTCAGATTCAGTGGTATAGCAACTTGGTTTGTGAAATAGGATGAACTAAAAGCCACTGGACTTGAATTTGACTAAGAAAGGTCCAGGTTTATTGTAAACCTGGAATTAAGAGATACTTTGGTGACTTACAAACGTATATCCCTTAGCAGCTCTTTTTATTGTAATTTTATTTGAGCAATTCCAATTAAACAATATACGGTACAGCAATTTATAAGTAAAGGTTACCATTTGGCCTGTTTAAAAACAAAACTATTATTCACCATAATGATATTAATATTAGGTTAAGAAAATCATGTTATTTGCAATGAACTAAGTCAACTACCCAAGCAGCATTGTATCTGATCTCTAGATGTGAGGTTACTACATGTCTGGTAAAAAGAGGTGCTCGCAAACATGGCCATGGCTGGTTATTGCAATAACAAAAATGTATGGTGTATCAATGAAAAAAAAGGTTTTCATTGAAACACATAGTTGAAGCACATGGTTTTTATCCCACCTGTTGTGACTATGGACGTCACAAGAACTGATCATTTAGTCCCAAGTCGATGGCCAAGAGGCCAAAATTAAAAGTGACTTTCCTAGTTGTTTCTACAGTGTTTCTATTGTGTTAATAGCAACTAAGTGGTCATCGCACTTCTGTCCCCACAAGAGAACAACATGTAAAGATGCCCATAACGCAGCAAAAGCTCTGCCAAACACAAGACTCGCCGGAAAAATGATGAAGATGAACCATTGCACGTCTATAGGACGTTGTGGAGAAAAGGGTGCACAGATTCCTCCCTCAGAACTTGAGACTTCGTCTTGATAATTGGCAAAATATCCCACTACATTGTTCTACTCAGGACTGGTATGGCAGCATTCAAAGAAGAATTACAGCTGTTCTGATGGCCAAGGGTGGCAGTAGACACTCCTTATTTCTGACTTTTTTGACCACATCAGGATCGGCAGTTATGCAGCCAATGTGTCCCCGATTTTTAAATAAGTATAATAAACAAAAAAACACTGATTATTTATCCTGTCTGTTTTACACTTCCTTTAAATTACTCACAAAAATAAGCGCAGAAGTCCAACTAGGCATTATAAATCCATTCAAAATAGTTTACACTTGCGTTAAGATACGGCTCCCAAAGCAGGAAGCGATGCTGCGTTCATGGGAAACTTTGAAAACTAACTTGTTTCAGAAGTGATGATGCATTCACCGAACTCAGAATTTATTTAAATTTTATTTAATATCATATCTTTTACATTTTTTTTTATCTATCAAAAAGTTATGTGTTTATTTTTATTCATTTGTTTGTTTATAAGTTAAATTTTCTAAAATCTAGAATCTTTAATAAACTATGTTTTTTTAAATTGATTTTAAAGTTTTGCACTTTGACAAAATTTTGGTTAAAACATCTGTAATCGGTGGACAAGGACTCTCCAAAATCAGATTTGGCATTGGACCAAAAAATCTGGCATCGGTCGGGCTATGTATGTGACAAATAATCTCTTGAACTTGAACTTGAACTTGAACTTGAACCTATTACGGTCCTTGAGATTATTATATTGCCAAGCGTTTGTTATTTTGTCCACCCCTATTATCACATCATCAAAATGATGATATAGTTGGTGATTCAGTCCGCTTTCTAAAAGTAGTATGCAACCCATACTGCATGGTGTGGTGGTATACATCGCAAAAACTATTCTTAACAAGAAAGCAATTTGGGTAAATAGACAATAAATACACCGCAAAGCGCACACAACTCCACAACTAATCATATCTGTTGTACATTGCCTCATCAAATATACTTGATGATGATCATGACCAATTGCAGCCTGCTGCATATTGGGAGCCAGGGACTTGAGTCAGTTCAAAAGTTGAGACAATTTAAATTCCAAAATCTGAAGTTTGAAACTCAAAGCCACACTTTTGGCAACAACAATGGCAACATGTCCAAAGCATACTGGCAGCTTTAAGTCCCTCTGATACCTCCAAAGCCTCCACTACATACCCTCACCATTTCTCCACACCCATCATTGGGTGTGATTTGTATCTTTTCTCACCTTCACTATCTTGCTCAAACTGCACTGAAAACTATAGGTTATGATTCATATCAAACTGAAGGGCAACAGACGAACCAAGCTGCTATCCCTGAGAGACTATGAGAGGAACTCCACTCAAAGTCACCTTGGGACAAGAGACAGCTACCTACAGTATTTGGAAGGCTTGTCATCCTGTCGGTCAATAGAGACGGGTTTTCATTTGATCACATGCATGTGATGAGGCTAAGAACGCAGAATCAACTTGGCTCCCGTGGAATGTGTTTGTGTTTAAGGTTTGGGGGATGTGTGAGGTTTGACAAGGGTGAGGTCTGTCCTGTGCCCACGTGAGGCAGAGGACACTGGCAGAGGGGCTAACTGGGTGACTGGAGTGGAGGCTAATAGGCAGGTGCTGACTGAACCTAGGTGGAAAAGCCGAAAGGCAGAAAGGACAGTGAAGGGCAAAATAACAAAGACCACACACTCATGGCCAAACACAAATCATTCTAACACAATCTGATAGGTAAACCTATTCCTGGATACAAAAATAGGCTACATCCATAAGAATATAGAACTACTTATCCACAGCACTCGACCAACTTCTGAGATTTAAGTGTGTTAGGTGTGTGTGTTGTTTTTTTTAATGGTCACCCTATCTCTTGCAAGAGTCTTAAAAGATTTGGGATGAGGGAGAAATAATCTGAATGAGCTGGCACAAGTCTGTATTTAGTCAGTCGGAAAACTAACAGAGGGTAAGGGTGCATTGAAACAATGGCTAATCAAGCCAATCGCTATCAAGGTTTTCATCAGAAATATTGTGATATTTTGGTTTTGTGAACATTACCGGGACCTCAAACTTATGCACCTCCAATATGTCTCTTCATCCAATCACCACTTGACATATACAGTACACAATAATGAAAATGTGTGTAATAAAAGTGAGTAATTGACACTCTAGTATTGTTTTTATTCTTCTAAACTGACAGATGGCCCAGGATGAAACATAACTCATTGGCGCAGGTAAATATCCCATGCAAAACGCACACAGATCCACAAACAGGACACATTGCCTTCTTTTGCTGAGCTGACACTGGCCTCTAGTGCAGTGGAAAAAGCTGTTATCACCTGTGTGGTGATTTGCAGAGTTATCTCCCAGACTGATCATCTCGCATCGCACCAGATAAGTCTGCTGGTCAAATCCTCAGAGGTCACCACAGATCTAAGCCCCCACTAAAAATACCAACCACTGTGGGCTATTCAGGCTGAGTAGATATTAATACGCTACCCTGTTCCATGCCATACACAGAGATAAATAAACAAAGGAATGCAGACCACCACTTGCAGTTGATAGAGCAGTCTTCCTGTTCACAGTAGGCTCACAGTTGCAGCCCTTTTTTGTGCTGCATATAAATATGCTGAGACAAAAGGATCAAAGCCTGTAAAACCAGGCCAGATAATGTAACCTCATACTCAGTATAGAATCCAATAGGATCAGGAACATACTGTTGTCGTGAATAATGCAAGAGAGGTCAAAAGGAAGAAATAATGAGTCATTTTGAAACATTTTTACAAATATAAAGAACATATGATGAAGAATATCCTGAACACTTTTGAAAAAGCAAATTTCCACATTGTGACAACAATACTTGCACGGTACTAAGCTTCTGTAACACACAGACAAAGTGTTGTGTGAGTCATCCAGTGGGTCACTCTTATGAGGTCACTCAACAAACATCTTTCTCACCTACATACACAAGAGTAAGAAATTGAAAGATGGGGGGAAAGGGAGTGGGAGGCATGGGCCAGGAGCAAGAAGCACTAAGATCACACTTAGATGGGGTACAGTAACTGAAGGTGCGTAGATGTAAATTACACTGTCTTTGGATTTTATCAAGGAAAGAGCTGGAAATTCACATCCTGAAATCCCTTCTATTATTAACAAGCAGTATCTGTCCAGCCCGAGACAGTCACAGTCCAAGTATTGTCAACAAGGGTGAGGATTAAGTTTGCACGAATAGCAGAGGAAAGCTCAGTGACGTTGGACAGGAAATGGGGACATGGACATCACACAGAGGGGAGGGGCATCCTGGATTCAACATGCTTTAACTGGCCACAAGACACACACACACACACGCACGAACGCACGCACGCTTCTGCACAAGAATTTACAGCAATGGCCACTGAAACATGGAATTACAGCACTGCAATGCTGTCAATCCATTTACCGCAGACCAAATATATAATTTTAGGAAAATAGGAAGTCTGTAATTTCCTTTCGGGGATGAATGACGTATCTTTCCCTCCATTCATCCGTCTATCTAGGAAACCATCGGAGATTCAGATTCAGACATAAACAGTATATTTACAGTGCCCCTTGATCTATTTCCCCTTTGCTTGTTTTGGGTTTGTCATGATGCTTCACATGGGCTCTGATAAGACAGGGCAGGACAGGACTGTATCAGACTGTTTTGCAAATGAATTCTGTTTTGCTCTTTAGTTTGCAGCCGTGGAGGGACAAAGAGCATTGGCTCACCCCCACTCTCCAGTTCACTTTCCAGGAAGCCAACGCAATGGCCGCTGGGGCTGGGGCTGGGGCTGGCTCAGAGAAACCCCTTTGGCCAAGCAAGCGCCTCGTCTTGAGTCTCGACACCAACGCACACACTGTTGCTGGTCCTGCTGCTTGGGCGAATGGGATGAGTTATAGTAATCACAAGGGTCTGTGAGCAGCTGTGCAGCCGGGGACACTTGGATTGAGCGGGCTTTTCCAGGAATCAGAAGGACAATGAGGCAATGAATATTATTGGGAGAAAAACAACACTCACTATACTCTAGGCTTTACTTTCTCCCTGAAAGTTTTTCTACTTCACTGAAATAAATACTACATGGCTGATTCCTTAGTTTACAAACTCAACATCAGTGTGAGCTTTATGCATGTACAGTGTATATGTTACTGCATTCTAGATATTATTCTTGTCCATCCCTCAGGGCTCCTGAGAGAGGTACCTGCATGGCATTGCAGAAGGACAAAATGATGGTGTATTAATCTTTGGCAGGGACATGTTCAGGCACGACAGACAAAAATGTCTGGCATGGAAATTCCTTTTGAATTTGCCCATCATGCCATTCCCACACATCAACCAACAGCATTCAAGGTCATGGCTTTGCATTGGAAATATTGGTCCACATCATACATGTGTATTGTCACAAGCTCAAGCAACTTTTCATATTTCAAGAAACTTTGTGTTTTTTTTCCATTACACAAACACTGGCTCTGTCTCCAACCACAATGTGGTTAAACATAGAAAGCCAATGAAAATATTTAAAATCCTACATCTATCCTATATATTTAAAATTAGAAAACAACTGAAAATCTCAGATGAAATTGAATGAGCTAACGGCAAGAAGCAACACATGTACAGGTGGGGGCTGGGGGCCTCAAGGAGAATGATTAAAGCAGGTCCTTCTCTCTCGTCAACTTGACACACCACATTCAGACAGCTGAAGTGTCTGTGATCAGGGCTGTGGCGGTATGAATCTTTTCTTACAACGGTGAAAAGCAACGCATAACTGCGGTATTGCGGTTTACACGATGCTTGTTTCGTTACATAAGGAAACAGAGTAAAATAAAATAACCAATTTCTAAAATAAAAACACACAGTCAGTACCGTCAGAGAGGGAGTGATCGGGGCGCAGAGGATTATTTTAAATTATATAGTTATGTTTACAATGATATATTCAGGGGACAACTCTGTTTTTCCCAGGAAGGGGGTCCCCCCGTAATTTCCGCCGCTGGCCGTGCCCGGTTCATATTCGCATTGAACATCAAAATCTGATTAGACTGACAAAATTTGTTGAATACAGCCCTAAAAATAATTAATAATAATTGGACAAGAAATCCCCCATATGTTTAATGGACTGTCCCTCCCCCTTGTACGTGGCTCATAAGCTGAAGTGACGAGCGGGAGCGGAGTCAGCAGAGCAACTGAAAAGTTTTTATTGTGTATAGGTAGGTAGGTAGGTAGGTGGGTGATGGATGGATGGATGGATGGAGAGAATTTGCGGTGATGACGGTAATGAACTCAATACTGCAGTAACGTCACGTAACCCCAATACCGTGTGATGAGGGGGTGGGACTTGTGTGTGTCTGTGTGTGTGTGTGTGTCTGAGTGTATGTGTGAACGCCGGTGTAAATTGCAGAGATTTCCTCATCTCAAAGTGTTTCAAGGGCCCCCTCTCCCCCTCACACACGTGAGGCCACAGATTGCATACCTTTTAGCGCGTCAAAACACCATCTCCTTCACTAAATATAAATGCCCACACATCTCTCACCCTAAATATCAGCAACCTTGACCGTCATCACACACTATTAAAAGCCTGGTCACTGAAATAAACACATTTAAATGCCATTAACACAACGCTTCCTGTGACCAAAGTTTCATTCCTGTGTCTCTCATCATGGACTAGGTATCAAAGGCATGTTCCATTGTAACGAGCACTTTCCATACCTTAAGAGTCCACAGTCCTTCAAACTGGTGCAAGCAGCTACAGTTTAAAGTATGTATCTCCCATATGAAGGCTGTGTAAGAAGGAAGCAGAACATCTCCTGAGCTTGGCTGACACGCTAGGGGAAACCTGAGCAATGGGAGAGTTGAGGACACTGACGACAAGGCATTGGATGCGGGGCAAACAACCTGAAGGGCAATCTGGAAATATGATGCTGGGGTTGGAAAGCTAATACCATGTTCACAGCAATGGGATGGTAGCAATGAGGAGAATGAGGAGAGTGTCTGTCTTATCCAAGACAACTAATACTGTAAATCAAACTGGGTGCACCGCTATACTGCACCGATATACGGTACTCAACCTCACACCCTGCCGGCTGCCAGCCAGATGAATATTAATCCATGGAAAGAAAAAGGGGCCCACTGGTGCACGTGCAGGCTACTGAAACATAATATGGTAATGCTGAGCTCTTAGTTGCAGCAGGGTCAAAGTGTCTTGACTGTATGAGAGGTCTTACCACGGACAAACATCTTGCACGTTCACAAAGGCACCGCGCAAACACAAACAACAGTTTGCACATAGAGCAATGAAAATGTGTCACCATTCATATGCATGTGCACATCCATGTCCATATCCACACAGAGTAAAATAAAACCTCAACTTAGTTTGTCTTCTCAACAAGCTTTTCATGACAAGTAACCCAGACAACTTTTGGTGGAATATATTTTTCAGCAATTGATGTGGCTGTTGAAATCGGAAATTTCTATGCACAATAACTGTACATAAATTAAATCTGTTCTCCATTACTCTGACCGATTGTTTTCTGAACAGTGTTTACCCATATTCACAGCACCATCAACACCCCCTGCCAAGTCCCACAGCTGGGAAAATATGCAGGAAAAAAAAAAAAGAAATCATGTATCAGCTGGACTCAATGCTTTCCCCACAAGTTGAGCAACTGAAACACAATTACCATGTGAATTAAAATCAGAATAAAAAGTCATTTTTGAACTGGTAGTAAACTGTGATGAGGTCAGGAAACTTAAAGGATAAATTATCTGTTTTTCAACCCAGGCCTAAAGTTGGTTTCCAATATTTTTACAACTATTTACAGCACAACCTTTCTGAGTGGTTTCTTAAGAAAATGAGTGATCTGCTGCAACTTTTCACTGTGCGTAAACGCAATCTAATGGGGCAAATATTTAAGCCTTTAAAATAATCTCATATCTACTTAAAACTCAGTGTAGTTCCACTTTTTTTTTCTTTAACATGTTTTAAGCAAAAACTTGCGGTGAAGTGCTGGAAAAACCCTTTTTCTGGTATAACATATAACGACTGATTTACACATAAAATGATGGAAACCAACTTTTTTAGGCTTGGGTTGATAAAATCGCAAAAATATCCTTTAAGATGGTCTGAAATGAGTGCCCTACCTCCAGCACAGTCCAGCGTAGAGTGGGACGATATCAGTTGAGGTTTATGGTGAGGTCTTGCTTAAAATGCACAGCTTGTGTGTGTTTGAACAAAGCTAGTGGGGCAGGGATGCTGGCTGTGGACTAGGGATGCAAAGTAGTACGGCCCTGTGTGGGCAGCGGTGCACACAGGGCACTGTGCAATACAGTGTTTGTATAGGCACGTGATGAAGAGCCCACGTGTTGGCGGATTAAAGGAGCACCGGCTGGCAGACCCCCCCCTCGTCCACAGACAAAATCTCCAATCTCCCTCACTGCTGCTGTCACATTATCAAGTCAATATCTAGACCTCAACCTTCCGGCAAACAGCAGCTCGTATTCCTACCATAGAAACACATCACATGCACATGCACATTACAAACCAGGCCTGCCAATTCGGCCTGCATACTCATGAAGACAAATTATAGTGCAATACGGAGGGCGACAACTAAAATGGGGAACTGTTATTTTCGTTGAACAAACTTTGGTCTCAACTGTCTATAGCTCTGTCCCCCTTCCCAGAGTGAAATAGCTCCCCATTTCACCTCTTCTCCCTGCCTCCTTAATTCACTCTGTTCTTTTCTGTCTACACAATTTTGGTCTGATAGCAGGCCGCGCCGATGATAGATAAGCAGCGCCAGCAAAGCAGTGGCTGAGGTGGCTCGGAGATGGCCAGGCCCCTTCGGAGTTCAGGGTGATAGGCTTGATGATGGTTTCCTGAGTGGGTGTTGACGGAAAAGCTGGGCCGCACTCCAACAGGACAACGCATGAACACCGGAAACCCGTGGAGCGCACACAGACGGAGAGAGCAAGAGAAAAAGAGAGAGAGAAAGAGAGAGGGAGAGAGAGATGAAAGCTTCACACCGAGCACAGTGGAAAAGTACCACAGCTTTTCACATTCAACATGGCAACCAGAGAGGACACACATCTGCATGCAGACTTGTCGAGTAACCACTTGTGACTGGATCTCTTTTTCCCCCTCTATATGCAAATCTTGTGATTAAAATATAGCAATATATTATATAATAATAGAGAGAAAGATTTTGATGTTTTTGTTTCATTAGTTTCTTACTTGTATGGAAAATGAAAAACATAATCCCAACTCAAGAGAATTGGAGTGGATTTTGTTTTTCTTTTCTTTTCTTTTTCCCTCTCCTCCAGACAGCGGTGCACCACAACGCTCTCATAAGAAAATAAAATTAAAAAAAAAAACATACGTAGGTCAACAACATGCAATGTCTCCAGAGACTCAACCGTTTATCCCTGTTAATCGTGGCACTGCGAGGCATTTATAGGTGTCTTTCAGTGGGACATACCAAAACTCTGTGCCTTTTCCACAGCAACGGTACAAGGGAACGCTAAGGCTCTTTCCTATACAAACTTTTGTCAACGTCCAAATCCCCATGCAAGCGCAAAGATAATGCAAATAGCCACTGCCACAGATTAACACATAGTGTAGATATTGTGAAATTGTTTATACACCCACGCACATATCTACGCAGATTAATACACACACGCACACACGCACACACGCACACACACATAAAGAAACATTTGGCCAGCAACTGCTTCCTTCACCACATGCCTTATTCAAATCTATTCAAAATGCCAACCATTGATTTCCCCTGTACTATTGCCTTCGTCTTTCCCTATCTGGCTTTAATGAAATCAAGGTCTCTATCGGCTTATTCAGATGGATGCTTCACAATGCTCCCCTGTTGTGCCTCCGGAACAGAACATTGGTCTCAGCGAAGTGCCGGACTGTTCCTACCCCGCCGGTAAAAATGCCTGTATCAAAATATATACACACTGTCTATACCAGCAGAGGTGGGGACAGATGAGGGGAGGGGAGGGAAAGGGAACAGACTTTCACGTCAATTGTCCACAGGGTTCAATTGGAGACATGTGGAGGGCTGTCAATGCAGTATGTCCACACCTACCTACCTACCAGCTCCTGAGGGCTCTCTGCTGGGCTATGTTGATTTTCATAGACCTCCTGCAGGCTGCATGTCCTCCTGTAAAATCATACATAGAACATTAAATTAATATGAATGCAGCGCTTTCATTCATTTTGGGGGTTGGAGAGTTAACCCCATTTTTATACTGAATGAAGGTCGGCGCTTACTAGAAAATCAGTCAGCCAGATCACACGCACACAAAGACACACTATCATACCATAAAATAGGATTAGTTGTTTCTCCGGACCACTATTGTGCTACTGACCTTCAAACGAAGGCATTTGCTAAAAAATATTTCTATAAAGGCCAGAAATCACAGTGGATTATGCATACAGTGCTTTCCTTTGGCCAGATGTCAACAACGGAGAACTGACTCTGCAACTCTTTTCTCAAGTGACCCCAGTAAGATAGGATAGGGTGTTCCACACACATGCGCGCGCGCACACACACACATACACATACACACATACACGCACAGGCCAAATTCTATCTTGGAAAAAGCTTGTTTAAGTTATTCCCAGCTGGAGGCTCCCACTAGGAGAAACTGGGCCATGCAATCACGAAAAACAAACTACAAAAAATGGGTAGACCATAACTAGTTTTTTTTTGTTTTTTTAAGAAACAGCCAGGGTAGCAGATGAAAGAGAGATCTGGGAATAGAGGGATAACAGAGAGGCTGACCCACCAAAGGGAGCCACACAAAAAAAAAAAAAAGCTGCCTGAAAAAGCCGCCAGAATCAACATTGCCTTGGAAATCCAGCAAAGGTGAGAAAATAGGTTAAATATAAGCTCCGATAATCCCGCAACAAAGGGTTACTAATGATAGTTGAATGCCAGAGAAACAGAGACGGAGATATTGTAAAGAGGAATGTGGATGGCAAAGAGACCACTGTTCATCCAGTGACTCGAGCAGGTTGGCTGCTCATGGACATGCAATGGCCCCATGCTCAATGTCCGCTCAATGACAAATACCAGGCTCTGTCTCTCTTCCCGCAGAGAAACAGAGCCTGGCATATGTGAAGCAGCCTGTACACTCAGGGTAAACCCCTGAATCATTGAAAAGGTCAAAGGAGTGCTCCTGGCCCCGGGCCTAGAACTTGCTTTGATAGGGGACCAAGCAAAGACCATTTGCCAACATGGTGTGACCTTCCCTCTGCAATAGAACTCTGTAAGGATTTTGTCATCTTGTTCCCTCAACCATACATATTGATTGTCAAATGTTTATTCTCTACCCTGTTCTAAACTGCCAGCGAAGCCCTCCTATGCATGTACTGAGACATGGATTAGGTTTCTATAAAGACCTAGAGAGATCTCGTGAATATGATTACTGAACAGACATTCTTTTCACCATATGTAAATACATTGGAATTGGTTTTATATTAATGGTTTCACCCCTTGTGATTGCACATATACATTGGAGTGGTGCAATTGAAGGACAGCAAGAACGGGTTCCATCTTGTCAGAAACATCCAGCGTGGTTTCCCCGTCCTCCCTTAAAGCCTCCAAATCCCAGTTTGCGCTGTGCCAGCAGAAACAGGTATGTGTGTGTATGTAATCAGAGCTTGAACATCAGAGTGCCAAGAGATTACCAGATGGTGAGTGACTCACTGCAGGAAGCTGCAGACCATGGGGCAGAGAAGCGGTAAAGACTGAGGAGCTCAGGTGACACTGAACAAGAAGAAATGGCATGGATGAAGCTTGAGTGAAAATGACACTGCAACAACACACAAATGTTTTTGCGTTGGAAGTATGATTTAGGGGCAGCATGATGGAGAGGGTACCAGCAAGAGTGAAGGGAAGGTCTACAGGACGGTAGTGAGACCAGCTATGTTGTACGGTTTAGAGGCGGTGGCACTGACAAAAAGGCAGGTGGCTGAACTGGAGGTGGCAGAGTTGAGGATGTTGAGATTTTCATTGGGAGTGACAAGGATGGACAGGATTAAGAATGAGTACATTAGAGGGACAGCTCAGGTTGGACAGTTTGGTGGAAAAGTGAGAGAGGCCAGATTGAGATGGTTTGGACACGTGTGTAGGAGGGATGAGAGTTACATTGGGAGAAGGATGCTGGAAGGATGGAGCTGCCAGGCAAGAGGAAAAGAGGAAAGCCAAAGAGAAGGTTTATGGATGTGGTGAAGGAGGACATGCAGGCGGTTGGTGTAAGGGAGGAAGATGCACAGAACAGAAGGTATTGGAGGCAGATGCTCCGCTGTGGCGACCCGTAACGGGAGCAGCTAAAAGAAGATGATCATGATGGAGGGGGTACCACTGCTGCCTTGCACCACCAGAGACCAGGGCTTTAATCTTGTCTCGGGTCCTGTCCGCGTGGAGTTTACATGTTAGTGTGGGTCTCCTTTCACTGTTCATTCATGGTATTTTAAGTAGCTTAACGTCTGTTGCTTACCTTAACATTAATTGCAGATGAAAAGATTGTTGCAGACCTGGCTGGCTGCAATACCAGCCACCTCCAGTATTTTACTCCAGCACTGTACTGCAAATATACGACACAAAACTAGAGGATGAGTCTTACCAAGTGCTTAGAATCTGGTAAACAAAACAAAAACCTTGTTCAATAAAGACCACACACCAATAGGACCTTGTGGCTGGTCTGGCTAATCGCTTTTGTTTACCTTGAGTAAGCAGCTCCTACTCTTTAATGACTGATCCTTATAGCATTATATCTTTACACTTTTCTGTGCCACTGAGCTTGCAGAAAGAGTTTCCCCACCACAGCTTATAACAGATTTAATTTGTTTCTAGCGACCAAACCCCTGAATCTATTGTATCGTTGACATTTATACAGCCAGTTATTTAATTCAATTTAAATAAATATGCTGGTTTTCATGAAGATGTTAGTGTCTGTTTAAGATTCAGCAGTGTTTATGTATATGTATGGACAGAAGGGAAGCCCAAAAATATGTCAGGTGTCTCTGCATTAGGCCGATATGGTGGCACCATCAATCTACATAGGGCAAGACAGCGTGATCTCTTCTGCTTTCCAGGGATACTTGATACCATAGCAGCATTGGGAGACCAAAGAGTTAGACATCATTACCATCCATGAGAGGCCCTCAGATTCTCTGTAAACCCCACAGACACTCATTCACTTATGTAAGCGCTGTCAAATAGCAGTGTGTATAGTGGGACAGCTCTGTGGTCAGTGCCTCCTTCCGTATCAAACAAGTACTGCTGGTCCAAACAACTGAACAGCAAGTTATGATTAAGCTTAAAAGTTGCATGTTAATCCCCTTTAAACCTGCCCGATAATCACCTACAGCACCGGCATTGTAATCTAATCTAATTACAAAGGGAGGGATCTGTCTGTTTGTCTGTCTGTCTGTCACTTCGATTATACTGTCCTTTGATCATCTTGAGAACCGTTCATCTGATCTACTTCACACTTGGCGGGTGTATTACTGGGGAGCGAAGGGAAGTGCAGTGTCGAATTTGGTGCAATTTCGACACGCGGCACGCGTATGATATGAGTAAACGTTCAGCAAACAGCGAGCAAGCGGGGCTACAGGGCTCTGTGCCTGGGTCACAAAGACTGTCTTTCCCCGGTGTACGACGTCTACCGGCAGCTTTACTTCCATTGTGGAACACGGTACCCAATCATTGATTCTTTTTTTTTAAACGGCGCCATTAAAAAGTCTTAGGAAGGCTTACATTTAGAGCGGGCATGTACTAGCAGCATAAAAATATTAATATATGTGTCATGGGTAAAGGTTATATACTGGGAGATTGTTATTGGACTGTATTTCCGATAACAATAATTAAGAATGATAATGGGAACATGTTTATTATTATTATTATTATCATCACTGGGAACAATTGACTGAGTGTCACAGCGAGGTGAAGCAGCGAGACCGAGTTCGCTGACGTGATTTAAAACTCACCCAGCGTACGATAATAACAATAACAAGTGGTTCATTGAATTTTGTCATTTCCGTTTGACATTTCGCATAGTACTGTCAAAGAACGCCAGCCGCGCCACAAAACTACAAACAATAGAGCGCGGTAAGACATTCTTACCCCTTGGTCAGTTATTTAGGTCCGCACATGTGTACTTCCGGTTTTAAACGCGCCCCTGATTGGCCACACTCCCGGAAGCTGTCATCACAAAACCATAGCAACCTCCGAGTAACCACAGCATCCGTCAGCTCAATTCCAACAAATAGTTCTAAACCTGGTAAAGGTTGGACTTGATCTTGGCTGGGTGAGATATAAATATCAACAGAGGGGAAAAAAATCCTCTAAACCGCCTCAATTTGCGCTCATGTATGTGACCATGTATGACGTCACATAAAAGTCATGAAAGTACAAGGCTGACACGAGGAGGTAGGCACCACACCGAGTGACAATAGACTTCTGTTATTTTAGTTACGTATACCCCCCTGTCACCCAACTGAGTTGAGGTGAAACACAGGAGGCAGTTTGCCACCAAGGAAAGTGCCGGGAGCAAGCAGGCACCTGCTGACGCCACTCTCCAGTGGGTTAAGCGAGTGATCTTCAACTATAGATAGTATGCTATAGGGAACATTTTATCCAGCTTGTGCCACTGTGTCACGCTGTGATCCTTAGCCGTGGAGAGAAAAAAAACAGGTTGAAAGCTAAGAATGAAAGAATAGAACAGCCACAACAGAATGTCACACACTTTTGAAATCTCAGCTCAAGCGGAGGAACCAGTTCGCCTGTGGACTCGTCGTGTTGGTATGATGTGTGTGTATGTCTGTCTGTGTGCGTAACTGAGAGAGAGAGAGACAGTCAGACAGCATCTCTCTCACACACACACACACACACACGCACGGCAACCCACCAGCGGGCACATATTCATCGTCAGAGAGCCTACAGTGTTGAAAGAAAAGAGCAAAAACATTTCTGATGGCAAGTTTTGCTCAATTTGCTGACGCAGATATGCCATTTCAAAGGGTCATAAGTGTGTTGTGGCGAGGGAACAGTGCTGACCCTTGCATAGAGTACACGCTGAACAGGCCTCTCACTGTCCTTGGAGCGTGAGTGGGTTAGTTACTTTCCACTAACACTAACTAACGCGTCTGTCCGCAGAGACAATACATCTCATTGGTACCGAAGAACAATGGCCGCACGTTGTCCTTTTACGTAACAACCTCCCGTTGTCGTCGTGTTTGTGTAATATTTGAATGCGCGTGCTTTTGCGGGAGCGGGTAGGGGGGTTAAATCACAACAACTTAACAGAAGACCTTGTCACAATTTTACATTTCCTTATTTGGAAAGGTGAAATCATTCGAGTTATATAACAACACACGCCCGATTGTTGTTCAGCATAAGGGATGGGGTGGAGCACATTTGCGGTTCAACATAACTATTTTCATGGCAGTGGAAGAGACTTCAGCTGAGATTGTGTGGCTTTTTTGGAATTTGTTACTGAGATGCTTCACCGGTGGGAAACACAAAGCTACATTTTTTTTCTTAAGCTTCTTGTTTTTTTTTAATCAAACCCATTTTTGTCACGGCCCTGGCAGACTTTACCACAATTTATGAACGACTTGTAGAGTCACTTTGGATAAGTGACCTCTGAGCCGATCGCTCTTCCCATCCGTCTCCCTGCCTTGCCTCCTCGCCATCGAGCTTCTGCACATCCACTGATTTTCCCGCATCAATAGTTGGAGTTGTTAATCTTAATTGAATAATGTCCCCATCCATCTCTGCCGTCTTTGTTGTCTTATTTACTCGCTGCTACGATTAATCAGCCGCAGTGTGGTGGAACGAGGAGCGCTGCTGGTGTGTAGAAGTCACTGTTGTTGCACTTATGCAACTGTCAGAGCGACGCCAAATTCACTGGAATGTCTGTGGGAGCTGCTCGGAACTGGAACGCTGGATTGAATAGAGTTTTCATTCATTAAAGGAACCCCCCCCCCTCTCCTGTGTCCATCCGGCTGTCTGGACCGAGCACCTGTGGATGCGGTGTAATTGAACCAATTCAGTTTTGCAAGTAAATTGAAGAGCATAATGACTGGCAAGAAGCTTAGAGCCACCAAGAAAGCCAAGCACTGCGATCACTACAGAGGAAGCGAGGAAGAGGAGGAAGGGGACGATTGGGCAAGGGATTGGATTTAAAAGGTCAACAAAAATATGTTATGTAATCTCAGGATGCACCACCACGACAAATGATATCGCCACAAATGGAAAAAAACAGGATGTCGTTGTGACAGTGTATTAAAAAGGAAGAATTCTTTGGGTTTGGATTTCTGTGTTGAGTCACACTTTCATCAATCGATGTCAGCGTATCAATCCGCCAAGGAGGCCACAAGCATATAAAACAATGTCTTTGAATTTAGGAGATGAGATAACACAAATGCAGATGTAACATCAGCAGAAGTTGACAGAACAGTCAAAAAAGGCAAATTAAACATAAATAAATAAACATAAATGTAATCATAGTACTAGAAGCAGGTCAATTGTTGAGATAATATGTGTGTGGCAAAATATTAAACTACACATATATACTGTATAGGTATACTATACATATCAATATATGTACAATATTAGTAATAGAAGTAATCATGTATTTAAAAGAGGTTCTAGTAAAAGCAAAAAAGAAAGAAAGAAAGAAAAAGAAAAAAATTAAAATACCCACAATTCAGAATGTGCATCGTGGGGTTGGTGAGGGCCAGTGTCCTAGCAGTGTGCGCGGCGGCGCCCGCACACTCACTGCCATACAGGGATGTGCGTGGCTATCTGTAGCAACCAGGTGGAATCAGCTGGTGGTGTATTTGTGACATCACAACTACGCCACCATAAAGCCGAGCATTTGAGGGTTTTTGGGGGATCATTTCAACGCACACACGCACGCACGCACATCACTCACGGTATAGGATATAGCATTCCGTAACAGAAGAGAGGGTAATGCAACATCAGAATTGGGTGCCGTTAAAACAGAAGAAGAAAAAGAAGAAGAATCCTCTCATTTCCCATCCCTCCTCCCCCTTCCCTTCCCACCACAATACTAGACTGTCACAATGATGTCACAATAAAGTCATAAACATATGGTGCTGGGGTCACAGGTGGTGTGTGACGGCCGCTGGCATGAAGTAACACCTGAGACAATCAGTCATGAGCCCAGACGTCTACAAATACACTTGATGATTTGACTTTAATAGGGCTACATTTTTGTCACATGATCTTGCTCAAGATAAGCACATTCATTCACGCACGTACAAACGCACACACGCGCGCACACGCACACACACACACGGGGGGGGGGGGGGGGTTGTTGCCTCTGTCTCAACAATGTCTTCAGAGCCGGAACATTATGTACCTTTTCAACCCCCTCCAACTTCGCCTCCCACCTGACCAGCTATCTGGGCCTCCGTCCATCCGTTCATTACCCTCGCTCCGTTCATGCTAGCCGGTACACCGGCACAGAGCACCAACGGGCCATTCACTCGGGCTTCAATGGAGATGACGCAAATCCCTGACCCGCCGGTGCATCCGCGGCCCAGATCTGCGCTCTCAGACCAAAGACTCGCATCGCCGCATGCCTCCGCTGGCAGCCGAGGCACAAGAGGCCGACTCCGGGAGGTGCCAGGGCCTCCAAACGTGCTGGAGGAGATCCAGTCACCATGCCACACAGTCTTGAGACCCATGCTGGAGGAGCTTTGGACATAGGGATGGAAGAGCCACAACAACAACAACAACATCCTGGGGCGCTGTTGGCACCGTGCTCCGGGCGGGTTGTCTCCCAAATAGGAGCCTTTCTGTGTGGAGTTTGCATGTTCTCCCCGTGCTCACATGGGGTTTCCTCCACCTCACGTCAGTAAGGACCCCCACCAAAAACATGCACACATCATCGTCTGACCAGCGATGGACATTCGTCACCAGGTCTCCGGGCGCGTCCACGCAAGCTGCCCACTGCTCCTGGCTGCCCCCCTGGAGGAAGGACAAGCCAAGGATCGGTTAAATGCCGAGGCCTCATTTCACCGGCCACCATCCAAAGCATGTGCGTGTGTGTGTGTGTGTGTGTGTGTGTGTGTGTGTGTGTGCGTGCATGTGTTGTAGTGTGGTGTGCTGTGTGGCAATTAAAGACTCTTCTTCTTCTTCCAACATCAACAGCTGGTTTTCGTCGACCAGTAAGCGTTAGGACCCAGTGTTCCTCAATGGTCTTTGCTCCTCAAACATCAATGGCCTTTGTGCATATTTGTCCACGTCCTGATATTGTTTAGGTTCGCCGTGGCCTTTCAAAGCTTTGCAAACAGTGTCCTCTTGTTTTGCATGAACAAATAGGACGGATCCGCCTGCCGACCACATGTGGAAACGTGAGGGACCTTTCTTCCTGCAGAGTCGCTATCACAATACTTTACTCGGCCATTTGAGCCTTCTTGGGAATATTTATTTAACATTTCAGTTTGGTAAAGTTGGTCAATTTATTCGTCTTCGACTCAACGATCGTTTCGACCGTAGAGCGGGTTCGCCTAGAAATCAGACGATTGCCGGTTCGATCCCCAAGCTCCTCCTGGTAGGGTGCTGATGTGTCCTTGAGCAAGACACTTTAACCCCCTAACTGCTCCCCGGGCGCCGCTACATGACAGCCCACCGCTCCTAGTCATCTCCAGGGACTAGGATGTAAAATGCAGAGAATTGCATTTCGTTGCCTCGGTACTTGTACTCCCTGCAATGACGATTAGTTGAATCGAATACAATCTGAACACAACCAGCAGCATAGTCTTGTAGTATCAGCAGTTTGTCGACAGATGCTGCTCTTGCACAACCTACAAGTCGTTCGGCAGACATTGGAAGTGAAAGACCTTAGTTAGTTAGTTCCTCCCGTTCCTTCTGGAACATTGGGCGACGAGCCCCCACCATTTGCTCCTCACCAGAATGGCTTCTTCTCGTCGTTTCCGTAACATGGCTTTTTTTTTTTTAACGGGTTGAGGTTGTTAACCCCACGCCCAACCCCCAACCTGGAGGACCGGGTGCTGACTTACCCGTGTCACAAAGGCATTATTATTATCATTCATATCGTTATCATTATTATATATTTACAATAATAATAATAATAATAATAATAATAAGTTCGAGCCGTTCCGTCAGTAATCCGTCTATAGAAAGACCCTTATTCGCGTGAAATAAGACAACGCTACTAATACTACTGAATTCAATTATTTCATTATAGTTATACTATTGTTATTTCTAGGGTAAAAAAAAAAAAAGCCTTATTGTTGTGCTGTCAGGTTTAACCAGATTTTTTTAATCTATAGAAATCTTCAGCCAGATCCTTTGATTCCCCCAATTCTTCACATATTTTTTTATTTATTTTTTGCTGTTGTTTGTTAAAAGAAATGTGAATGTCGTATCATGATTTAGGAGCTCGTGGATAAAAAAAGCTGTATGGCGTGTTGCGATGGAACAGTTGGGAATAGTCAGGTTGATATTATTATTGTTGTTGTACCGATATACAGTATGTGTATATGTATATATTTATACAGTATGCATATATGTATACAGTATGTATATATACAGTATTTCTTATATGTTTACAGTATATTTCTATATAGTATGTATATATGTACACAATATGTATACAACGTGTATGTATGTATACAGTATGTGTGCAAACTTGCGAAAGCAACAACGTTTTTCATAATGTAAATTGATTCAGAAGTTTATTGTTCATTGTCTTTTTCTTCCTTATTATTGGCTATTTCATGATGTTTGTTTTTGGGATGAGCGCACACCCCCCTCCTGAGGAAACAGTTATTTCTTCACCTGTTGTACAGAATACACTGGGTTGATAACACTGCGACGCTATTTCAGATTTCTATACTCGTGGCGACCCCTAACGGGAGCGGCTGAAAGAAGAGGAAGAAGAAAAGGAAGAATGAGAAGAAGAAAAAGAAGAAGAAGATAGTTGTGAACAGAGTAGGAAAACACTGCGTTCATATAAACATCCTGTTTTGAAACGCCCAAAAAGCTTCACTCCAGGCTGCCGAAACCCGGGATCGAACCAGGGACCTTTAGATCTTCAGTCTAACGCTCTCCCAACTGAGCTATTTCGGCCTGTGTGGGCCAATGCCTCGCTTGTATCAGTCATCATCAGTCATCGTCAGTTTCGCGGTTTGGATTTCAATTCATTGTGGTCAACCAGTGCAGTGTGCTGGTCAATGGCCCGCTGGTGCAGGAAGGCAGCGCTGCTGCGTTTCTCTGCCCCGCAGGCTTCAGCCCACACATGACTTCTCCTCATCATATACCAACTGAGGTCTGCAGCGCCGCCTCCTACACAAAACAAAGCCCACACAAAGTTTCCAAATAGCGTTTGGATTATAAAGAAGAAGAAAAAAAAAAATCGCCATTTTCGTATCTCACACTGGGCAAAAAGCGCAACTTAATACATGCTCCGGTTTTAAAGCTCGGTTCACACTGGGGTCACCCACTCATGCTACTATAAAATTAATCACAAAGTTGTATTTGTGTTAAAAAAAAAAAAAAAACCTTTTAAAGCTCAGCACACATATTGAGTAATTTTTTTAAACAAACATTTGACAACATTTATTTTTAAACCTGTGCTGTCGGCATGCTGGGCATACAACACAGAGTATTTGTGCCATTGCATCTATGACAGAGTTAGTCTGCAAGTCTGCAAGACTTCACAACCTGCAATGCAACTCTTTATTCATTCTTTAATCATCAACAACCGCTGCAATAACGCTGCAATAACGCTGTCCTGTGGACGACCTGTGGCATGACAAGAGCACAGCTTTTTGCTTTACAAGACCACAACCAATCCCCCTCTTTGGAGAATATTACCATGTTTCAATCTATGAACAACTAATTATCATTACATCTCCAAGAGGGGGAGAATCACCACGGGTGAGACAGATAAACATGGAGACAAACAACAATATGTCCATTACAAAACATAAACATTGGAAACATCAGACGACATGTATTTGACAAAACATGATTAATTAAGTCGACAAAAATTGGATCAGCAGTTACAGCACGTGGCCTCTTCCTGTGATAGCTATGACTGTAAAGGAGAGAAGGATGTAATCAGAGGCGTGTTTGGGGGCGTGTTCGAGGCAGATGCGGGTGGTGTGTGTGTGCATGTGATGAGTCTACATGGTGTGTGTGTTTGATCACAGGTGGCTGCACGGGACTTGCCCCAATGAGTTCTGGTATTTGGGGTCAGAACTATATCATATATCGCCTTCAAGCAGCGGAAAAGGCCCCGCAGTCGCCCACGATTCCCACAGCCGAATAGACTACACAGTTCATTTTGTTAGAATGAAAGTTGGACTTCACCACAATGTACAAACATGAACACACACACACACACACACACACAAATTAATTTGAGCAAAATGGACCCGAGGTTGTGTAAACAACAGTGGAGTGGCAGGCCAACAGTAACCGCTTGTCTCGGACAGGATGTTCCTTAGCTCCACCCCCGCATCATGTGAGCCTTTAATGCACCAGGCGATGGTGCAACATACCATATCAGTTTCCTCTCCGGTGCTATTCTCCATAAAAATCAGCAGTCATGAAGGAGGCACAAAGACCATCGGTCAGTCCGTGCACAAAGAAGCGGGCGCCTGCGGGGCCTCCTCACGCACGCGGCATGATTTAATTGCAGCGTTGTTGGACTCGGCTTGTGAAAAGACACAAACCAGCCAGACAGGAGTTTCCAATAAGCATATTTTATTGTTGTTTTTCTTTAGTTATCTTTCACTGACATGTGACACATTCAAGTAAGAGTAACACCACGGGGGGACAGTCTGAGAAAGATTGCACATACTCGTCATCTCTTTTTCCCCCAGAAAACGTACATTCAAATACATACAGTACTACATCTGTGAGCAAGCAACCACGCCGACTCTCACATGACTTTGATCTTGAGGACAATCAGCATTAGAGCAGTGGTTCTGCAAACAAGTTGAACAGAGTCGAGTCTAGTCCGATTACCAAACCTACAAATATGTCCGTGAAGAGTGACGGAGCCTGGTAATTCCTGTGAAGGGCGGCCATTTTATGCCTGACGGTGTTGACGTGCAGTGAAAACGGTTGCAGCCAGAGCAATCTTGCAGCTAATTATAGAAGAAAATACAAACACAGTCATGTCGCAGAAATTCACACTGGCTAAAGATGGCCCTGCTCAGTATATACAGCATGTACACGGAATTGTTTGTTCATTTAATCATCATAGGCACCGGCGTATGATGAAGGCCACCGAGCTCCAGAGTCTCTGTGTAATGTCACACGGTGTGAGGTTGAGTGAACCTCACGAAAGGTCCATAGTTCTTTCACATGCTCCATTTTTTGCCGTCACCATTAGGTTAAACATGTTTTCTCAAATGTTTAAAGTATATACACACTATAAAAAGAGATCATATCACAGCATAGAAAACTAATTAAAGACCAAAAGTGGTTCAATATCATTGAGCATTTAGTTGCTATTCCCGTTTTCTTATAGGCTCCCGCCCTCTGCACATGTCCACCGGTCCACCCCATCTATTTTCCCATTTAACACACATTACTATATATTCTCATCAAATTTTTGCCTTTCCATAATTCTTATACATATTCTCCTGTGTCCTACATAATATTGGACTTGAACAAATATTTTAAGGGAGCAGTATGAAGGCAGGGTAAATATGAAGTAGTTCCATATAATGATTTTTTTTACGTACGTCCCCATTTATGTCATAGTGTGTGTCTTGAAGCTGCCTTGGAGCGTTTGAGTGGGTGGCAAACCAGATCATCTGCTGGCTAAACACATTCTTTGGAGCAGTTATGCAACAGCACTCCTCCAGGGACTGTACAAAACTCTTGGCGTACACTTCAGCATTTGACAAAGTGCAAATCAAATACACTAATTGTACATTGAGTGCTGTTGTTAAATGGAATGTTTCAGCATCAGACCGTGGCGCACATGCAGACGGGCAACGACCACGTCGTCGTTCCTCGGCTGTGTGTTATGCATTGAGACCTCATTCAACATCGGCCAGCTAGTGATTAGGTTAAAGCCCCTCCCAGAGGTGGAAACAATTTTCCACGATTCATACAAGGGTTTAACACACTGATGAGTTTCAGAATTGAACACACCCTGTGCCTCCCTTACCTAATTGTTAATTGTGATAACCCTCGTGTCCAGTCTGTCTCACAGGGCCTCTGCCAAGCAGCCGTCAGTGGCTTCGCTGGCTTCCAGACGAACTTGCCGTCCACTCTTCCTGTTGTCCACCCAGGAGTTGTGTATGACCGTGCCACCGGGTGAGGGATCCACCTGGAGCAGGGACACCACCCTCTTCTTGACCTTGGCCCGAAGGGCTCGGCGCAGCTTTTGCCTGGTGAACGCGTAAAGCAGGGGGTGAGAGACTGTGGTGCCATAGGCCAAGGCCAGGAACCACAGGCGCAGGCTGACAAGGGCATCGCTGGGGCCCACGCCCAGAATCAGCACGTTGATCACAGAGAGTGGAGCCCAGCAGCCTAGAAAAGTGCTGATGATGAGGAGGGACATTCTGAACACTCTCCGCTGGCGCTCACGACGGTCCCTGTGGCGCCGAACCGCCCGCCGCAGGGCGATGATGGCCGAAACCGAGGCCTGGACACCCACGGTAGCGGGTATGGGGGTGGCAGCGCCCATGTTGGAGGTAACCAGGGGGGCAGAGGAGGAGAGCGCAGGAGGGGAGGTAGCTGTAGGGGTTGGAGAAAGGGATGCGATGAGGGGAGGGTGGCTGAGCTGCTTGGAGCCATCTGTGGTACACTGCTCTCCCCCCGCCTCCCCACCCTCCACCATTCCAAGGCCCATCTTCCTCTTCTGTTGCCTCTTATGGCGTACACTGCAGGAGGGGCCCCTGAAACGCTGGCCCTTCTTGATGTGGGAGCCAATGCGGATGTTCAACGCCCTCAGTATTCGGGAATAGGTGAATAGCATTACTGCCACTGTGGCGAAGAAGATGGGGACCTGCAGAATGAGATGGTAGTACATACCCAGGCCTGTGTGGTAGGCCTGCCCACCAACACACAGCAGCGTCCGGTTAAGCCATGTTGGCGCCATCGTGGTGCTGATGGCAGGGGAGGAGGATGATGGCCTGACTAGCTTGCTCTCTGCTGTACCTCCTGTGCTAAAAAACTCCACCTCCAGGAATGGTATGAAGAACACAGCTATGGAGGTGACCCATACGGCAGCCAAGAGCAGCGCAGCCCTGCGCGGTGTCAAAAGCCTATTGGCCGGCCGCACGGAGATGTCATAGCGGTCCAAACTTATGACGAGGACGTTGATGGCCGTGGCAATGCTGGCAAAGGTAACGCAGGCCTCGTGGAAGCAGCAGAGCAGGGCTAGGTTTGGGCCCGGGGGGAGCAGAACTACCACTAAAGTTAGAGGCAGACATAGTACACAGACTGCCACATCAAGCACATGCAAGTTCACAGTCACCATATTGCTGACAGAATCCACCAAATTGGATTGGGAGCAGTAGAGCACCAGAACTGTGACGTTGCTGCTGAATCCTAACACCAGCTCCAGCATTAGAAGCGCAGTCAGGGACACCTGAAAGCTCAGCGTGTATGGCATGTACCAGGATCCTGGGCTGGTGGACGAGCCTCCTCCTGCCAGACCCTTGGGCAGGTCCATTCCTCCCAGGCTGGATATCGTCCCAACCCAGTCGCTGGTAGCCGGGTGTGGGTTGTAGCTGTCAGTCTCCATGGTGACCTCTCAGTGCTCCTATGCTGTATCTGTTGCACAGTCAATGGGCTCCCATGGAGCACCGGGCTGAGCCTCCATGATGCAGAAATGGAAAAACACCTTGGTGACAATCCTGGCGAGAGAAACACAAGGCAGACAGATGAAAAATAAACTGCAGCTGAGAGAATCAAAGCACATTATTCTCTATCAGGAGATGTCAGGCATCCATAATACGCGGGCTAAACGTTGTGGAAAATGATTGAATTGCGATTCTTTTAGACCAATATTGGGTTTGCGATATGGTATACGATTTTTTTTTTAATTCTGCATTATTCAGTAAACACAAGCAATAAATCTTTCGATAGTATGACCAACACAACATTGGATACAGTCAACATATAAACTGCTCTTTCTGCTCTTTGAATTGATGCATGAATTGATATGAATAACATGTCTTTATTTAACTACTGAATCGTAAAAAGAAACACCTTCAATCACAATAGAATACTGACTGATTGAGTAACATCAAGCCATGTAATTGTCCAAATATGAAAATTAACATTCGAAAAATATGCAGTTTCAGCAGAAATGTACAATATTTTTGAAACAAATGCTGCACGCGAATGTCCACATACACAGAGCGCCACTCCACGTGCTCAGGGACAGCGTTAATTAAATTTAAAAAAAGGTAAAAAAAACAAAACAAACAAAAGAAAAAAAAACACGCATTATACTGGAAGAGGCACCGGGTCTCACAGGAGGGCTGCATGGAGGGTTAAAACAATCCCTATAAGCACGCTCTAGGCAGCCACCTATCTTGCCTATAGGAAGAGCCGGCCCTTGACAGCCCTATTGGTAAGATTATGTAACATAAAAAAAACTCATCCTTTTTTTTTTTTTTTTTTTTTTTTTAATCGCAGGCTGTGGTAGACAAAGGGGCGTGGACAAGCACCGGCTGCGGATGACAGCACAGTTCCCTTTCCCGCGGGCACTGATTGGGCCGACTCGAGGCAGGGAGTTTTCTAAATGTTTGTCTGTCTGACAGAGGAGATAGGTGCACGGGCTCGTGAGCAGCCCAGGAGCGGAACGCCATTCCTCTTGCGCCCGAGAGGACTATTATCCACAATTATTATAATAAATCCTCAGTTATATATATAATTGTGGCCCGCATGCCGGATATTGAAATGAACAATAAAACTCTTGCCATGTCGGCGCACCACGGCCAGAAAGACTCCGCCTCCCTCCCTAAATCCTTACCTGTGGGAAGAGACCCCCACACAGGCTTTGCGATTTGAAAATTGTGTTCTGTTGCGATGTAGGTTGGTATTCAATTCATCGTTCAGCCCTACACAATACTGCTCACATTGGCAAATATAAAAACAATACAAACGTACTGTACTCATTTGTGACATATTTTTCCAGTTTAGAACCACTTTGATGCATTGATTGAGGCTACATTCCACACACTGGGCCAAAAAAAACAATACAATGGTTGAACATTATATCAATCTGTGTGAGATATATGTACACAACTAACCACTGTTATTTGCATTACTATGCACTGCATTACCTATCACTCCAGCCTTCAATATGTCCCCTATCAGTATCTCTGATTACCATCTTGGCTTTGCTGGAGCCCGGAACCCTGCAAACAAGCTGTCGGAACTGCAGGCTGGCACAAAACGCAACCGCTAATGTGTGCTGGAGCTCAGGGGAATGGGCAAATTGAATGAAGCCAAGTAATCAGACACGCAGACAATCAACTGGTGCCTCAACGGACCCGCAAAAATAACACATTCAGCAACTTGTACACTATTGGTTATGTTCTCCGTCCTGCGAACCGTAGCTCCTAGGCCAAAATGGTTACTTTATCATGCTTTTATTGCCAGGGGAAGGCTATCCAACTTGGCATGCTTTTGTCCAAATGGATTATCGTTTAAGTTGGGTTTTTATCACTGTCAGTACGGAGGAACCCTTTCACTCAAAATGTGTCGCACTTAAGCAGCTGTACAATATAAAAAAAGGAAAGAAAAACAAAACCCCCGCAGGGAAACACATTTCTGACAGATACTCAGCCAACAGTGACACACCAAACTGAAAACGCAAATTTGACTATAAATATCAGTTCGACTTTAACCATCTTGCTTTTCCATAATTAAAGACATTGTCGTTCGGGACAAACAGGGGTTGTTTATTATGGCCATATTCATTTCTGTCACTTTTACAAGGAGACGTTACTCAAGTTGTTATATGCTCTTGTTCTCATTCATATGTACTGTATACGGGCAGCTGCATATAAACAAACACTTAAAAAAATATGGTCGTACCACTGATGACGTCGATATTTAGCGCTGCACTCAGAGCATTTGCGGCCTGCTCGCGAGTAATAGTTGTGTAAAT
Source organism: Zeus faber (assembly GCF_960531495.2). Classification (NCBI taxonomy): domain Eukaryota; kingdom Metazoa; phylum Chordata; class Actinopteri; order Zeiformes; family Zeidae; genus Zeus; species Zeus faber. The sequence goes on from NC_137192.1 coordinate 10,376,613, forward strand.
GTAAAGGCATCGCAACGGAATTGAACAGGCGGAGTGCGTCTATGTCGGGAGTGAATCTTGCTGCTGCAGCAAGTTCATCAGGACTGAAGGGAGCGTGGAGAGCAGTTGGGGATTAGAAGGGCGCTGACTGATTGTGCCTGTGGGAAATCTATTTAATAATCAAGTCGGCAGGGCCTTTGAAATCGGAAGATGAGGGCTTTAAATATATATAGCCGGAACACCTAAATTACCTGTTTAGGGCACGGGAAACAATTGTTGCTAACTCCCCGACAAGGAATGACCCCGGTCGGGTCCACCACGACTCACACAAGGCTTTCCAGTTGAGCGTTGGACTCCTTTATTCTCCTGGTAGCTGTTGCTATGGCGACCGTGCAACAAGGGTCCCAGATTGGGGCACAGATGCTGTAGTAATGAAGTGCATGACACCCCGGCTCGAGGGTGACTGGAGGCACGGTGTGTGACAACTTCTTGTCTTTATAGACCAAGGGCTCATCGCTTGGGGGAACGGCGGGATGGTGCGGGACAGAAACATTTTCTTTACCGCTAAATTTGAGTAAGAACGAGTCAGGCTCTCTCTCAGGTGGGATATGAGAGGGAATAGGGCAGAGGAGTGAGGGAAAATTGGGGCCCCTGTGCACATCCTTCCTTACTTACCGAAGGCACCCTGCTGGTTGTGACTACACCGCCATGGTGTCACCATGGATGAGGAGGGTAAAAATACCCCCTTGCTTAAAATCAAAAGGTGTTTTTCTGTGTTTTTTAAATTTTCTTTTAATTGGATATTTGTTGCTTATGTAAATTAAAAAACGCTTGGAGACTGAGTGCATTGAGGCAAATCAGGCAAGGTGTGTGTGTGTGTGTGTGTGTGTGTGTGTGTGTGTGTGTGTGTGTGTGTGTGTGTGTGTGTGTGTGTGTGAAAGCGGGTAAGGCGAGCCAGCATAATAGGTAAACACGTCCCAGGGAGCAAAGGGAGGAGGATTTTTTCCACTCCAAGGTATTACATCAGCCTGCCAGCTGTTATGGCTGTATGATCACATGTGAATTTGGATAAAAACGGTGAGCTGGAGAGCTCTCTCTCTCTCTCTATATATATATATATATATAAAAAAGCTCCTGTTTTATAGGATCATTAGCCGGAACGAGTGTGATCCACGGTTCCCCTTGTTGTCCGCATGGAGCCGCCACTTAGATAAATCTGGTTTATATCCTTGTAAATTCAAAGGCTGGGACCAAGGAGCAGCGACGTGAAGGGGAGGTGCAAGGAGACGTTCCACTTTGACCCTGATATAACCCGTGTGTCACACGGACGTTCGGAACCCTTGGGAGGCACTGAATGGCTTTAAACCCCCATTAAAATAAAAAATAAAAAATTTCTTGGCTTTTGCTTTTTGCTTTGATTCTGGTTGGTGTAATAAAGATGCATCTGCTCTCCGAGGATGTTTTTGCAGAAAGCAAGCCAAATGTAACCCCCTAACCCTAACCCTTGCGTAACCAACATAATGGAAATTGGTTTATACAGTAGTGTGTATGTTTACTGCCAATTTAATTTTTTGTTCTTTGTTTAAGGGTTAGGTTTATTTTCCGGTTTATTGTACATTCATCTTTCTGCTTCACTGTGTATTTCATAAGTTATTATATAGCACTTTATATTTCCTTTTTGGACATGACCTTTCATTTTTAAGGTCTTTTTTGTTTTGATCTTTTTTATTTTGTATCGTTATTTTTTATTTTGTGTTCGGTTAGTTTGTATTGCTTTATTATTATTTTGCCGACTGCGTTGATGTGAACGGCTGTGACACTGCAATATGCCTTTGGGGATGAATAAAGTATCTATCTATCTATCTATGTCCCACTCCTAAATGTTAAATCTGAGCAATACCAAATTGGTTTACATGTTGAAGTTTGACAGTGCATAGATTTCTTAGAAAATCACAGAAGCGAAGCGTGGCAAGAGCTTGTTTGTCCTTCATTCACTTTTAAATAAAAAACAGGACCAGCCACCAGTTCCCAATAAGTCGTCTGGCGAGACGGGAGCTGCTCCTCCTTTGATTCCTTGATGAGTGTGAAACTCACCCAGTGCACTGCCTTCAATAGACAACTTCCTAATTAAGTCTCTGGTAAGAGCACCAAAGGACCAGAGCTCTGAGGGACTTCTGAGCGACCGTTTTGGAGCTTCACAGGAAGCCACCTCCTTTCTGTTCTGACAATTTAAAAAGGTTGTCGTGGAGGTGTTGCAGGCTCGCACCCCGATAACAAGATTTTCCTTCTGTCCTCCTTTGGACTTTGTGAATGAGATCCGTGGTGAGAATTGTAACAAGAGGACCAGGAAGCGAGAACTTACGTTTCCTATACAAAAAACCCCCCGATAGGACCCAGTGAAAGGGCGATTTCATCTCTAGGGCTGAAGGCGAGTTACAATCTATGAAAAGGAAGCATTGACCATTAACTATTGGAATTACAGATGGATCTTTTAGGGACTATCAGTACCGATTGTATTCATTGCTTTTACTAAACAATATGAACCTAGACCATTAGTTTAGTGTCATGAGAATGTAATGACTGACATTTAATAAATTTTTTCTCCATTCAATACATCTGGTACGCTTGTTTGTTAAAGAAAAGTGGACTGGAGTGTATTGTGTGTTTCATGAATGTAGTATGTTGGATATCATAAAAAAAAAACACCATGTGCCAATACAGACAACTTAACTTTGATACAGATTAGGAAAGTAAACTTTTTCAAACAGATAGATAGACAGATAGACAGATAGATAGTTTGATGAAAACAATAGGCAGTAATAACAACAAACTGTGGAGTGCCAGGAGAACCTCAGCACTCCCAAAGGCTTGGCGAGGGACTGCAGGACCATGGACAGCGCAGGTTGGCAGATGGAGCGCCAACGAGGGAGTACCCGCTATGGTAACCTGAATACGAATACACCGGTCCGGGAAGAACCTCCAGTTGATTTATTGATCTCCGACACGTCTCTTTCCTTTTTTTTGGCAAAATAAAAGAAACCAACCTCTATTTAAACTCAACATTGTCTCTGCTGATTTTAATTACCAATTTCAAACGTGCCAATCGCAGCTGTGGGTGCCACAAACAACAGAATAACATTTTGCAATTTATGAGAACAAAGTGAAATATACGATAGGAACTCACAGTTAACTGTACCCGATTAAAATATGGCAGGATAATGGCACGAACCTACAAACCTATATCCAATGGTGTAAAGGAACAAAGTAAAAATACTTTGTTTTGACCCCTCCCTGTTTTTTATTTTGGAATAAACCTTGTGGACTTTTTACCTGACTGCTTTGGTGTCATGCTTATGGGTTCACATCCTTGTCCGTGAGTGTAACAAACCCAAAGAAATCCGTAATTTTAATATACCAGCAGGTAATTAGCCGTTTCATTATGGCGTCATATCCCTTTTACCGGGATATGACGCATCATCCAGTCTGACCATATGATACATCAGAGTGAGGAGGGGACTCGAAGTAGCTAAAATTAACTAGCCACTGTATTGTACTATTGTTTGTATTGTTAAACCATTACTCTACTAACTATTATTTGATGGCGCATGAGTATATATTGCCGCTTTCTGCACGTTCCGTTGCTGAATCTGTCCCAGTCAAACATTAATGTACGGGTGAAGACAACAACTCCCATGATCCCACGCTGCTTCCCGACGCCAAACTCTGTCTTTTGTTAATGTTTTCATTGAGAGACCCCTAACGGCAGAAATTATATATTGTGCATTAAAGTACTTTTTGGGAGTGTGTGTAGTCGCTTGTGTCATTTTATTTCTGTCAACATTTATTTTTAACCATTATTTTTAAGCCACATTTAGTCCAAAAAAAAGTATGCTTTTAGTCCGATACATTTCTCCTGAACAACTTCGTTACACACGACAAAGAAAATGTGAGGAAAACTGGTCAATGATATTAGTGAAGCCATTTAACAAAGTTCATGTTAGCGAATCAAGATTCATATCAGCAGCAAGCTGAGTGTAAACAAACACTCTTGAGCCTGTGTTCAGAGTTGCTTTGGCTGCGGTTTTCCCGCGGAATTGGGCTACTTGTGTGTTGAAGGAGGTTTTTTGGGGTTTTTTTTTTTTTCCTCCACGGTTTGGGGGACGGCTGGGTTGTTATTGAGACCTGGCAACCCTGCCCGTATTACGTTTCGTTTTTGCGGCGTTGATACCTGTGGTGTGGGGATGGTGTGTTTGAGCAGCCACACCTGTCCTGGGTCTAGGTAATTGGGCCCAGGATCAGAGGGGCTGCATACCTGTTGCTTATTGGTTGGTCCTTGTCTTGACACATGTCCATCTGCTCCTGGGCTTATTGGACCTAGCCCACTCTCTACAATAAACTGTGTGTCTGAAACCCTATCGGAGGTCCCTGAAAACGCTTCTTGGGTGACGTGTGGTAGGCAAAACTGTCACACTGGCACCTGAACAGGGGCTCTCCAGCACTGGGAAGGGACACAGCACCAGCCCTCTCCTGACTGGCAGTAGCAGCACCCAGGGTGTGCGGCGGACCATGCAGCAAGCCAGGCCCTCCCCCAAAACCCCGTCGTCTGTATCTCTGTGCCGGAGGTCCCTGAAAACGGCACTCGGGTGGTGGGTGGTAGGCGAAACTGCCACACTTCCGAACTAGCACAGGCACTGGAGAGCCACGCCCACAGCGACAGCCTCCTCCGGCGGCGATGCTGCTGCACCTGCACCCGCTACGATTAATGGAGACCAACACCCGGGGCCATGTTTGAGAGTAAAAGTTGCATCTTACCAAACAAAGTGGTAGGACGCAAAACCTAACTTATGCTTACCCAAAAATACATTTTATATTGGCAAACCAAAATAAAATATGAGCAAAAAAAGTCTCTGCAGTTTCTCTGCAGCTTTCACTTTTGATATTTAAGTACATTTAATATCAACTACTTTAAGACTTCATTTCCTGCATTCTGATGACTTTTTATGCAACAATTTGCATACCTGTCAACATTAGACTTTGAAAATGAGGGAACTTTTCCGTCCCAGTGACACACCCTTGGCGGGCGCGGTGGGGGGGGTAAGGAAGTGACTGATAAATTGCCCCCGTTATGCACAGTGTTTTATTTGGTTTCATTTAATTATAAAGACATCTACAATAAAAACACTGTTATTATTGGTTTTGTTTGGAGAAATGGGTCGCAGAGATGGGCGGTGCCACCAAAGGTTATAAATACAGAATATTTAAAGGGAAAAAAACAAAAAAAAACGTGAAGACAGTGCGAAAGAAGGATAAAGTACAGTAGAATCTTGGAAATACAGGAGGGTTGACAGCTGTGCAATTTGTGCCTTTTCTGCATAAATTTATGGTGGAAATGTCTTTATTTATGAAAAATAAAATTCCTCTGCTTCTTTCCATGTTTATATTGGGGGGGGTGGGGGTGTTCATATGCGCCTGTTGTAAATATTGAGGGGGAGGTATCTCCTATGCCTATGTCACTTTTTAGTAAGATATCTCTTCTTTTACTCAAGAGCTGCTTTCCAGCACGTTTCCCACCACACCACTTTTTACACTGCAGTGCCTATCAAAAAAAAAAAAAAAAAAAAAAAAGCTAAAATGTCAAAATCACAAAAAGAAAATTACATGACACAGCTTCCCATTTGTCCATACACTGGAATTGGGTGCTATGGAATGTTTTGATTATCAATGAATCTATGAATCTATGAATGCATTTTAACAAATAATGCTTTGCCATGTTGTTTCGTCGTGCTTAATCTCTGTGCATATGTTGCTGCTATAAACAAGCCGAAGAGCCATATACACAATGGGAAAAAGAATAACTTTGAGAGGGTAAGAAATATCAGGAGAATTACTTTTGAGGTATATGGCATTAAAAATAAAATGTTTGCATTGCATTGGCGTGATTAGATCAACCTGCTTACATTTGTACATTTGTGGAAAATTATATTTCTCTGGTGTTGAAATTGAAGTCACCATGCACATTTTAAGTTCAGACCCCCCCCCCAAAAAAAAAAACAGGTTCAACAAGTTGAATGCCATTTTTGAGTTGATTCAATGACTCCGATGTAATGTTTTTTTTGTTTTTTTTCCAGTGTAGGCTTAAGGATGAAAAGTGAACCAAAAAAAATCCCAAATGGTTTTTTTCCCCCCTTTAAACGTGTTTATTTGTGACAAAAATAAAACAAATAAATAACTAATTATAGTGTGATCATATTCCATATGGAGAGATCATTTCCTAAGCCTTCTTCCTCCATATATAAGAATATGGAGAAAGAAAATGGACCGAAAACACCACGAGTGAGGACTAGAAGAAGGTGAAAGAACGGACAATAGAAGGTGACGCTCCTCTGAAACATCTGACCCTCTCGCTGATACTCCCCTCGCTGCTCGTCTCATGAATCAATTTTAATAATAATGCCTTCACAGCGGACACGCATCACTCATGACGAAACTCTGCACAGTAACAGCTTTCAGTGGCAATGGCTTGATGCAATCAATAATAAACAAAACAGTCCTATAGGCCTGCTTTATAAGTCAGTCAGTAATCCTGATTCTATGGTTGACTTGAGCAAATAGATTACGATCCACAGCAGATTGTGTGTGTGTGTGTGTGTGTGTGTGTGCTCGTGCGTGCCCATTTGCATTTAGTGCATTTGTGTTGAGCCTTGTATGCATGTACAGTATATACTATGTGTATGACCTAACCATGGCTCAAAAGAGCATCTTAAATACTTGATAAATACAGAAATGTAAATGTGTGCACTAAGATTAAACTAGGATTTTCTATCTTGCAATACGTTTTGTCTTGGGTATTGTTAGGGTAGCATCTGGATGCCGATTGTTTTTGCTCAGATTTTATTATTTTTAATCTTCTCGCCGTTTTTCAGGGTAAAAGTATCTGAAACACGGCAACTGCAGTACGCAGAGACATGGTTGAGGTCTCGATAGAACCGGGACATTTCGGATGTCTTGTTTGACTTTGATCAATGTCGACATACATTTGAAGCAGAAATTAGCGAAAAACCGTTGTAATTTTACTTGAAGTAGAAAAACGTTGGCTTCTTGATTAGTTTGAGGAGCTGGTTGCTTTGTGACTTCATCATCCAAAGTTATATACTGTAAGTCCAAGCTTTGTCTCTTGGAAGTCATTCGCATCCAGCGACCTGCGCCATGTGGACTGCATATTGTCTACTCGTCTACATGTAGACCAGTGATACTCACAGGCTGCATGTGGCTCTTTCATGAATAGTTGCGGCGCTTTAAAGTGTTGATTAAAATCAAATAAAACATTTCTAAAAGAGTATTTCAATAGATTGTGTCTGAAACATTGTCTGCAGTAAAGATTTCTCACTAGACAACCTATGACAGCTTGGCGTATCTATAGAGATATTATAATTATTAATTAGTCATACTTAATTATATTATTACCGTATATAAGTAATAACCTGGAGCCGCAACTTATCACCTGACCAACCGTTCCACGCGAGACCACCGTGTCCAAATCCTCCATCGGCTTCTACGCTACAGTCACCACAACAGCCTTTGCGCAATAAATAAATAGAAAAATGCTTTAATATGGTTTTAATAATCTTCGCATACACCATGTTTTTTCCATTCCTTAATAACATATTACTAGTAGCTTTATTTTAAAATACATAATGGTCTGACGGAGGAAAAATTTGTCTCAGAAATTTGGCTCTTACAAAAATATTTTCTGTTAATGTGGCTCCTCAACTGGGAAAGGTTGAGAACCACTGGCGTAGACAGACAACCCGAGCCGATGCTGCGTTTAAGGGAAATTCGGAAAACGGAAACTCTTACTGCGTTTGGCAAAACCCTGAAAACGAATCGGTCACAGAAGGCGTTTTCCCATCGCAAGAAGTTCTAAGAACCTTTGATTGGAACCGTCCCTTTCTTTTGTGTCCTCACTGCATGATCCAGAAACCATCGTAATTGTTAAAACATCATTCTTGAGGGACATCAGTGACATAAGTCCACAGTGATTGGTCCAGACGTAAGGTCAAACACATGAGCCAATGAAGCACCGGTAACCAATATACTTAAAAACATGTTTAAAACGTTAAATATGACCGACAAAAATAAGATTAATTTACAGTAAACATGTGAATCCAGACAATTTTTTTTTTTTACAAAACATTAGATCTACATAAAAAAGAACAGCATCCCTCCGCCCGACCTCGCCTTGGACACGGACTATGTGTTTTGCGGAACATCGGAAAGCTGTAATACAATCTAACATCACTGAACTGGACCCTGCGTATTGCTGCCTGCAGCTATATTTATTATTATTTCCTTTATTTATATATGTAAAGTCGTCCCATTGAGATCTATTTTGCAAGTGTGACGTGCTCACATACATACAGTATACACACATATACTGTATGCTCATTGCTTTCATCGCGAGGCAAAATGGAAAAATCATGAAAGGTACAAATCGTGACATGTCCATGCTTTGACATTTACGCAATACACAGTTTTACATAGGGTTTACAGCCCTATATTTTAGCTATTAACAGCATTTTAATTTGTTTTCCCTCCAACTTGTCAACATTTTGGGATGTTTCAAAACACCCTAGCAGGAGATCAAATGAGCTCCCCGGAAATGATACGTGTGTTATTGTATTGCATGACTGTATAAGTTTGTGATGTGCAAACCTTATCCATAATTGAGGGCAAAACTCCCCAAACGGCGGATATACCATTCGACCTTGACTGATGCACATGGGCACTGACTAAGGGCCTTTGTGTCGTGTCCCGTTTCCTGAATTATTTATTGTTTAGCTGAAATACGGACCTGAAATAGCCGACTGCTGGAAAAGTGAGCACAGAGCGGAAAATGAGAGGGAAAAGGTGGGTGGGGATGAGAAATAGGAAGGAGGAGGGAGAGAGAGAACTGTTCCAGGCTGTCTGTGTGTGTGTGTGTGGGGGGGGTTCTCCCTGGGTGGGCCCGTTCAGCACGTCTCTGAGATGATGGATATGGGACTTAACCACACCTGGTTGAAATGATGAGCTTACTCCACTGCATGAGGAGGCAATTACAAGACAATTTATCCAGTTAGTGTGTTGGTCGGTGTAAGATGGAGAGGGGATGATGCGCCAACACACACGTCTGTCAGAATTCAGAGGGACGTCCCCATGCTCTCCATCAAGCTACGACTCTTTCCATCAAGACTTCACCCCCCCCCCCTTTTTTTGGATGCTTTCGTCCACCTCCTTTCCTTCTCATCTTTTTTAGTTTTTGCCCAAAAACATTTATCTCTTCATCTATATTCTATCCCAAGGCTGACACGGTGTCCTTCAGAATAATTGTTAACCTTAACTGTTAAAAGTATCCGTCTAATTGGACATTGAGAAGGTGTATGTGTATGAGAGCAGGTCTCCCTTGCAAAATAGAGCTTGGTGAGACGACTTTAACTCTATAAATAAAGGAAATATAATAATACACATGCATAACATGCTGCAAGATAGATGGGTCTCTCTCTCTCTCTCTCTCTCAGCCTGCAGCTAATACAAGCCAATAAACCCGCGGTAAATCAATATTTTCCCTGGATCACTTTGACCATGAGACACCGTGCAACAGCGGCAGTATGCCGTGCATGCAACCATTCATCCTTGCAGGACGAGAGAAAAACAACATAAATATGATGCTTTCACATTAATCATTGCAATGCATCCAACACCCGTGTTTAAAACGTGTGCATCCTGTTAGAAGTTTGTCGGGATCGCCAACAAACAAAACAACCGCAAAAGAAAAAGTTGAAACGCAAGGCGCAACATTTACAAAAGTTAAAAAAAAAAACCGAAAAAATAAAAAGACACCACCAAACTAAACCCTTGTTTGAAATGCATCCAATGCAACGAGATATCTTGGAGTTGCGTCGGTGGGGTTTGTTTACCACCGGCGCTCCGCTCCGTCTGCCGATCTGATTGTTTTTTGTTTTTAATGGATAAAAACAGATGTAAAATAAATGAATGTGAAAACAGAAAAGGCTCTTACCTCCGCGGCCGCAGCTAAATGTTTACCGGTCCATGTCGGCAACGTGTTGGAGCATCTTCCAGTGGAACGAGCCCCCCGGCACTGGAACTGCACAGAGCGAGGTCTCCCTCCCTCCCTCCCTCCCTCCCTCCCCGCAGCCTCGCGCGCACTGACCGTGGGCTCCACGCACACGCGCGTCCAGCCTTCGACCGAGTATCCGCGCCCGCCCTTTAGGCGGGAGGGGCCACGTTTTCCCCGTGACGGCCGCACGGAAGTCAGAGGGATCGCGGCTCCACGAAGCAGCAGGTTGGAATCTTTCAAGACCCCTGGAACAACCTTCCAAATGGTCCAAGGTCAACCAGGTGCATGCTCATGCCCGGATCACTTTGCATTTTCCTGGATTATGAAACCTCCTGATAAAACAAAAAAAAAAGGGTCCAACGGGAGGGGGGGGGGGGGGGGGGGGGTGGTTCTACAGCAACGCAAACACATTTCTCCTAAGTGTGGATGCCCGGAAACTTAGGCTCGACCCCCTCGGAGGATTGACGATTTGCCAGTGTCTGCAGCAAACCAAACAGAACAGCTTGTGCTTGTTCTTGTTCTTCTCAAAATTTGTTTCTGTAATTCATATTAAAATCCATTTCCATGAAAATTCAGATTACACCAGAATTGGAGCATGTTCCAGCATCCCCCTTTTCTGCAGAGCTGCTGCACCGGACTTGAGCTCAGCAGTGGTGTAAGACCTCACCGGACTAGTGCGCTCTCACACTTATTCCATTCTGAAATTAAATTCCTCGTTTTATTGGCTGCAGAACGGCTGTGTGGCTAATGGCACCTAACTCCATTTTTAGACACGGCCTGAAAAGTTTGACCGCCACAGCCGGCCAAAAACAATCTTTTCGTACCATCAGGGTGACATCCGTCTCCGTCCACTGCACCCAGCTTGTAGCTATTCCCCTCTCCCTTGTTCCCCTTCTGTTGTCCCTCTGTAAGAGGCCAGCTGCAGCTGACAGGACAGCACAGGCCAGGGGACAATTAGGGAAGCGTGGGAGAGACAGCTGGACCTGGTGCCAATTACACTGACCAGGAACCGCATACACAAAACATGACGCCTCAATGGGCGCCCACTGTAAAGCTATGCCACAGAATTTGGACAGCCGCACAAACAAGAAAAATGCAATTTTCTTTACAAATGGTGAAATAAAAGTGACAATATCCGTTTTATTCATGTCTGAGAACAATCAAAGTGCTTTACATAATATCACAATAGGACATTCTGAGAGGGAAAAAAAAAAATGAAGTAATGTTGCTGGGGTTCTGCATTGAGGAAAATAGTAACAGCACAAATAATGAACGTGAAGGGAGGTTTCTATGGCATCTAAAGTCTACCTCAGGCAGCATGCACCGTGTCCACTCCAGTATAATGGTCCGCGTACTCAAGCCCAAATCCAGCGTCACTGAGAGGCTTTGCCCAGCAGCATGCACTGCAGCTGCCTGATCCTGCTCGCCTGTGGCAGCGTCAGGCTCCTCTCCGCTCGCTCATCCTCCTCAAGCAGCTGCTCGAGGTAGCAGGAGGAGCCCAGGAGGACGTGGCCTGTGGCCTGCATCGAGAAGAGAGTCCAGCGCAAGGCCTCCCTGGAAACAAAACAAGACAGAGTGCGTCTCATAATCAGCCAAGTTAGATCTGTATCGTAACAAGAGATAGTTAGACAGGCACAAAAGGATACACACGTAAATTCAATTTCATTCAAGAAAGTGTAATTCTTGTACAAGTCCCACCTGAGTGTTTTTTGATTGGTGGGTTTCATTTGACTTAACAGACCATGGGTAGTATCCACCACAGACACATCGGTCAAGTGGAAAAAGTCCTGCGTGACCCCGTCCTCAGCATAAAGGTCCAAGTGTCCCTCCCAGTTCCAATTTAGTTGATTGACTTGATATTTCTTCAACTCACATTGCTCAGGTCACACACACTTTGCTTTTGCCTGACCCCGATGCAGGCTGATAACAACTATGATGAATGCAACTTAAGTGTGGCGCACCTGAGTGAGGGGCTGTCTGACCTGCGCTGCATGAATTGTAATTATGTGCCACGGGCTCTGTAATTAAAGGGACTGGCAGTGGTAGAAAAGCATGCCACCGTCAAGCGCGGCCAGGGACAATTTATCCAAGTGCCATTCAGTGGTGCGCAGAAAACGCACAAAAAACAAACCCACCGGCAGCTTAATGGTACAGCTTTGCACCCGAGTTAGGCCATATAGGAAGTAACTTTTTCTCAACCTCTGACCCACCAGCTGACAGTCCCGCTAGGGTCTAATCTCTGAACAACGAAGACACTATATCTGCAAGATCTTATTGAGAAGGTTCAAAGAGGAGGAGGCTTGAGTGCCCGAATAATGATGTTTTTTTTAAGTCACAAGTTATATAGTGGCTGGCTTTTAGGTCACAGTCTGACCCCGATGCACCATTAGTTTCCAGCCTGGTGACCTTGTTTCTGAAAGTGGCCCAAAGGTATTGACAAGTAGCCTCATCGGACTTGCACATGAAGTGAAGGAGTTAGCTCCATGCCCTAGAGGCCAGGCTTGCATACAGTGCACTACTGAGTCTGACCTCTAAAGCGCTACATACAAGCAACTGCTGCTTTTTGCCAGAGTTTCTTTTGTGATGGGTGGGAAATGGGGTTTAGCCATATCAATACAAAATTGATTGGGGAAATCATTTGTGCATAAAGCGCTCTTGGCCTCACTGTACCGTTCAAGGTCAAAGCTCATTCCACTGTGAATTCACACTCAAAATGAGTGCTGTGGGTTAGCTGAAGGCTAATTTACATATGCTGATGCGAACACAGAAAACGACGGCATGAATGGCATCGTTTTTCTAAAACAAATTACAGTGCAAAATATATGAATGTGATAATATTCATTTTCTCGGAGTTTATGAAAACTGAACTTTTAATGCAATTGTCTTTTTGCATTTGTCTTCAGTGACATTTCATTACCGCTGCCATGTAAACCGTGCACTCTCTGGTCCAACATGCATTTTTGTCTTCTATTGAAATGATCAACACCGGGTCAAAATCAAACCGCCAATCGAAATATATTGTGCCTCTGTGGAAGAGCTGCTCCTGAGAGATGTTAACACCGATCTTCAAAAAGCACAGGTTTTCCTTATAACGGCCATTGTCAGAAAAAAAACAAAAAAAAAAAAAAAAACAAGCATGAGGGAATATGTCAGCACAGCACAATATGATTGACAGGACATATTCATAACTTCAGACAGTTTATCAATAGGGCTTCAACAGAGCACAATCTGTGGAGAAAACACACAAACTTGAGCTCCGAGACCTCATATTTGTTGATTCCACAGAATGTAATCCTCTCTGACAGACTCTGGGCTAAAGCTGAAAACCAGCAGATTCCAGCAGGCAGCAATGACATAACTACAGCCAAAATTAATCTCAATAAAATCAATCTTTTGTTCTCCAAGCTAACCGTTTCACCTCTACTCAGCCCACACAAACTGAAACACATATGAACCGCTGAAGGTGGTTTTATACTTTTCATTTTGTGGAGGCAAAATGCTGCTGTTGTAGGGCAAAAGTCACCAGAAACAGGTGCTACTACAATGCAGCCTGTGCAGCGAGATGCAGTTTTACAAAACCATCTCCACGCTACTCCGTTCTAAAGAGGTTGATTACGGAATATGAATTAAGTGGAGTCATTTAAATGTTAGACAACACATTGCCATTCCACACACCCACGTCTTGCCTCTTTAAGATGGATGCAAATTAGTAGTAAATAAATTAATCCATTCAGGATTCGGAAGATCTTATTTGAATCTATGCATTTCTGTCCATTTACATTCAGATATACCACTCTAGCTTTTTGTTTTCCAAAAAGCTCCAAAAAAAGCCACCTGAGAAAATAAATGATAACTGATCCTCTTTCGCACTGCCCATCTTTAGATAGATTTATTTTGGTTCACTGGATACAGTACAGAAGCACATGATGCATACAGCGACATGTCAGCAGCTTTTTCTACTCACTTTAGAAGTCTTTTGGCAGCGTGGCAGCGCAAGTCGTAGGAGACGGAGTAAACACCGTAAAGAGTGGCTTTTACACTCAGGCAGCCAATGAAATCGCTGGGGTTATTTTTGTAGAGGTCCAAGGTCAGTTTAGCCACATCTTTCCTGTGCTGGGCGCCGTCGACGCTGGGGCTCACTTGAGAGATGCTAACCTACGGGTGGGCGGGCGGAGAGAAGGAGACGCTTTTAGAGTTACTCAAATCAAGTAGGATAAGTTAAACCAGGACACGCAGCAGCTGCACCCCATGTTGACTGCGGTGAGTCATCCATCAGGCACTTAGGATCGGGGTCTAGTGCGTTTTAAACTCCAGGGAATGGCACAAAGGGAGAGTAAAAACTAGATTTAATGAGGCAGCTAATGATCAGCGTGAGGTAAGGAGAATTTCATTCCGGTGGAAAATCATTCAGAATCTGCATTGGTATGCAAATTGTTTGCTAAAGGATGAACACAACTGTCATTTAATTTGGCTTGACTTAATATTTGAATTGCACGCTTCAGTTTGTGAGGGATTGCTAGCACAAGTGATGGCAGCAAAGAAAGGAGGAAAAATGAAAATTTGTATACCAACATTCCCTTCCACCTTGCACAATGAGATGCTAGACGCTGACGAACAGTGCCCCCTAGTGTTAAGAACGGGGCTCATACCGGAGATGGGTTCCAATCCTGTCCCTTCTCCAGAACCATGAAGACAGAGTTTTGAGGCAGCGTCTGGAAGAACTCCTCAGTGTCCACGCCCGTCCCGTCCTCCTCCAGCACCAGGCCACTGACACAGGACACGTTGAGCGAGTCCGAGGCCTGAAAGAGTTGGTATAAAAAAAAAGAAAAAGAAAAAAAAAACAAAAAGAAATAAGGAGAATCTGGTCAGTCATTTTAGGAATGAATTCATGCTCACGTCCCTTGTCACTTTACCACTGAAATCAACAATTTGCCAGATTTCTCAGATCCAAGCCACCATGAAGGGAATATGTCCTTACTACAAACTCCAAGTATACAGTGCCGTACATTATAATGAACTTATATATTGTTAAAATCTTGGTTTATAATGAATAAAATGAAGGCATTTGAGGGTAGGTTTGCATATATCCCTTCCTTTTTCTCTGCATGGAAATAAAACCACCACGATTATTGTTTTTACAGGTTTGACTAAAAAGTGAGTTCACTATATCTAATCTGTCTGAAGTTATTTTTAACTCGTCATGGATCTGTCTGGGGCAATATATTCCAACGTCTAGGAGGTTGCCGCTTCCAAAGAATCGCTCTGACTCACCCCGCAATCGGCCTTACCATTGTTTTGTGCATCTGAGTCACATCGCCTCACGCCATGAATTCATGATAAATGGGCCAGCTAAAAAGGAGCCCAGCATTTTCTGCATCCAACTGTTTGATCCCAAATCTCCCACAATCACAAGCGCAACATTCATAGTCTTCATAGCGACAGGGTTCATTCTGGCATTAGAATGAAATGAAATGAAATGAAATTCAAGGCCTTTCAAGTATTTTTCAAGCGTGATTGAGCATGAAATTCAAGCACCTCAAGGACCTGGTGAGAAACCTAAAGCATCTCCTCTTTGTCAAAACTCCCCCTTCCCCACGTCCTTACCTTGTCAATAAGGTCCCTGAGTCCATCAGCCATGATGCCCTTCTTCACGCTGCGGTCAGCACTAGTGACCCGAAAGGGTTTTGGGCGAGTCCGAGCCGACAGGAGCTGCTGGGTCATGGAGGCGCTGGCAGACACGCTGGCTGTTACACATCTTGCAAAAAAATAAAAATAAATTAAACAAGTACAGAGACACAACACATTGCATGTGTGATTTAAAAACATGACCCCCATCAACATGGTTACTGAAGGCAGACAGACGGACAGACAGACAGAGAGACAGACACACACACACACACACACACACTTACTTTGAGAGGGAAGATGGAGTCAAGAGACTGAGAGACTTCATTGCATAATCCATTATGTGCTTGAGGGCACAGAAAAGTTACTTATTAGTCACTTTAACATTACCACCAGCAACGCTGTAATCTCAGGGCGTGTTGAGCTCTTTTGATAAGCAGAGGAGCGCTTAAAAAAAAAAAAAAAAAAGATTAAATCAATAACCGTGTCAACTCTGCTCTGTTCATTTAAAAATAATTGGCTATGCTTTGAATGGCTCTAATATAGTGATATTATCCAGTAAGACATACAGTATGTGAGGAGAATTTGAGACTTTGGAGATGTCACAGCATGAAAGATTTTGTTTGATCTGTAACCCACAGATCAAGCAAATATGTTCAGTTTTAAAGTTCGGTCAACTAGTTCCTTTTAGGTCAGAGAATGGCACGGTCAAATACCAAACCTGCTTGCTGGCTTTAAAATGGAATCAATATTTATGTTGCAGGTGTAAGGGCCAGGATGTGTAAGGGAGTTGTTAAAAAAAAAAAGGAACACAGCCCATATGTAGCAGTATTTGGTCTTATCGTGCCAACAGACAACAATGAGTTGAAGTCATTTTGCTCGAACCAAGTACAGAAAAATAAGCATGAGTGAACATCTTGAGGCTGTTCGCACAGCAGAGAAGTAGCTAAAGGTTTACAGCAATCCTGTCAAAAAGAATTCTACCAACAGCTCTGGTAGAAAGTGTTTGATGGTAGTCTTGTAAAGGTACTACTTTATTTTCATTATAAACACGTGGACGAATTTCTATACAAAAAATTAACTCACCTTGTCTTGAGGCTGAGTATATCGTTTGGGGGATACTTTACATGTGACTGCCGATCACAGTTTTAGGTCAAAAAAACCCATTATACAGATATATTAAGAAAGAAGTCGATTCAGAATGTTCACAAAGACAGAATTGCCCCCCGCAATAAATAAATAAACAAACAGACAAACAAACAGGCTCAGCTAACACAGAATAGGCCGACATAAGGTCAAGATCGCTCAATCGACACATACCTTTAAACAAAACAGATGTTTTCTCACAGCTGTAACCTTTGCGGTCGTATTTGTAGAGCGGTCTCTACGACGCTTTAAAACATAAACACTTTGGTTGGAGAGGGGAACGCGTCCGCTCTCCCCCTCTCTCTTTTCCTGAATGCTTGTTGTGATTATTATTTTTTTTTTTTTCTCCTCCACCCTCTTGCACCACTTGGTCGTTCACCTTTGTGATACTGACTCTTCATTGAGTTTCATGCAACTAGCGCCGTTGAGCAATCCGCACAATACTCCCACAACCCCACCCCTTCATATTCCTCCACCCCCCATATTACAAGGCTGGGGCTGTCTCCAGCACAATCACTAGATAAGCAAAAGGTACTGTCATATAGAATTGGGTCGAAGTCCCTCGTCTTTTTTTTTTTTTTTTTTTAAATCCACCATTTTATCTGCGTACGTCGCTTTTTGTTACGCAGGGTTTGACCATGTCGTGATGTCACGTCAGTGTATCTTTGACAAAGGTCAAAACATGGGCTGACAAGGATGAAGCAATATGGTTTATGGAGGATTAATATGACACACACACACACACACACACACACACACACACACACACACACTTTTTAATTATAATATAACGGGCTTTACAGCAGCTCACATCAAAAACAGTAGGCAATAATAATAATACATGGAATAAAAACATTGGCAATACGTGCAAAAAAAAAAAACCCACAAAGGGAAGATGGAGTCAACTTCCCTCACAGAAATAGTACATTTGCATTCTTTTGTCCATGAATGCATTTTTACAGCAGGGTTCCTTCTGGCATTACAGAATACAACCAAAAAAAACAAACAAACGGGTGCGTGACCCCCGGGAGCCGACGCACAGCTCGGTCGGCAGCCTCTGGGAGAGGACTACGGAGAGTTGTGGCGTGAGGAGTGAAAACACGGCCCTCGCGTCGGCGTTATCCAGACGTGGTTATGATGTGGTTTGTCCGCTACCGATGGAAAGCGGTGCGATCGATGTAAAACAACACTCACCTTCCCGTGCGCTGGAGCCCGGAGAGCGGTGCGTGTGACGCCCGCGCTGCTCTCATTAGCAACACCTGGTTTAGCCTGAAGCTAATTGACTGTGTTTTTTTAACGGAACAAAAAGGTAAGAAACAACATGTATTTATTTACTTATTTATCGTACATATGTTTCTTCCTGGTTTATATATGTTTTGTTTATACACTGTATATACATCTGTGTGTGTGTGTCTGTGTGTGTTTGTTTTGTATATTAACACAATATGAAAAATATAATTTATTTGTAGCCTCTTGTTTGTTAGGTTTTGTCACAAATCCTTGGAACTGGCGTTAATTAAATGTAATATATTTCAAATCTAATTATACACACACACACACACACACACACACACACACACACACACCAGAACATCTTCACCCATCCAAACCTGCTCAGTTGGAAAATGTGTAACATGTGCTTGGGTTGCGATTTCATGACAGTGTCGGCCCAAACATGGCAAACCGTCATTCCCTGAAGTGACACAGGCAACACTGCGTCCTTCTCTAAAGCACAGGCCATAATTATTTCAACTTCTGTATTATCACTGTGATAATTCATGGATGAGGATGAAGGCAAAAATTAAGGTCAAGCTCACCCTCGTACATGAGCTAATAACGGGGGGAAAAAAAGGCACTGATGTGTCACTTAACACCGTTGAATAATATTTTGCATCCAGTGTTATCTTTGCACAAATGAAATGTAATGGGAAGTTATAGTTCCGTGGTTTCATCTTCGCCGTGGATGAATCATGCGATCGCTAAAGCCATTACGATGATGTTTGCTATAGCTAATAAGCCAGGTCGCATTACTTGCAAGTCGTGCTCTGGGCCTTAAATAGCCGCGCCTTGTTAACCGAATTGATCAAGTAGTCATAAATGCAGATCTGTGAAAAGAGACAGAGGTCAATTTCCTCCCGTGGCCTTTGTTGTGTTATCCGACACGCCCCGTTGTGAGACAGGACGGCTGACGGATTCTTTTGTGCTGCAATGATTGGTGATCGTGGCAAAACAATGAGTGTGCGTGACGTCAGCCAGAAAAGAGAGAATCAGACTCAGAAAAGAGAGAATCGTTTTCCCGTAATAGGCTGAGTTTATTAACAAGGTAACACGTACAAACAACAAATACATTTCAAACTGAATATTCTTCTGACTGCGGCAGAGACGGAAACCAGCTTCATCCGACATTGTTTTTCAGTGGTATTTATACTGGAACGGTTTCTCCAGGTCCTCCATGTTCAAGTCTTTGTGGCGCTAAAGAAATAGAGGAGAGGAGCAACTCTGGGGGATGGACTTCTGACTCTATCAGTTTTTTTCTTCCGGAATAAACATTAATTTAATCACACATCAGCATAAAAATGTGGAAAGGAAACTCTTACGAGATGAGCGTTCCCCCACGAAGCCCCCTGACGGTCCCAACCCGCCCCCCGCTTCTCATTTCCTTTTGCCGATGCGGGCCATCAGTTCCGCATTGGCCGCCGCCTTGGTCCTCATGTCCTGGTTCTTGGCCAGGTCTATGAGGACGCTGAGGATGCTGGTGGGAACGTCAAGGGACAGGGCGAAGCGCGAGCCCTGCTGGGCTCTTTTGGGGACCTGGGGGACCGGGCGAGGGACTCGCACCTGCCGGAGCACCGGGTGGTACTCTGGAGGAAACAGTGAGTTCAGCATGCCGCTGCGGTTCAGAATCCCGACGGCCAGCGTGTCCCTCTGCGCGCCTTCGTCCATTCCGACGCCTCCGAGGCTGCTCCTCTGGCCGTGGGCGCAGCCAGGCAGCAGCAGCAGAGCCAGGCACAAACACACGCGCACGCTCTGCATGGTCGGAACTCTATCTAGAGGAAGAAAAGTCGGAAGAGGCAAAATGTCAAACCTATGATCGCTTGGTTTACCGAGCACAAGCATCCCCGCAAAAGATTTTCCCTCACTCATAACATCCTCCCATGATCATTTGCATATGAGCGGTTCTCACTAATGCGGGAGAAGCAATCCGTGAGATGCACAATCAGGAGGATTTCAATTAAGTGTTGCATGAAATGACACGATGAAAATAATTTTTAACCAC
Source organism: Zeus faber (assembly GCF_960531495.2). Lineage (NCBI taxonomy): Eukaryota > Metazoa > Chordata > Actinopteri > Zeiformes > Zeidae > Zeus > Zeus faber. The sequence goes on from NC_137192.1 coordinate 10,396,754, forward strand.
CGGTTAAGAGCCTACAACCAAAGTTACACTGTTGGTCTCTGCTTATATTTCAAGTGCCTAATTGAAGAGTACACATCCTCCAAATTATTTTCTCACCCCATCATTGGAAAGCACGAAACAGTGTAAACAGTTGGCTGATCTTTGCCAAAAGACTTACTCAGTGGCACTGGCGTTGGTAACTTGGCAGAAAAAGCACTTTTTTTTTTTTCTTTTTTTTTTTCCTCTCCCGGGGTGGTGAAGCAGGGCTGTGATCTGTCTCTGGTCTTCCTCTGCCGTCCCGTGTCTCCCAGCTCTTCCACCAGAGCGCTGTGAAGAGACCACTGTTGTCCACAGTGCGATACGCAACCGGACTTCCCTCCGCTCGTCCACAAGTCCTCGGTTTTAACCCACGTCCTCCTTCAGCGTCACACGACCCTCTCCCTCTCTGTTTATCTTTTACATCTTCACCCCCACCCTACCCACCTCCTTTCATCTAATTTCCTCTCCACTCGCTGCTATCTGTTTTTCTGTCTAAAAATAACGTGATGGCAATTACAATAGTTTTCCTGTTGTGACATGAATCAAAGATGTAAAAAGATCTGTCTGCCCTCCCGCCTCTAATGAAAGCCTTCCTCCGTCAGGTGAAGGAGTAATGATGTATTCAGTGGATAATGTTCCCTGCTCATCATGTAAAACGAAAGGCGAGGAAAAGCTGATGTGGAGGCGCCACTTCTAACACGTGGCATAGAAAATGTGGCACAAGAACCGTTCTGTGAAATACTAAATCCTAAATTCTATGAGGCTGCGTGACGGATCACTAGAAACATTCAAGCATGTGCAGGGCCTCTTGGCTCTTTCTTACTCAGTTCATGCCGTTAGAGGTCCAGAAAGAAAATGGATTTGTGGTTTTGAGTGGTGAGGATGTAACATCTGATCTCAAAGACAAAAATTATCTATCTATATCTATACACACACACACACACACACTACTCGCAAAAAGTTAGGGATGTTTGGCTTTCGGGTGAAATTTATGTAAAATGTAAAAAGTTCACGTGACATTGATATTATATCATGAAAGTAGGGCATTTAAGTAGAAGCATGCAATGGTGATTTCCTCATCTCAAACAATTCATTGAAACAAAAGCCAACAACAGTGATGGGTTTACCACAACAAAAAATGTCTGTCTCAATAACTTGTCATGTGCCCTTGAGCATCAATTACAGCTTGACAACCACGTCTCCTGCTGTTCACAAGTCGACTTATTGTCTGCTGAGGCCTGGCCCCCCACTCTTCTTGAAGGGCGGCCCTCAGGTCATTGAGGTTCTGGGGTACAGAGTGACGAGCCTCTACACGGCGACTCAGCTGATCCCATAGGTTTTCTATGGGATTCAGGTCTGGAGAAAGTACAGGCCACTCCATTTGAAGTACCCCAGTCTCCAGCAGCCGTTCCCTAATGATGCAACCTCCATGAGCTGGAGCATTGTCGTCCATGAAGATGATATTAGGCCTGTGTTGTTCATGCAGGGGCACAATGACTGGATTAATGATGTTATTCAGGTAGTATGGGCTTGTCACTGTACCATTCACAAAGTGTAGGGCAGTTCTGTATTGACTAGACACACCTGCCCACACTGTAACACCACCACCACCAAAGGCTTGTCTGGTGACAACAGTGCATTCTCGTGCATCGTTTACAACAACAGTTGTAAACGATGGGAACCGACATTTTAAAAGAAAATTTGAAAAATAAAATAAATAAAAATAAAAAGCATTCTCCTTGACGTCTCCAACATCGTTGGCGGCCATCATTTCTGCTCAACGTGAATCGACTTTCATCAGAGATGAACGCTGTCCAGCGTTAATGCTCCCTGGCCCGTGCAAGACGATGATGCCTGTGCCTGGTGGAGTGGTCAGGTACCCTTGCAGGTCGTCCAGCACGCAGACCAGGCTGATGGCATTTTAGGTTCATCCTGAAACACACACACCGCGTTCCAAATGATTATGCAAATTGGATTTAAGTATCAAACATTTAATTTTTTGTTTTTCAATTAAACTCATGGATGGTATTGTGTCTCAGGGCTCTTTGGATCCCTGAAATCAATCTCGGAAACCTGTGATAATTAGTTTGCCAGGTGAGCCCAATTAAAGGAAAACTAATGAAGAAGGACGTTCCACATAATTAAGCAGGCCAGAGGTTTCAAGCAATATGGAAAGAAAAAGGATCTCTCTGCTGCCGAAAAGCATCAAATAGTGTAATGCCTTGGACAAGGTATGAAAACATTAGATATTTCATGAAAACTTAAGCGTGATCATCGTACTGTGAAGAGATTTGTGGCTGATTCAGAGCACAGACGGGTTCGTGCAGATAAAGTCATAATGAGGAAGAATTCTGCCAAAAAATTTGTGGGATTAAGAGAGCAGCTGCCAAAATGCCGTTACAAAGCAGCAAACAGGTATTCGAAGCTGCTGGTGCCTCTGGAGTCCCGCGATCCTCCAGAGGCTTGCAGTTGTGCATAAACCTACTATTTGGCCGCCCCTAACCAATGCTCATGAGCAGAAACGGTTGCAGTGGGCCCAGGAATACATTTAGACTAATTTTCAACCAGTCTTGTTTACTGATGAGTGCCGTGCAACCCTGGCTGGTTCAGATGGATGGAGTAGTGGATGGTTGGTGGATGGCCACCATGTCCCAACAAGGAGTCATGTTTTGGGCCGGAATTATGGGGAGAGAGCTGGTAGGCCCCTTTAGGGTCCCTGAAGGTGTGAGAATGACCTCGGCAAAGTATACAGAGTTTCTGACAAACCACTTTCTTCCATGGTACAAAAAGAAGAACGGTGCCTTCCGTAGCAAAATCATCTTCATGCATGACAATGCACCATCTCATGCTGCAAAGAATACCTCTGTATCATTGGCTGCTATGGGCATAAAAGGAGAGACACTCATGGTGTGGCCCCCATCCTCCCCTGACCTCAACCCTATTGAGAACCTTTGGAGCATCCTCAAGCAAAAGACCTATGAGGGTGGGAGGCAGTTTGCATCAAAACAGCAGCTCTTGGAGGCTATTCTGACGTCCTGCAAAGAAATTCAAGCAGAAACTATCCAAAAACTCACAAGTTCAAAGGATGCAGGAATTGTGAAGATGATATCAAAGAAGGGGTCCTATGTAAACATGTAACTTGGCCTGTTAAGATGTTTTTGATTGAAATAGATGTGTGTGTGTGTGTGTGTGTGTGTGTGTGTGTGTGTGTGTGTGTGTGTGTGTGTGTGTGTGTGTGTGTGTGTGTGGCAGTGCCTATGTTTTTCTCAGTTGTTGCATGGGTAAATTCATCCAAACTATTTTTGTTTGAATGACCACCTGAGACAAGACCTGTTTTAATTGCAGTAATTTAAGACAAAATGAAACCTCAGCAAATATATTGTAAATCTAGTTTAACAGCAATTCTCTCCACAATGTTTTAATCCCATAAGAATGGTACAATAAGAAATTAAGCATTTTCCCAAATCTCCTCAAAGTACCAAACTGAACTGAACTGAACTTCTACTCAACTCTACTCTTCCTTTTCCCTCTCGAACCAGACAGTTATTGCGGCGAAAGATTGTGTAACAAGTTATTGCGTCTTCGTAGATGATTCATTGTATTTTCATGCCGCGATATTGTGTTGTTGCGTAACTGTGTCAAAATGTTGAAGTGACTCACATCCAACTATGTCGGGGTTGAAGCTCTGATAAGATCCAGAAACTCTGACCGTTATCGTTTCCATAATATCATGACCACCTTTTCACAAGATCCATCAAGCACCCATCACTTTTGATGGGTGCCACTCATTTGTTGCCTTACTATTGCCTTGAAAGGCTGAAATTGATTTAACCACAATGTTTAATTACTTTTAAAAGACATCACAAAAGTGTTTGAAGTCATTGAAGTACCGGAAGTGCAGTGCAGCGAGCGACCGGAGAGAAAGCCCTCTGGAGAAGCACCAGACTGTCAACCCCGGGAGAAGGAGGGAGCGAGACGGAGCATTCCTCCTTCTCCCGAGTGCGTAGAGTCTAGCTCATCAACCCATTATCCTCATCTGACTAATGATAAGCATTATTTTACGAACGGAAACCGGAGTTGAGCCCCGAGGGCGGTTGCGGCATCAGGAGCTCCCCATGAAATGTGCACGGTAGGGTCACAGTCCTCACCCAGCCTCGTTAGATCAGCACCCTCCGTAGGATTTGGACTTGGTCCAAGGAAGGTCCATGGAAGACGCTCCGTGCCCGCACTTAAGCACAGCCTGGAAATAACGTCCCCGTCCCACCAGCCGTTTCATTCTCATATCTCACAGCGCAATCACATAACAGGGATGTATGTTTGTCATGATTCAAGTTGCATGTTTGATGGAATGCACTGGTTTAAAAATAGGTCATGGCGCAAGTTCTGAAAATGGGAATTGCTCATCTATAAAATATATACTTTGTTTACAAGGTGTTGAACAAGAGCTCTCTCTCACTTTTTGATTTTTTTTTTTGGATGGCTGTACAATGTGTGTAGGTTAAGGGCTACAATAAGTATACACTTAATGATCATCTAATACAAGTATACATAACATACAGATAAAAGAAAAATCAGCTCATAGGAAGAACACAGAAACAGCTGTACACTATGGGGAGAAAGGTCTTTTTCGGATGGCATTTAAACGGTTGTGACAAAAGCAGTTCTGTGGCATAGACAGATTTATGAGCTTGGTTGAGAGAAAAACACTTCACAGTTGGCAACAGTGGAAAAAACTGGACTTTCACCCCAGACAATTATAATCTTTATGCCAAACAAACACATGTGGACATCTGCATGTTGTCCATACAGGTACATTTATTTCTCCTTATAAACTCAATTTGCTCTTTGTGAACCGTAAAAGATCAAAAACATGTAATTTAAGTGGACTGTTGATGTGGGGAATAATATAGCAGTGCTGTGGATCTTTTCCTCACAGAAATTCTCACATTGATGTTTATCCATCAAGGTTGCATGGCTTTATTTTATATTCCTGTCAGCATTAGGTGTTGCTGAAATAGCAGCACGATGTAACCGGGATACACAAATGACTAACAGCAGCCCTACATGATGTTTTACCGTTTTTATTTTTTTATTGGAATGAGAGCTTCTGTTATGTACAATAGTGGACAGAAACAAAACATTACAGCAAATTATAAATAGACTTGCTCCACCGTGAAAAGTTGTACAGTGTCCTGATTTAATGGTGGATAGATTGCTTAATATTGAGAAGATGTCCCTCATCCTCCCGCTTTAGAAAGCCAGTACCAGGTGATAACGAAGACCCACGCAAGCATCACTGATAATTTGGGGCTACATAAAGTGAAGAACAACACTCAGAACGCGCGGACTAGCTGTACCCCTCATTACTGGCGGAGGTGGGGGACTGAGGGGGGCAAATGGATGGATGAATGTCTGGCTGTGGCACTGAGAGAAGCTGTCTGCCAACCTCTGCCTCACCCTCGCAGTGATGCAAGAAGCGAGGCAGAAGGAGGGGGGTCTCAGGACACACAGAGCAACAATAAGAGCCTAAAATCTCAGCCAGTACATGGCACTGCGTATTCTGTTGTAGTCTGGTAGCTGCTCCACGGGGCCTGGAGAAGAGGAGGATGGAAGGGGTTAGAGCTGACGTTGTCAACCCTAGGATAACAGGACATTTGAGACTGGTATATTGATTTTTAAGTTATTAGTTTGTAGGGTTTGAAATATAATTTCTATAATGCATTTGGAGCTCCACCATGATATAATAAAAGTACTGAATACGATACTCAAAATCACATGAAAACAGTTGCTAATGCAATGTCAAACATAATGCATCTGGTCAGTTTTGGAAAGTACAGGAAGAAACATTTCTCTTGACCCTCAATTGGCCTGAATGTGAATTCTAACACATACAATGAGAATTTTGGGACCTCAAAAACAGGGTTATAAGCCAAAAAGATGTTAAGAACTCTGGAGGTTAGAGTATGTACTTCCATCCGCAATGCACCAGTGTGAAGCCCAACAGAACTCAAATTTGACTTACCCACAGCAGACACGGCAGGACACTTGTCATAGATATATTTGCTGCAGACGTCACGCACCATTTTGGGGGTGACGGCCTGGATGGATCGGGAGGAGGGCAAAGGGTACAAACATCAGCCGAGAGGCGTGTCTAAGTTTGTTTAAGTACAGAGCTTTGAGACACTCATGTAAACTCACGTTGATCCGGGCGTCCCACTCGGCCAAAGGTATACGACGGCCGTAGCTCAGGACGTGTCGGCCGATTTCATCACAAATGGGCGTTGTCCCTGAAAAGGTGAGGAGTTCGGGAAATAAGAGGAAGACTTGGGCGACCGTGCAAAACATTCCAATCGATTGACGATTCTAATGGGAGAGGAGGTGCGCATAGAACGTAATGTAATGCGGCAAATCACGTCTCCCTTTTGCATTAATCCAGGATTTATTATTTACATGTAAAGTATCTACACAAAAACATCTAGTTTTTACTAGATGAAGTCGCATAGCAACAAGGAGACGTGCGTGACGGGAAACCGGACACTGGGGACAGATTTCTTTGGAACGGAACAGGACAGCCCCTTAACTCAGTTGTGTCTCATACAAGTAGGAAACAAACGAAAATACATCACAGAAAAACTGCGTGGGAGTTGGCAAAGTTAGGTTTACTTTTTCATTTCAATACAAGTAAGAAACTAAGGAAATGAAAGAAATATAAATCTCTCGATGTGATTATATTATATATTGCTATATTATAAATCACAATATATTAGATTTGCATATAGAGATGCATGTGGTGAAGCATTCTAATGCCAGCTGTCGGTCATTAATGTCAAACGGCGATCTACGATTTAATCTGCGATCTGCCAAAGTCTAGCAAGCAGTTGTCGACCTACGGGGGTAACCGTGCTTCTAGACTGAGTGACTACGCGACTGCTTCCACTTATTACCGTTGAGCTGCCCCACCAGGCTGGCCTTCAGAGCATTCTTTCCTCTGGCTACGTCACTCTCCGTCAGTGTGGTGCAGAGGTTCATCCTGCATGAACACAGATCAGCAAAGCGGTTGGACCAAGACGCAGTACGTGACAGAACAGTCGGGGTCCCCAGTGGAGTGTCCTGAGCTTCCCACTGACCAGGCGTTCTGCGACCAGTGCATCATGTCCTCAATGTGGTGCTTGTCAGTCACAAAGTAGATGCCCAGGAGGCCGGTGTCGCTGTAGGAGGAATGGAAGGCCTGGAAGCTGTGACACAGGTTTTGCTCCACCGCCAGGCGAGCCAGGCGGCTGCTCAGGTGCTGTTGGCACAGAAGTGATTCAAAATGTTATTTAGGCTGCATTTTTAAAGAGCTGTTAGATTCATTTGTACAGAAAGCGGATTTGAATCTAAGACCATCATAAAATCATCTCTTAAAATGAATATTAACATTGCAAAAAAAAAAAAAAAAAAAAAAAAAAAGGTTCTTGGTGTCAGGATCACCTAAATTATTTCTACAGTTTCCCCAAAGGATGCTAACTGGTTTGATAATCTGATGAAACTGAGACCATCCTGAAATAGAGCCTTTCCAGTCTGATCTGTAGCAAAAATAGTAGATTTAGCACATTTTGTTCCTCCCAACAGGTCCAGATGCCGGACTGAGGATCCTGACAGGATTACTGAAAAGGTCATCGTCTTCCCCTCCTTAATGGCCACTCAAGACACAAAGAGCCTCGAGTGGGCAAAGCTACAAGGGAGTGTGGCACAATGGTGTCCTAAACAATGGACAGTGTTATGTCAGGACAACCAATGTATTAATATGAATAAGTACCTAAATTAATATATTCAATTCACATTTAGTGTTATAAGGGCTGGCAATCGATTTAAATATTTTAGCAATTAATCACATCAATGTCCATAGTTAATTGCGAGCACATTTATCTGTTTAAAATGTACCTTAGAGGGATACTTCAAGTGTTAAATACTCTTAACATGGGAGTAGACAAACGCTTATTTTATGGAGATATGTTTATTGGAAATCAATTAACAACTCAAAACAATGACAAATATTGTCCAGAAACCCTCAAAAGGTACTGCTTAACCAATGGTGACTGAGAACATGGAGTGCGCAACAAAGGATGCCTTCTCTGTCTGAGCCAATCACATCGCACATAAGAAAAACAAGTCTTATTTATAACTTTTAAAATTGTGCTGATGAAAAACTTGCATGATGGCATCATTCATGGATTATAATAACATTTGGCACCTGCTACTATGCCAGGATGGTGAAACATAGCCTACATAAGGTGAGGAAAATCCATCTTTGAAGGGCTTTTTAGAAGCCATCCTCCTTTTTGCTGATCCATGTTTGCTGATCATGCCGAGTTAAAGTTTTCAGTGAATGAAAGTTTACATCTTCATTCTTACAAATCAGTTATAAGTCAGATTTTTGATAGATATTGAATTTTTTGTCTTATTGAGTATACTCTGCAGACGCCGTGTGGTGCCTACACCTGTATGAATTAGCCAGGGGTGGGTGGGTGTGTGTGTGTGTGTGTGTGTATATGCGGGAGAAAGACTGAGAGAAAGAATGCTGTATTGTCATGGATATATCAGTAAGACATGTCTGTGTTGATGCAGCATGCAAACTTAACAACATAACCAATCAGACTGTAGTTATTACATTACTATATGTCACTACAATGTCCTAACCTTTCCGCCACCGTATGTGATGTCATAACTGCCAATGATGCAGTTGGCCACCATGAGTGGTATGATGTCTGGGCTGGCGGTGCTGGCACCCTCCACAGCGATGGCCACGTGAGCCAGGGGCATAGCATCATCACGCATACAGATCTGAAGAGAAATATATGAACAACACAGGAGAGTTTTTAGGAGATCAAGGGATGTTTCGGGGGGGGGGGGTTAGGGTGAGGGGCATTCCAGCAACGCAACACCAGTCTCGGCCACAAGGATCTCACCTCGCTGCCTGTGAAGCGGCAAGGGGACAGCACGGGAATGGCGTCACCCTCATACTCAAAGGACATGCCACTGAAGTGGGTCTTGGCCAGGCTGACCAGCTCGTTATGGCTGACGCCTGCAGAGCAAATGGATGAGAGAGAGACTATAGACAGCAGACCGCCGAAGCAGACTGAAGGTGTTTAGAGAAGGCCTTCTAACAGACTGGGAGACAAGCACATACCTCCAGCAGCTGCCAGCACCATGCGGGGAGCCTTATAGTGGCTGCTGATGTACTCCACCAAGTCCTGACGGGAGAGAATCCTAGGGAGAACACAGTCGCCATCACAAGAGTGGAGCGTTGGGAAGGTTTCCATTTAAAAACCTTCACCCGTCTAGTCGGACTCTATATTATAATATGTGTGTGCTAGTACCGAGCATTGCTGGACGGTCCAAGGATGCTGTGTCCCAAGGGGGTTCCCTGGAAGGCTGTGGCATAAAGCAGGTCCAGACACACCTCTTGCAGGTTGCCTTCGACCTCCTCCAACTCCCGCAACACCACAGATCTCTGCTGCTCAATCTCCTCCTCGCTCAACGAGCAATTCTGCACCACCTCTGACAGCAACTCCACAGCTGGGGGGGGGGGGGGGGTGACAGGTGGAGGACAAAAGATTTTGAATGACCAAATACAAATGACCAAACTCACCGCTAGAGCGCCATTACACAAAACGTTTACATCTAGAAAATCAATGCATTTTGAAGCGGGGCTGGAGGACACTTAAGGTTTGTCGTGGTGGGCACTCCGGTGGTTTCACCTTTAGGAAGGTCCTTCGCCAGGGCCTTCATGTAGTATGCAGTGTGCTCCCGGGAAGTGTAGGCACTCAGCTGAGCACCTATAGACTCCACCTGCTGCTCAAGGGCAGTCTGGGGGTGCTTCTTGGTTCCCTATTGTGGGAAAAATTACATCATACAGAGAATGATAGTTAATGCCAAGTTCAGACTACGTGATTCTGGGCTGATTTTCCGCTCGCCGACAGGTTTTTGGAGATCGCCGAGCAAAGCCCTAGATTGGAGGAAAATCATAGCTTTCTCCTGTGAGCGACGAGCGTGTGGTGTGAACTGCTCACAACGCGATCCGACTGCTCGCTGAGCACTCACCGACGAAATGTTCAAATATCTGGTTGGGTCGGGATAGAGTCGGGAGTGACGCAACGAGCTCCAGCCAATGAGAGCAGACACGGAGTGAGGGGGAGGGGAGGAGCCCAGAAGGATAGCTCCGTCCCGTGCATGGTATCGTGTCATTTCTCGCACGTGATTTTGTGACAATACGCAGTTTGGAGACCCAACAGACTCGTCTGGGATTCTTCCTGATGAAAGATCTTGTAATGTTTCAAAGATGAAGATTCTTTATTCATCACACACACACACACACACACACACGCACACGCACACGCACGCGCACGCACACGCACACGCACGCTTTCAAATGGTCGCCGGTGAAATTAATTCTCTGCTTTTAACCCATCCTGGCTTGTCCTTCCTCTGAGGGGCAGCCAGGAGCAGTGGGCAGCATATACAGTGACCCCGGGGGGACCAATTTCAAATGTCCATCGCAGGTCAGACGACAATGCATGGAATGTTTTTGGTGGGGGTCCTTACTGATGTTACAAGGAGGAAACCCCTTGTGAGAAGGGGGAGAACATGCAAAATCCACACAGAAAGGGCCCTAATCGGCAGATAACCCGCCGGAGCATGGTATCAACAGCGCCCAGGCGGGAATCTAATCCAGGACCTTCTTGCTGTGAGGCAGCAGTGCAATGCACTGTGCCACTGTACCGTAACCCCCCCCCCTCGTCACCGATCAGTCATGTAGTGTGCCAACTAAAAGACTGCAACAGTACAGCGATCTGACGACTTTGAAAGTCAGGTAGTGTGCCCGTGGCATAAGGTGGATTCCCATGTTAAGCTGGATTTGGGACATTTTATATTTTTGGCCAAATGCCCGGAGTTGATCTGCACCTTGAAAGCCATGTGCTCGAGGAAGAATCCCGCTCCGTTATTCTTCTCACTCTCATAGCGGCTGCCAGCATCAATCCATAGTCCAACCTAAGACCGAGAGGAGAGGTGGATGGAATTAGTCCATTTTCAACAGGCATCCATAACCTGTACTTCTCATTAAGATGGTGGAGTCCCTACGGTGCAAGTGGCATGTCCGGTCTCCTCAGAGGCGATCCTCAAGCCATTGTCCAGGGCAGTGAGGCGGGTCTCAGGGGCTCCCACAAGGCTCTGGGCATAGCTGACTGAGGCCTGACCACGCCTCAGGGACAGCAGAATAGGCTGGAGGGCGCAGACATTCATATTAAGAAAACATCACAAAATGAATTATCACAACTCCTCTTTTCTTTTTGATAGCTTCCACAGTAAAAATAAAGTTGAACTGTATTGAAATATTATTTTTTAAAAGGCTGTTAAACAAACTTAACTAGATTTAGAAATTTCCCTTGAGATTTTTGGTGTCCATGGCTGCATAAAAAAAAAAAAAAAAAAATATATATATATATATATATATATATATATATATATATATATATATATATATATATATATATATATTTTAAAGACTCAAAAAGCAAGCAGTGTAAGTTGAGTGAAATATATTTGAGGAAATTTGTATCACAAGTAGTTAATGACATTTGTAGATATCATAAAAGTTTAAAACCCTGTATAAAAATAATGATTAACATGTTTGAAAGTTAAATCTGGTATGTTATGATATTGGAATTTCTAAATAAAATTCAAGGTTTAAGAGATTTTGCCATAAAAATGAAATATTTGGGATAATGAAATCAAACTGGTTTTGGACATTTACTATCAAATTTTAATGTTGTAGTTTCACCTTTTCAAATATGATTAAAAAATGGGTGACAAACTTGTTGATATCACAATTAAAACCCGGCATCAGAAAGACAAAGTTCAGATTAATTATGTGATAGATTTTCTTTATGTACCATTTCAAACGGGATATCAAACTAAAAACAAACATCACATTAGATAGAAAAAACATGAAGTCAAATTCCAAAAATGTGACATAGCATTCCTTAAGTCTAATATCAGTATTCTAAAATCTGAACGTGGATTCCCTCGATGAGCCAAACGATACTAGTGTCATAATATCATGGTTTCAATATCAAATATTACACCCTCTAGCAGGCTCATGATCCACTACTAAAGCAATGTTTAATGCAGAAGAATGTGCTCAACAATTAGCTTCTACGTGCAAAAGGGATCTCTATACCTACACACATACAGATTTTTTAACTCTAAATACTTATAACAAGGTCATTCATCAATAAAGTCATAAGAATAATAAGAAACCTGATCCTATAATAATGACAAATAAAAAAAATTATTTGAGAAGGGTTGATATCAAATTTGAAAAATACCTTTTTCACAAAATGTCGGTGTTAAATGGCTAACGTGTCCGCATAGTTTTATTTAGAAATTGCAATTCTGGTCAACAATGCATTCTTTTAGGATTGCAGGGAATAGATCCACAGCTTTAAATGTCAAGCTCTGGAAGATATTTCACAGAAGCTCCTCCAGAGCAGTATTTTCTAAAACAAAAACCATATAAACAGCGAACAGCTCAGCGGCCACTGAAAGCTCGCGTCTACTGTACTGATGCCCTTGCATGGACCTTCTCCTTGAGAACGATTTCACTTTATTTTTGGATAAAAAAAACAAAAACAAATAAACAAATCCTTCCGCCACAAAGTCACCCAACTGCCTCTGTGCTGTTTGGGAGGGCAAATGGGGGCGATTGAAAACGCTGGGTTTGACCACGTCCCAAATCACGGAGAAAGCTGGAGGGACGAGCATCACGCATGTAACATGGGAACATGTAACATGTCTGCTGAATCCAGATGGTTCACACACAATGACATGCCTGGTGCGGCAGGTGACCTTGCGCTGGCTACAGATTAGCTCTCATGCTAGCCGGCGCTAGGAAATGGTTTTGAGGCGCTACGCAAGCTAGTGACCAAAACATCGGCACACCACCTTCGACGAAACGTTCGCCCAAACAATGCTTGATTTCACCCCCCTGACACTGTAGATTGCTGTGTGCGTTTTCACTTACGCTGCGGTTTTTGACGAGGGCTCGACCCACAGTGCTCCCGACTCGGCACACGGACGCCGCCATTTTGCTGGATAACAACCAGAGAGAGAGGCTTTTCCTCTCTGACGACAGCTCTTTGGTGCTTTTGAACAGCTGTGCGGCGCATTAGCCCCGCCCGTGGACGCGAGGAGTCCTGCAGTGTTTCGCAACCTTCTTTCTGCCACGGCGGCAACAAATCAAATCCCGCGGCAACGCACCACTGTCCCCTGAACCACGAAACACGTCACAAAATGTCACAAGCAGGTATGACTGTGTTTATGTTTATGATAGACTCAGCCACACCCACCCACCCAGGTGCACAGTGTTTAAAAACACCAACTTACAGGAGCTCAAACGTGTCATTAACACTAAAGCAATGAGGTTATGGCTCTTATTCGATACCGGTGCCAAAGGTTAGTGCTGAATATAAAAGTGGAATTAAATAACTCCAAAAATAAAACACCATCTCGTTGTCGTCTCATTTGGAAGAAGAAAAAATCAAGCTGGACTTTCACTTCTGTTGTTCTGTACTGTACATGGGAGAATGCAAAGAAAAAGAGAAAATGCATGAAGCAAGCTCAAAAATCCCACTTTGCGATTTCATTTTACGCATGAACGAAGGAAAGTGAAAATCAACATGAAAAGCAAATGCAATCGAGCGGCACGATCGCATTTGCAAGTTGTAGTTGTGCCACAGATCCACCCTATCTAAGTACTACAATACTCATTCACTTATCCTGATAAACTCCTCATATATTTGTGTCAGCGTTCATCCCTTTCAATAATTATTTGACAGAACAAGATTTCTATTCTTATTTTATTACGATGTGGGTCAAAAGTTGAAATCAAGAACAACAACAACAACAACAACAAAAAAACAAAGGATGTTTGTCAATAGCCTCAACGCCCCACCTCAATTAGAAATACTTCTTTCTTAGAATTCTGAGCAAATCTTTGTTGTCGAGAGTTTTTTCTGAATATTTATGAATTGACTGTTCCTTGTCATACAGACCTAAAACCTCCAGGGGTAAGAAGGTGCTCCTGTGCTTCTTCAGAGAGTATGGGCTCATCTTTTTGGAGCAGGGCCTCGGCACCAGACGCCTCCTCCAGCAATCCATGGAGTTGGACTGCGCGGTGGTGGGCATGCGGAGGGTGTCGGGCCTCGCCCTGGGCAGGTACAGTCGAAACGAATCGATGGGGTTGGGCAGCGGCGGCTCAAGGGGGAGCGGGGGTACGGGGCGCACGTTGCTGGTGTCCCTGCAGGAGACCTGACACATCACCGTCTTCAGCCATTTACGCGACGGGGCCTTGGGTTTTTCCACCACCAGCGGCTTCTCCCTGGCCGTGGCGCAGCGTCGTGGGGGCGGCGGCGGCGGCGGCAGCGGCGGCGGCGGGGCGGGCCGAGGTTCCGGGGGGTTGGACGGCTTGGGCGGAGGGGGCGCACGGGGACGTTTGATGTGGGAGCCCTCAACAAGTAGGTTGACCCCCAAGTACTGTGGCACTTCCACTGCTGCCTAGAGATTAAAAGAAAGCGTGATAATAATGGATAATCTGTGTCACAGTGAAAATGTTGGACGAAAGCTTCCTTACCTGCTTGTATATGAGCTCGAATCCTCCCGTGCCCGCCCTCTTGTCCAATCTGCGGTCCAGGACGACCCGAAGCGTGTCCTCCTGTACAGCCGCACAGAGGGTGGTCGTCACCTCCGTGGAGGGAGCCATGGTGGGACTGGCGTTGATCTCAAGTAGCCAGGGGCGCAGATCGGTTCCTTAAAAATCAATAAGAGAGGCTATCAATTTATTGGTCTTAAAATGAGAGTAGACATGCCTCTGCAGTCAGGTGCTTGAACGCGTCCTACCGAGTATGAAGTCAGCGCCATAGAGCTCGAAGGTGTTCTTGCGGCACTCCACTCGGTCTTGGGCAGTTTGAACCGAGTAGATCACGGCCTTCTTCATACCAGGGACCACCACCGACTCCCACAGAGCCCCTCGGCCCTGGCCCGACAGGAAGGCCCTGAACTGCTCGCAGGACCACATGTTGTCCGCCGGGATGGCCGGGTGCCGTTGCTCAGACGGCTGCAGGTGCTTCTGGATGGAGTTGTTGCACAGATGCACTGAGCTGGTGGAACGGGGGGAAAAAGCGGAGGAAGGAGGCACAGATTTAGCAGACGAATGGGAGGGAAAACCGAGCGAGGACTAATGGAGCAGCGAGGCAGGGATTGTGGAGAGCCACACGAAAGCTACACTTGGTCGGTTTTTAATATTCTGTGTTTTGGAACGTACCCCGTCAGTGGCTGAATGTCATTTTATGCTTGCTTGTATAAATTAATACAATAGAAATAAAGGGAGAGTGTCAAGAGCTTTGCTTGAATCTGATCATCGGATCATTCATCACCAGAAGAACTAGTCTACCTATATACGCAATGTTCATAAGATGAGGTGGATCGGGGAAAGAAATTAAAAAACACCCTCATTGGGAGTAGTGATGCCATTTCTCCCACTCAGCTCAAGATCTCATGAATCCCAAGTACAATCATCCCTATTGCCTATGTTGCCCGTTTCTCTCTCTTTGACTTGGCTTTTTGTAGAGATTCTGGTCACCTTCATTGTTATTGCTCGTTCCCCTCTGTTTTGTCGTTCCTTGTCCCTAGCCCCCTAAATTGACATCCCAGTCATACCTGTCCAACGTTGTGAGCGAGTAAGGCTGCGTGGAGAAACGGAGGTAGCACTTCTTGTAGAACCAGACGGTAAGAGGGTTCCAGTCGGTGACCATGAACCACTGCCGCACGTCAAACTTGGTGCCGTGGATGAGCAGGGGTTTCTCTAGGTACTTCTGGACCACCCACTTGCTGTCGGTGATCATGGCCGGGTCACCGTGCACCAGCTGCAGTATGTCATCCAGATGCTTGCCGCAAATAATGCCTGACAAGGGGAGGGAGAGGGCGTTGGAGCACAGGTAAGGAGTTAGGCGGACACGCAACTGGGATGGCGGTCCCCGCTCACCTCTGCCCCTGGACATGGCCCCGGGCTTGATGATCCAGATGTTGTTTATGCCATCCGTGTCCATCTGTGGGCTCACCTCCCGCATCTTGCTGAGCATTTCCTGGCATTTATCAACAAAATGAACGCTGTCTTCAATCTTTGCCCCGTCACTGACAGAGAGAAAGAGAAGAGGAAAGGGGGACTTTAAAGGTGAACACTGCTGGGAGTCCATCGGTCCCCAATGTCTCTGTCTGACCCCGCATACACACTCGCGCCAGCCGGGCGTACTCACTGAGCCACGCGGTAAAAATTGTCGATAAACTCGGACCACTGCTTCTCCGTGAGGGCTTGCGGCGTATCTAAGCTTATGTCTATATCGATGTGTTCCAGACTGTCCAGGAACTCCTGGCACACCTTCAGCGCACTTTCAATCATCTGAGACGGCAGCGACGCCGACACCCTCCTCTTGAACCGTTTTGTGGGATCTACACATGGAAAGGTGAAAAAAATGGCCTCTCTTTCCTAACGTGGGTGGACAGAGCGATGCATTCCTTTCATGAGGCCCGATGCAACGAAGAGAGCATTTGGGATAAGACGTTCTCAGCCTGACCTGACTGATCTTTGCCTCCGCTTTTCCCCGCTCCCTGCTCAACCCGCTTGCCGTCCACCACGCACTTCAAAAGGCTGATGCAGGCCGTCCTCCTGAAGTCCTCTGCGGAAAGAGGGAAGCAAGCCCCCTGAGTGAAACCTGACCCGCGCCCGCAAAAAGATCGGGAGTCGTGGCACGGTGGATGACGGACTGAGCTCATACCAATGAAAGCATGCCTGTCGTCATCCGCTCCCAGCCTGTAACAGCGCGGGAAGAAAGTGTCCGGCTTGGTGGCATCGAACCAGTGCAGGTTCCTCAGGTTCAGACACAAACCCACCTGAGAGAGAGAGAGAGTCAGCGTTCTGGCCGAAACGTGCTATGGGTGTGACGACACAATACTTACAAAATGCTTCATTTTCTCACCTTGGTGATGAAGGTGGCGCCTCTGGAAAAGTGATTAATGATCTGATCCTTATTCAAACCGTGGTTGTCAACCGCCTCTCTTCGACTCGTCCAATAGAAATAAACAGTTTCATTCCGCACCAAGCGAGACTGTTGAATGAGCAGAAGACACTGATATGGAAGACGATTTGGTGGATGAGGTATTTTGAGATCTACTGTATATATATATAAGATATAATATATATTATGTTTACATTAAAGATTGAGGATGCATGCACAGCTAGGGGGCAGAAAACCCATCTCTACAGTTACAAATGTTACAAAACAATAAAACATTCCCTAAGGTAAATTGTGGGTATGTTTTTTTCAATTCACATGAATGTAACCTAGCCCCAAGGAGTCCTCTGGAGGTCAAACATCACTTTTACCATGAGGTCATACAATCCATCTTCTTTTTCTGCATCCTCTGGGGAGTCTGTTGACAAGTAGGGCAAGTGATTGGAGGTGGCAAAGAGAAATTTTCCATACAATCCAATTTTGGAATTTCCCTGGCCACATGTGTCGACCTCCGCCCCCTACTCACCGTCGTCGTCATCGCTGTCCATGGTGTCCTCGTCGTTCTCGTCTTTGCGTTGACGCAGCGAGTGCGGCTGCAGGCGGGGAATGCAGCGTTCCACCCAGCCTCTGGTCTTCAACGCCGCCCTGACGATAGGGTAGCTGCCCTGGACCAAAAATATCTTGTGGTTCTGAGAGAGGGAGGCGGACAGACAGACAGACAGACAGACAGAAATGACTTAAATTGGAAAACCATGAGACTGTGTTGGGTGGATTAAACTACGATTCCATTGAAAAACCGGGTCTTCTTCTCGTCTTGAAGACAACGTCAAATTATTTTCGCGAGAGTACGTCTTTCTTCTGATCAACTGATTTGTTTTGTCGAGGTGGTGGTGTTGCTGTTCTTTTTCGGAAGGGCGACCACCAACAATGGAAACAGCATATAGAGGAGCGTGTGCATAACACAAATGCATTGAACGGCTGTTTCTTTAAAAGTGTCACCTAAATAGAGTATTAAATATGGGATTTTTGTCACAAAATAATCGTACGGATTTCCACTTTAAACGCATCACAACATTACACATTTAGAGCCCCAAAAGACATAGCGGTCACCCTGACAGTGTTTGCTGCACGGTCTTGGACTGAAATTAAGTAAGTTATATGAATCTAATGCAGTAAGTAATGTTTACAAAAGTTTGAAATGACATAAACAAGAATTTGTTCAGGAAAAGTGGCGATGGGTTCAGAAATTAAAATACACTCACCCTTACAGCCTTTTTCACGAGGGCCTTGGCTGCATTTAACCTATCTAGGTTTGGAACTGGAAAAGTGAGGTAGCTACAACGCATTTTGCTCTCAGAGGATGAGGCTGACGCACGCACGCACGCACGCACACACACACACACACACACACACACACACACACACACACACACACACACACACATAATCACAAGTTAATTATACTGTCATGGTAATGTTAAACAAACCAGAACCCACACTACTCTTATGAGGTCTGTTGTTAAAGTCATTAGTATGGGCAGGATGCAAACGTGTTCAAATGCGCCGATGCCTCTAAAACTACGGCGTATACTGGTTTACTGGCTTTCACCTGTAGCTTGGTTGCATTGCTGGCTTGCAGTTTTTCCCTGCTGATCCTTAGAGGGGTTTCCCTTCTCTCCTGCAGGGGCTACATCAGCAGTTACTACACACAGGTCTTGCTCATGAAATAATCCAACTTCTGCAACTACAGTCTCCGGATCTACAAATGCACGACTGCACTACTTCCTTGGATTTCACTTGTAGTTAAAAGTATTTTACCTGCGGCTTGGTTGCATTGCTGGCCCCCAGTTTCGGTTTGCTGATCCCCAGAGAGGTTTCCCCTCTCTCCTGCAGGGGCTGAATCCAAAGTCAAACACACAGGTCTTGCTCATGCAATGATACAGTTTCTGCAATGGCGGTCTTAAGATGTACACATGCACTATCTATATTACAAAATGATTGTTCATTGTAACTAAAACGGTGTAGCTGGAGCTATAGACAATGTCGGGACATTGCTGCCTCGTCATTTATCTCACCACTCTCTGGACACGTTGTGGGGCGCACATCTCCCCCGTGCTGCTGGACAGACTGTGTGTCGCCATACTGGGCCTCCATTCTGCCTGTCATCCTCAGAAGGACACACACGCACACACACGCACACATATGCACGCACACACACGTACACATGCACACATGGACACACACACGCCCGACCGCACACACACGCACATGCACACATACACACGCAAACTCAGCTGGGTAACAATATTACAAAGATCAAAAAGACAAAGACAGTTGCACAATGTCTGTTAGGCAGCGACTGATGGATAGATTCTGTTTAATTCTGTGTAAACAAATGTCTTTTGCAGGGTTGGCTGTTGCATTGTTGTGCAATGCTGTTGTACAGTATTGTGTTGCATTGTTGGTCAATTCTGTTGTACAGTATTGTGTTGCATTGTTGGTCAATTCTGTTGTACAGTATTGTGTTGCATTGTTGTGCAATGCTGTTGTACAGTATTGTCTATGTGTGCAGAAGGTCAGATGCTGTGGAGAGGACAGTCTGGGTGGTAAGACCTGACACCCCAGACAATATCATTTATTTTCTTTTGTGGGTTTTTATATTATATATTGCATTTTTTTCTGTTTCAACTGTTTAAATGTTTGTATGGGGCATTTTTTTTCTTTTTTTTTATGACTTTATAGTGAACGCCTATTTGTTTTGATTAGTGCTGTTGTGACACCACGATTTCCCTCCTTAATCTCATCTCATCTAGCATTTCATCATATATTCAAATCTAATTTAATTTCATTCATGAAAGTCTGAGGCGTGACCACCACGCACCCCCACAGCGTGCCCACTGTCCCGGGATAAGAGCTGTTTCCATGAGGAACGGGACGCTCGGTAACGGCGCTTGTGCAGCGCGCGGCGTTAGCACTGCGTGATGGAGCGTGCGTCGAATTACGACGACACGTCACTGTGGCGTCAGACGCGTAGAACGTTGCGTCACCGAGCCACCGGTTTGAACGGTTCTTGAAAGCTTTTGATCAAAGCCTTAGTACAGGTTGCCAATTTCTCGTTAAACAGAAATTTTCAAATGCACGACCTTTTGTATTGTTTTTTTTTTTTTATATTTTATGTTTATTTATTTTTATTGATTTAATGTTTGATCATGTTTGATGTTTTACACAGCCCTATGTTTCTGTTTGACTTTGTATATATACTTTTTTATATTCTATAAGAAATTTAGGGTGTAGCATGAAAACACCACAGCTCGATATTGAGACTCAGGTTTGAAATACAACTGAACAACCCCTTTTGCCCAGTTGCACAATCATATTCCCCAAATCCCCTATAAAAGTGTCCCTTTGTCTTTGCTGCGTTTCCCATTTACTCCCCAAACACTGATGGTGAAATGTTTTTTTTTTCTCATTCCATTCAGATGAAATACTCAAAGACACATTGTCACATAAATGTAAACTGTGAAGGAAAAATGCATCAACCCAGAGTGTTTATCGGGCCTATACTACTCTGTAGTAGCGGTCCTTATTTGCTGGGTGCCGCGGCCCCGGCCCTGGGGTCTACACCCTCCAGACGCAGGTTGGGTGGTGACCCGGGTCCCCCCACGGGATCGGTGCAAAGTTTGGGGCCGTTGGGCCGTGTTTCTCTCGGCACGAACCTTTTTTTCTTTCCCAAAAGCTTTGCAAGGCTCCGTCCGCCCATCACTAGTTTCCATGACAACCGCTCTCCTTGGTCTACGGAAGAAAAGAAAAAAACCACAGAATAGACAAAGTTTGACAGCAGACAACGAAAACACGTTTTCTTTGAATGAACTGATCACGAAGACCAATTTAGCCTCACAGATTGATTCGAATAGAAATAAAGGAATACAATGTTATTCAATCGTACTGTAAAGACTGAGGAATGAATGGTGAACAAAAAATAATCAAGATGAAGATAATAATCAAGAGAAGCTTTTTTGCGTCCGGCATACAACGTCGTGTATGTGATGCAATACCCCTGTTTCAGCCGACAGGGGGCGTCGCAACGCGCAGAGACGGGCTGGCTGATCACGTGATAGTTTTGTCACGTGGTCCTGAGGTTCACGCCAAGCGTGTCCGGGCGTGTCCCGCGCCGCCGGTGACAAGTACCCGGATGTGCAACGCACCCTACCGCTCCCGAACGGCCCCGGCATTCAGACACACTCCCGCGCTTCCAGCCATGTGCGGGAGAACTGCGTGTACGCTGGCTCCGGACGAGGTGAGTCGAGCCTCCCGCTACACGGACCGCAGCGGGACGCGGCGGCGGCCCAGGTGGAGGGATGGAGACGGAGACAAGTACCGGCCGTCCTACAACAAGAGCCCGCAGTCCCTCAGCCCGGTGCTGCTGTCCCAGAGGCACTTTGACAAGGTGTGTGTGTGTGTGTGTGTGTGTGTGTGTGTGTGTGTGTGTGTGTGTGTGTGTGTGTGTGTGTGGGAGGCGGCGGCTTGTATTTACTTCTTTTGTACCACGTCGAGGTGTCGTGTCCCTTTCTAGAGCTAAGAAACATAGCACTGAAGTGGGTGGTCATTTGGGGATAAATCGATAAACATAAGAAGTGTCGGGCGACGCTGAAGTGAGACGCCTGTTGTGCAGGGCGCATTCAAATCCCTCGGAACTATTAAGACTTTTTTTTTTTTTTCGGTACACGCAACCCATCAAAACCATGTTCAGACGTGTACTTGTAGTTGTCAAACTACTGTACGTATAGCGCTCGAATATGGACTAGATTATAATAAGAAGACCATATTGCATTTCTTAAACAAGTTTCTGATTTGTGAAAACAAGGGCAATGTGGATTAGGTTTGGGCAGATTTACGAATAAATCGTCTAACGGTGATCGATTCATTGATCGCGATTAACGTTGATGACCGACGGGTTTTTCTTCATTTTTTTTGTAATAAGAAAAGTATAAAAATTTGGAGGAAAATTAAAAAAAAAAAAAAAAGAATTATCTATTCTGAATACTCAGAACTATAATACAGCAAACAATCACAACAAACAATGACTGTCCGGGATGCATTTTTTCAATGGAATATATTTGAAAAATGTTGAAAAGCTACTATACTGGTACTCCTCACTTAAACAACCTACCTGTTTGACGACCATTCGGACTTAAGACCAGCTCTCCGACCAGTCGGTACACGCTGCGTGTGAGGTGTCTCAGCATCAAGCATTTCATCGCGCATCACCCTTTATATACTGTATACACTATATATACTATATACACTCTTCTTCTTCATCTTCTTTTAGCTGCTCCCGTTAGGGGTCGCCACAGCGGATCATCTGCCTCCAATATCTTCTGTTCTGTGCATCTTCCTCCCTTACACCAACCGCCTGCATGTCCTCCCTCACCACATCCATAAACCTTCTCTTTGGCCTTCCTCTTTCCCTCTTGCCTGGCAGCTCCATCCTCAGCATCCTTCTCCCAATGTAACGCTCATCTCTCCTACACACGTGTCCAAACCATCTCAATCTCACCTCTCTCACCTTTTTCACCAAACTGTCCAACCTGAGCTGTCCCTCTACTGTACTCATTCTTAATCCTGTCCATCCTTGTCACTCCCAATGAAAATCTCAACATCCTCAACTCTGCCACCTCCAGTTCAGCCACCTGCCTTTTTGTCAGTGCCACCGCCTCTAAACCGTACAACATGGCTGGTCTCAATACCGTCCTGTCGACCTGACCCTTCACTATTGCTGGAACCCTTCTGTCACAGATCACTCCAGACACTCTTCTCCACCCACTCCACCCTACCTGTACTCTCTTCTTCACCTCTCTCCCGCACTCTCTACTGCTTTGGATGGTCGACCTCAAGTACTTGAACTCATCCACCTTCACCTCCACTCCTTGCATTCTCACCTTTTCGCCGCCCTCCCTTCGTTTCAGGCACATGTATTCTGTCTTACTTCCTCTTCTCTCTAATGCATGCCTCCACTTCTCCAGGCTCTCCTTAACCTGCTCCCTACCCTCGCTACAGATCACAATGTCATCCGCGAACATCATAGTTCACAAAGTCTCCTGCCTGATGTCATCTGTTAACCTGTCCATCACCGTTGCAAACAAGAAAGGGCTCAGAGCTCATCCTTGATGCAATCCCACCTCCACTTTGAATGCCTTCGTCACGCCTACTGCACACCTGACTACTGTCTGACTGCCCTCATACATATCCTGTACCGCTCTTACATACTTCTGCCACCCCCGACTTCCTCATGCAATACCACACTTCCTCCCTCGGCACCCTATCATATGCTTTCTCTATATACTGTATACTAAATATACTGTATACACCTCACCACCGTTCTCAGTCTCGTTCTCGCAGTCTGTCAGTATTCACTACACTAGGGTTCACTCAGTGTTGCTGAGGGTGCCTGAGCACCTGCCCCTTGATGTCCATGTTGCCCTTTTTTTATATATTTTTTTGCAGCGAACAGTTCTAGGGACTTCCCGAAGGGAAATTGGGAGGTCCCCCAAGAACTAAGTACCTTCAAGGTCTTCTCTTCTCGTTGCGGCATGCAGCGCACTGGAACTCGGAAGTGTTGTATTTACTCCATAAAGTTAACTTATTTTAACTTACCAGTCCACTAAAATCTGTTTCTGAACAAATTTGAGGCAAGAAATAAGCAATCCAGTTGCTGGACCTTCACTCATAGTAGATCTACAAGACGTCATTTAAAAGTAAGTTACGACTTTTGTAAGGTAAAAAAAATTAAAAGCTGTAAAAAATGGTTTTATAGTAGTCTGCCACAAAGAACTAGTGTATGGCTCTGTGTGTATGACTGTAGGGGGAGGGGGGAGACGGGGTTCAAGTTAATTGTTGGGTTGTTATAATTTGCATAAGTTCACCTGATTGGAGGGGAGGTGTCAGGGAAATATTAATATTTTAAAAGGTTTCATAATAAAAAATAAATAAAACCATTACTATAGATAGCTATTTTTGTGTAGAACAGGTATAAACAGTATTTTTCACACATAATCAATAATAATAAAAAAATAACTGATGGAAATAAAACCTCACAATCAGACCAGTGTGTGTGTGTGACTTCGCTTTGTGAACCTGCCGTGACAGTGGGTGCGCTCCTTTTAAGTCAGGGCACCTCCCGGCGAGGGCGGAGCATTGGCTATCTCTCACATAGAGGGGGGGAACATTTGCCGGCGGCAGGAGACGGCAACCTAAACAAAAAGCACAACATAAAACTGTAAAACTTGACAACAAAGAACAGCTCATCACCCAGCGAAACTCTGCTCCCTTAATTTCTACAAAAGAATAGAAGTTCGTAAAAAAGAGGCAGGGATTGATTGATTGCACTCTTTACTAAAACATTTCAATGTAGTTTCTCCTCCTGTTTCTATTGACAAGGCTGCGTAGCCGCGCCCAGTGTGGAGGGGGCTCTCTTGCAGAAGCAGAGAAATGGTGCATGGCTCCGCGCGGACCCCACGCGGCTGATGTGGCCGGTGGAGCTGCGACAGTGGGTTTAATGGGAAGCAGCACTTACTGCTGCGCAGAGCCCATACACTGCGCCAACTGGTCCAGTGGACATCTACCGTGATAGCGTAATACCGCGGTTCACATATGCATATTGGGCTCCCCAGGCACCTCTATGTGGCAGCTCACTGCTCCTTGATACGTCAGTTACTAGGATGGGTAAATGCAGAGAAATTGCAATTTTCCCTGTTGTGGGACTAATAAAGGTATATTTAAAAAAAAAAAGTGTGTGTGTGTGTGTGTGTGTGTGTGTGTGTGTGTGTGTGTGTGTGTGTGTGTGTGTGTGTGTGTGTGTGTGTGTGTGTGTGTGTGTGTGTGTGTGTGTGTGTGTGTGTGTGTGTGTGTCATAACATGCCGTGTACTGTTCCATCCCTACTGGTTGTTGATGTGGGCAAAATGTTGAAAAACAGAACATTTCATGTACAAGTATCGGATTTTTGTTGACATCTTTTTTTTATTTATTTTTATTATTATTGTTTATTTATTTTTATACAGGGTTGAGGGTCAAGCAATTGTGGGATAAAGTACAATGACACCATTAGGCTGTACAATCTGACATCCCATGTTCAGAGAGTCATACAAAAACATTGCTCCAGTAAAATTTCTTGTAATTCTGGATTGTGATACATTAGTACTTAGTTACATTGTCGTGCCCATTTTCCATTATGGAAAAAATTACAGTGACACAATGACACCACAGTCTGCATACCATGTTCAGAGGTTAATAATAAAAATGTCATATTCATAGTAAGTCATAATAAAAAATCCTACAGTAAAGTCATGACAATTATGCAGAAGGTCGAACACTTCAGGAGCAAAACCTCTCATTTAATTACAGTCCATCTTGTCATAATGTGTTTCTGGTTGCTTCATATAGGAGCTTTTTGACTTTTTTTTATATATTCCATTGAAAAATGCATCCTTGACAGTCATTGTTTGTTATATTATTCTGAATACAGATTATTCATAACAGATTAGTCATTTTGGAAATCTCTTAGGGATGTAATGGTATATCCTTTTAAGGTATACCACGATATCAAGCAACCATGGTTCTGAACCATAAGCCTTTCCCTGTAATACAAAACTGGAGATGTAATTTTAATTCACCCTCACCTTAGCAGCAGAGTTTCTGCTAGAACAAATTGCTGCCGGTCAACGTCTCCTGGTAGATTTCAATTTCCCGGACAAATGGTAGAGATTCCAGTCAAATATTATCTGTTTATTGAGCTTCAAATCAATCGATAAGCAGGCCATATAGAGAATGACATCAAGGCATGTAGATGTATAATATTTTTGATTGAATATTCAGATAAAATCCGTCAGTCTAGTCAGTTAACGCCATTTTATAAATAAATGAAAATGACGAATATTACTACTTGAAATAAAGTAATTTCGGTTAGTGATCAATAAGTAACAAGTGCAGCCGCTTTAATTAACATTTCACTAAAATACATTTTTGATCAAAAACAAATGAATATGGCAAGTAGGTCTGAATAAATAAATGATGTTTGTGGTGTTGTCCATCTTCGTCGGGACGTCTCGCCGACATATTTTACAACACAATGAATATTTACCGTCTGCTTTGGGTCAGAACTTAAAAATCAAAAAGGACACCAAACTATGGAGTTCCGGACGCTGCGGCTCTGTCTCCGCTCCTTATGTGTGTCTACTGTGTTTACAAGTGCAACCTGTCCAAGAGGGAGGGAGCGGGGCTTAGTTCTATATTGACAATTGTGATTGGTCGGAGGTGAAGCCTTCGGATCAGCTTTACATCGTCCAAACGAATTGGCTTCCTGTTGCAACTTGCCCAACGGAAATGAACAAATCTGCAGACTTTTTTTATTTTTTTGTAATGATCCACCCAGCCCTAATTCAAATTGATTGGAGGGAATTATTTTCACCGGACATTATGACCAGAGAGATTTAAATAAGTCGGATTTCAACAGACTTTCCCAGTCAAAAACAGGCAATTACCGGATCACGGAAACGCTGCTTATGGCGTTCTGCCATCTTTGTTTACAGCGGCAGAATTGCTTTACGCCAATATTTTACAACATGGTGCTTTACGTTACTTGAGCGTGCATGGGAGAAAGAGTAAACAAACAGGGCGAACGGGGATTGGGGAAATTGCTCATTGGATGGATTATTACACCATTTGGCCTACTGCTACTGCACAGCGACAACAAAGTGAGGTGAATTAAAGTTCACATCTTCAATTTTGCAAACAAGTCCGATTTTGATATGTCCTTATTTTTCCTCTCCTGTGAATTTGAGAGCCCCGACCGCCGTGTCAGAGGCTTTACCATGGGTTTTTAGTTTTTAACATAAACTTTTTACAAATTGAATATACAGATAACATAGGGGGGAAAATAATACCATGAAATATCGTGTAACGTGGTCATTTGGTAGATACTGTACCATACTGTGAAATTTCATACCGGTACATCCATACTCCCAAATTCTCAAAAGGATGGGGTACTCGTACTCCTAGAGGTACTGCAGGGGGTACTCTGAACAAAAAAAAAATGTAATTAAAAAAAATATCGGTTATATATAATGTTTAAAAAAAAAAAAAAAAAAAAAAAGCAAAAAACAACCCAAAAAAAAGAACACGTACATACAGTGCATCATTTATGTTGTATATTTTTTTCGCCCAATGCCAGTGAAGGTGCTCAGCTGAGATAAGTCACTGAATAGAGCCATCTACAAGCCAAATAACGTCATTGCGGCCATTTAAGATGGACTGAAAATCTTCAATAGGGAGCTGGCGAATAAGTGGCCAAGTTGAGCCTCATCATATACACTACATTACTTTTTTTTTTTCCTTTACATTTACTGTAGTCCAAGCAACAATTGGTACATTTTTGTCGTCAGTAGTCAAACCAACTGTATCAGTCACATCCAGCTCAGAATTATATAATAAGTAATATTAGTATAATAAAAAGTGGAGTAATTTGCATTTGTAGAGTTAGAACATTGTTTTAATTGATTTGTTTATTAGTAAAGGGGGGATATGGATCCTCAGTTAGACAGGTCACTGCAGGTGGGATGAGATATACAGTATATCATAACCTCAAAACATCCACAACATGAAAGAGATTGGAAACATGAGCAATTCATATTGAAATAGCTCAGAATCTGAAATTGAAACTCTCAAGTTTTCGGTTTTCCTGTTATTCAGTCCAAGTTATGACTGAGATGCCTTGCCGAAGTGTGTGTGTGTGTGTGTGTGTGTGTGTGTGTGTGTGTGTGTGTGTGTGTGTGTGTGTGTGTGTGTGTGTGTGTGTGTGTGTGTGTGTGTGTGTGTGTGTGTGTGTGTGTGTGTGTGTGTGTGTGTGTGTGCGCCAGACCAGTGAATTTGCCTCGAAGGAAGGATCTCAACGCTTGTGTTCGTCTCCCCAGAATGCACCGGTGGATGAATGCGTGCTGGCCGCCATGCGCTGGGGCCTCATACCCGCCTGGTTCAGAGAGAACGACCCCGGCAAGATGAAGTACAGCACCAGCAACTGCCGCAGCGATGGGCTGCTGGAGAGAAAGTCCTACAAGGTAGTCAAAGACACCTACGTCTATCCTGCCATCCTCTATGTCCGTAGGAGGGTATCTAATTCCTTTGTATTTCTGCCGAAGGACCCCCTGTTGAGAGGACAGCGCTGCGTCATCCTTGCCGACGGGTTTTACGAGTGGAAAAGGCAGGAGAAAGACAAGCAGCCCTTCTTCATCTACTTTCCACAGACCGAGGGTGCCAGTGTGGAAAGGGCAGAGGGACAAGAGGAGGTTGGACTCCACGAGGAGAACTCCGAGGTAGACCCTTCCCCCACCTCAGAGGAAGACCAATGTGCTGTGATTATGTAACGCTCATTTTCAGGCAATTACTTTTGGCTAACCGGCCGAAAAACGGTTGTTTACGACACTTGGAGGACACATAAAAAGCTTGTCTATATGTTTGCTACACACGAGCCCCTTTCCCGAGCCGTTAATCCACTGGCCATGTTCCATATTGGCGTAATGTGGCAAAAGGAACCGATTTAGGTGTTCTGTAAAAGTCGTTCCGTAAATCTTCACTCTCAGCCTCGTATCATTTGTGGTAAAATGCCGCTACGGCTGTGTCTGGAGGTGTGTGTGAATGAAAGCAGCAACGTTGGGCATTTTTGCACCGCAGGAACCTTTTGATAGTTTGGAGAACATTTTATTGGGTCCACACTGCCCAGACCAGGAACGATCGTAGTTCTTAGAACTCCGTTTTGATGAATTATTTTTGCTCCTACTCCAGAGGAGGGACTCACCTGCACAAGAGGAACCATCAGTGATGTAAGTGCACGGTGACTGGTCCGAACGTAAGTGCGTGGTCCTCCGGAGTGAGTCCGTCAAGTCGCATGGCTCTGCGCTGACCAGCCCACGTACTCTCAGTGGTAATAAAAATAAAACCAATGAAAATATGATTTTTATTGTAGATGTATTTGTTTCATTTATTTTACCAGGTTAATTGAAGGAATTAACGCGTGCCCCGTAATCCCTGTGCACTGTCCCGATGCGAGCCTTATGCGAAACTTACTTTTAAAAGTCCTGTAGATCTGACTGAGTGTCGGTCCAGTAACTGGATTACTTATGTCTTGCCTCAATTTTGTTCAGAAATAGATTTTAGTTGACTGATAAGGTGAAGTCAGTGAATGCTCACGCTAAAACCCCCGTTGGCGTCTAGTTCTCGGGGGAAATCCCCAGTTCCTAGTTCCCCTCAAGGAGTGTCCCAGAACTGTTCGGTGCGGAATCTTTTGCAGGGACAAGCACGTGAAGTGGGGGTGGAGCTGTGACGGAGCTGTGTCTAGATGGAGGCTCTGTCCCTGCGCCCATCTGGGAGGGGCGGGGAGACAGGGAGGACGAAACTGAAACTTTCTCCAAAATGGAGACCAATGTGGCAATGACTACCTACTGCCTTGGCCGGATCTGGATTCCATGTGGGAAAGGGGCGTTACAAACATAGCAACGGACAGAATTCTTTTACGTTTTTAATTATTTCTTATTCTTCTACGGGAGGCTGCTCCAATGCATTAATTCCACAGAGCTGTACATGTTTGATAACTGATTTTAGCACTAAAAGTTATTTCAGGTGCTTAATTATTATCCAACCTGCCCACATACAATGAAATAAAAACTTTTATTCTCACTCTTTGCGACGTAACCCCTCTGACGACATGGTTATTGAGCAAATCAGCGATCAAAGCACCATCATCGGGCGAGGGTGAAGGAGGGAAAATCACATCAAAAATGTTGTTTGAATGGTCAGCCGCTGTGTTCACTATAGCTGGCTGCCATTGTGTTGCCACTGCGAGACGTTCAATGACTAACCACCTCCCCATTTTGAGGGGAAAAGCACGACATGAAATTTGCTGGAGGTGCCTTTTAATGACCAGAAAGTGGGCCAAATGCATGCTCAACGACTCTAAAGAACCGTACGTTCTTAATGACTTAACTATCTTAACTTCTGTCTTAACTTAGTGTGAGAGCATGTTCCTAACTGGCCGTTCCTCTCTTTGTGTTTTGGTGCAGGACCGAGAGGGAGACGACTGGACAGGATGGAGGCTGCTGACTATAGCTGGACTGTTCGACTGCTGGAAACCACCGGGAGGCGAAGATCCCCTTTACACCTACAGCGTCATCACAGTGGACGCCGCCCAAAACCTCAAAGGCATCCATGACAGGTACGGTTGCTAGACATGGCCGTGCCTGCGTCTTGGTTTTGTAACTTGTTTATCTGGTGTTTGACGGTTTTGTCTTGCAGGATGCCAGCGGTCCTAGACGGAGAGGACGAAGTGAGGCGGTGGCTTGATTTTGGCGAGGTGAAGTCTTCAGATGCCCTTAAGCTGCTCCAACCTAAAAACATTTTGACTTCCCACCCGGTCTCCTCACTCGTCAACAACTCCCGTAACAACTCCCCGGAGTGCCTGCAGCCAGTGGACCTTGAATGCAAAAAGGTCTTTGTGTTTTCAGACGTTTTTGATTAAGTTTGCTGGTCAACAGAGTTGAACAATGCCCCTTTATCTCGCTACAGTGTTGGCTGACTGACCTGACCTTTGACCCTAGGAGGCCAAGCCCACAGGCAGCAGCAAGGTGATGATGAGCTGGCTGAAGAGCTGCACTCCTTCAAAAAGAGATGAGGCCCAGGCAGAGCCGCAAGGCGGAGAAACGGACCCCGGCTCCAGGGCCTCTTGAAATGTGGCTTCAGGGGTCCAATAAGAAACCGAGAACCAAGTGAATAACATATTGCCTTTCAGTGTTGCTTGTTCATTACAATATGTAAATATTACATCAGTATTGGCTGTAACTTGATCTTGAACAAGGTGCCTTATAAATTCAACAATAGATGATGTGCTCTATAAATCAAGCAATAAATTGTATTTATTATAAATCTCACAATTTGTGGCTTTGTTTTGTACCGGGCATGGTGCATACCTGCATATTGGAGCTCTCACCGTAAAGGAAATAAACATTTCTGAAAAGAATGAATGTATGACATTTATTTCAAGATTTCTTTATTACCATTATTGAAACGCAAAGACATTTTCAAACAATGTAGATGCTATGCATTTACCATATTTATATTATAATGATGAATGCCAACACTTTCCCCCTCCACACAGTTTGATCTTTTTTTCCTCCACAGCTATATATCTTATGTCTTCCATGATGTGATTCAAATTCTAAAAAGAATATACGAACAGACAGTTGAAGTTCTGGTCAGTTAAGAGATGTCAAGCACTTAAGTTGTTGCCAACACAAGGGATTGGCTGATATGGAGATTAACAGCGTAGCTTTAGCCTTCAACACAGATCGAGAGGTTTGCGAATGTACAAAGTCTCAACATAGTTGGCAGTAAAAAAAAAAAATAATAATGAACTAGCTAATGGTACTGAAGTTATTAGGAATATTTATTCATGAGAGAATTTCCATTGTCCACTTCTCAACTCATTTGTAAAATGCCATTCTGTCATTATTTCCCTAACAAAATAGCGTGCTAATGACAAAAAAGACTCTAGATGAAACTTAACTCCCCGCATCGATAAAACGACAGGAGTTGGTTTGGGACAGCAAGAATGTCAAGGGAGCAGTGGATGACACCTCATCGTCTGCTTAGAGCTGTGTTTACGTTGACTTTGGCTCCAAATCAAGATGGCAAACTGGTCTTAAATTGGATAATGACAAAATGAAACAAAAAGGTGAACATCCCGCTATACTAGACCTGTTGTGAAACCCTTTTCACTGAGCCAATTAATGCAAAAAGCAGCACATCAACAGGATAAATATCCACTTTCACACCTAGAAAATTACACATTCTGAGCCTTCACTGCAGGTGCTGAGCTGCTAAATCCCAAATTACACTTGAAGTGTAATTGGAGGTTTTTTTTTAAAGTGTGGATGACGTGGTGACATGGAAACAAATGTCTTTAGAGTGAAGGGTTTTAAGCCACAAGACGGATGAGTAAAAGGGGAGAATCAGTGTTTCCTTTATATTCATGTAGCAGCGGTGGACCACCACCGCTCGAGAAATTGTTTTTAAAATGCTGGTAGTTCATCTAATTTAACTCAAAACACACAAAAAAAATGGATTGGGCTAATGTTTAGATGTATCACTTTTATAATAATAGAGTATCCAAGTAAAAGCAGTGTTAGAAACAAAACTGGGTGCAAAAACATGGACAGACGAGGAACCGTTAAACAAAATGACCCCAAACCACCACCGCTACCAAACGGGACAAGGAAACACTGGCAAGTAACAAGCATCATAGAAGTAAATACCACAAAGTTTCCTCAAGGTGTTCTTTGGGCTAGTCGACTCGTTTCTATAGAAAATGTGTTGTCTTGGATATATTGGAGAGTTTGTGTGCAGCAGTTTGTGTGCGGCATGTTGTGTGTGTGTGTGTGTGTGTGTGTGGGGCATGTTGTGTGTGTGTGTGTGTGTGTGTGTGTGTTATGCTGCTAGGATCTACAAAGGCCAGTGATAATGTTGGGCGTCGGGGGCAACACAGTGGGGCGGGGGCAAGGGGGATATATATATAGACAAGGCAAGACGGGGTACTGAGGGCAGAAGCCCTCCCCCTCCAGAGGGGTCTTCAGAGTCCTCAGCAGCTGCAGGTCTCTGCTGATGGCTTGGCCCGCTCGTTCCGATCCAGCTTAATTGGCTCGGGGAACTCGTTGTACAGCTCCACCTCGGTCTCCTGCAATTTCCGAGCGACAGCAAATTAGACCGCTCTGCATTTATTCATCGACGCGGCGTCAGTCGTAAACTGCCGTGAAAACCTCCACCTCCACGCCGGCCTCTTACCTGCTTCAGAGCGTTGCGCGCGATGGTCTGGAAGGCCTGCTCCACGTTGATCGCCTCCTTGGCACTGGTTTCGAAATAGGGGATGTTGTTCTTGCTTTGACACCAAGCCTGCGCTCGTTTGGTGGTTACCTGCAAGACAAAGTGCATCTGAAGGCACGACCTAAACGCGCAAGGAATGGATGTCCTGCAAAGTGACGGGCTGCAGTGCGTTTCGAAAGGAGCTCGGCTTCATCCGGCTGCGGGGGCGGAGTGGCGACAAGGAAAGTAGAAGTTATCAACTAAATGCAAATGAGCAACGACGAATGCCGGGTGATAGCTAACAGGAGGGAAGATACGCTCTGACGCTGATCCTCGGAAAATGGACGCCCAGACCGCTGCGTATTGTTCATGATTGTTGTTGTTTTTTCCTTTGGTGTTCCCAATTAAAAGCGTCCATTGTAATTCTTTGTTTTAGGGGACGGACGGCAACATTATTTACGTAATGTTTTTGAGAGGTCATTTATTTTGCCAGGTGAACAGCTACACCATTTCAATTAAAACAAAAAGTACACCCAGCCCCATCTGCCGTATGTCTAATGTATATTAAACATGGAAAGGGAGAGAGGTTTGAAATGTTTGGCGCGGCCACAACGGCCAGTCCATCTTGAGCCGACACGCCCACAAACGGCAGGTGCACGGGAGCCCCGTCGCCGGCGGTGTGACCGTACGGCGACACAGCGAGAGCGGTTTGGCTTCACGCCGCAGCCCTGTCACGCTGTGACCCGAGCATAGGAATCAAAGCCCTCGTCCAGCTTAAATATGGAAGTTCAACCTGCGGGAGAGACGTTTCAATGTAAACCTGATGTGGGTTTGGACGGACCTGTCTATTTTCCAAGTCGATCTTGTTGCCAAGCACCACGAAGGGGAAATTCTCGGGATCCCGCGGGCTGGCCTGGATCAGGAACTCGTCCCTCCAGCTGTCAAGGGTCTTGAAGGTATTGGGCGCGGTCACGTCAAACACCAGCACGCAGCAGTCGGCTCCGCGGTAAAAGGCGACTCCTAAGGACTGGAACCTCTCCTGGCCTGCCGTGTCCCAGATCTGAGGCGGGGAGGAGAAGGCGTCAAGGCAACTCACTCTCCCTCCAAAAAGGGGAAAAGGACATTTTAACTGACACGAGAAACACATTTCCTTTTTGGTGCAGCAATCACATCAGGTATATATAATTTTTTTTTTTTTTTTTTTTTTTAAAACACACTGTAAATAATTCTCTGGTTGGATCCCACAGATCTCAGGTCGGTTTAAATGCAAATATAAGTTTCGATTGGACCTTGACAGAAACTGAGAACAGACACCAGAGCAGCACATCATTCATTTTCTGGTCAGCTAATCCAAATGCAACAGATTCCTGTTTTGCCAGTCCGACACACATGGTTGCTATGCAGAGAAGGACAAGAAACCCTGAATGACTTCACATTATCGAAGTGCAATTAAGGCAGTGCAAACGGTGAATTATTAAACAACTTTTTTTTTTTCTCTCTCTCTCTACTCATTGGGCTCAAACAAAATCGGGTCCAATTATCTGCAGGATCTTTTGGAATTTGGTCACATTTCATCGGGGTCTGTCGGATCCATTTATTCCTCGTTTTTTTTCTGGGTTTGGTAAGATATTTAAATCTTTTTATTTCTTTTCCCCAATTGTCGACAGTAAATTCTGGTCCGTGTCCCATTTGCGGACATTCCCTGTTTTCATCGCTTATATAACGCGAAGGGCGTATCTCAAATACCTGGGCGGTGTGTGATACATCACTGAGTCATCGCCTTTAAATGTGGGAATAGTACGACCATATTCAGCCCATGGATTATATTAAGGTTAGCTGTGGGAGTCATGCCAGCTTCCACAAGCGTCCTGTTTGCCCCATCTCAGATTACAACAGATCTACTGGAGAGCTTTCATTGTTGATCGTCATGATTTGGAATCATTTCACGCTGCCCCCCCACCCAGCTACTACCGTGGTTAAGGTAGTTTCATAAAAGTGGGGGTGCGGGGTCTCCTCCTGCTCCCTGGGACTGAGTTATGCTCCTCGGAGCTGGGTGTGGGAGGTTGCTCCGCGGGCTTCCGGCTTCTGAGGGCCGGGGTGTTCTGTGGCTGCAGGCCAGGGTACTCGGGGCTTTCCTGCAGCCGTGGGCTGTCTATACGGCTGCGGACTCGGGGGGGGGGGGGGGGGGGGGGGCGTCGGGCTTTTCCGCTGCTTTGGGGCGCCATGACATAATACCGACCATACTAACCAGAACCAATTGGGATAAGTCATGACACTTCACACACACCCCAACACCCTCCTGATTGCATTCCTCTCCTTTCCTCCCTCATTTACTGCCATAACTACAACAGGAAGAGCCATGTGCCCAATTGCTGTTCCAGTTTTCCTGGACCTGATTAACTTTGTTTTTTCAATACATGTTGTCGTCCGATGTTTGTTGTTCAATGTACATGTTGTTGTTTGTTTCTATTTTTTTCTGTGAACATGTTTCTGCTTGTTTCTATGTTTATGTTTTTCCATGTACATGTTTGTTTCTATGTTTATGTTTTTCCATGAACATGTTGTTGTTTGGTTCTATGTTTATTTTTCTCACCCGCGGTGACTCTCCCCCTCTTGGAGTAGTGATTAGTTGTTTATAGACCCAAACATGGTAAAATAGTTAACCAAAGAGGGGGGTTGGTGGCCGTTCTGTATTACGAAAAAAAACTGTGCTCTTGTCATCCTACAGGCCATCCACAGGACAGAGTTATTGCAGCAGTTCTTGATGATTTAAGAATTGCATTGCAAGTTGAAAACTCTCACTTGCAGACTAACTCTGTCCTGGATGCAATGGCACAAATGCTCTGTGTTGTATGCCCAGCATGCTGACAGCACAGGTTAAAAAAAATAAAATAACCCATTTAAATGATTTAACTGACTATATCATTTATTTTTGCATTAGAGTAAACGTTTGATTCATCAAAAGCATATTACTACAGTTGCAAATATGTCACACAACTGTATTTGTCC
This sequence comes from Zeus faber, assembly GCF_960531495.2. NCBI lineage: Eukaryota > Metazoa > Chordata > Actinopteri > Zeiformes > Zeidae > Zeus > Zeus faber. The sequence continues at coordinate 10,432,787 of NC_137192.1, forward strand.
CAATTGCAACCATGTGACATATTTACAACTGTATATTCCAGTAAGTAGCCGTTCCAGACAAGGTAATAACAAATAGCACAGGGTAAAACAAGTGGCCCTTTCTCTGGTTAACTGTTCTGGAAAATTTACATTTTAGCTTAAGCACAGACAGTATTTCCCCAGTACCTGCATCGTCACAAGTCTGTCGTCCACCATGACTTCTTTTGTCAAGAAATCTGCTCCTATTGTTGCTTTGTACTGGTTACTGAACTTCTTATTCACATATTGGTTCATCAATGAGGTCTTCCCAACTCTTAAAAAAAAAAAAAAAAAAAAGTTATAAAGAAAAAAAGAGAAATGTTATAAAAAAATAAATCACTGGAAGAGACGCATTGGTTATTTTATTTTCACAGAAGCGAATATCAGGTTGCGAAATCGATTAATCATCAAACTAATTAATTATTATTGAATCGGATTCTTCATGAGGCTTGAAGAGATAGGACTCAAGATAAGACTCACCCAGAATCTCCAAGGATGATGACTTTGAGTAGAACTTTCTTCCGAGATGTCATTGTGCCTTATATGGGAAAAGGAAAGCAAAAGTATTAATTGGAAAAAAAAGAATCTAAACAGCAGAGAAAAAAATGGTCGCACAATAGGCCTATGAATACCATTACAGTCGTTACAGTCTTCAAAATTATAGTTCAAGTCCTTTAGGGATAGGTCTAAAGCTTCTGTAACAACGCTAAGCTTTGTGTTAAGTTTGCACCCACTGAAAAGAATAGGCTGAAAAGCAAAACTGCACCCAGGTCCCCTTGCTCCTACACTGTGTCGTCTGCTTGGTGGCTCAAAACAATAGCAGAGTGCGCTGGGGGATAACTCAGTCCCATTGTTCATCACTTCGAGTGGCATTGTAAAGACATCGCTGCAGTTTCTTGTTTTCAGTTAATCTTTAACAATTGTAAAGTCTTATCAAGGTGTGACAACAATTGTCATGTTATGACGTCTGAAATATTTGAGGGGTCTTTAGTTCATAGACTAGAGATTTGGAACCGGTATAATACTTAAATGTAAATTTTCATTAGGAACTATTCTGAGTGATTTTTCCATGCGATTTTTAATGAACACCCATAGAGTTTTGTGATAGATATTTATGTTGTATCAAGTTGTCTACATTTATAATTCTTATTATTGTATCGCTCTGCCATAATGGAAATAACCACATCAGGTACTGCCATATTTACTTTCCTGTGGGTCTGAGTGATACGGGTGGATCATCAGGACAATCTTAGGGAATAAAAAATAATGATATACATCATAACATCTGGTCTGAATTAAGAATCCAATGTTAAAATTACAGCATGAGCAATTATTACCCCTGCCTATCGACGTAAACAGAGAGAGAGATGCAACAAAACCATTACACCTTTCCCTGTAAATTCAAATTCAAAGTCTGAACAACCTTTTAAAGCTTGAACAACCTCTTGTTGAATTTGAATACACGTGCACAGAACAGAGGCCTAAAGCCACCCTCACTGTTCTCTTCATTAAAAATATCTTGCTGCGATGGAATGACCTACATTTCTTCTTAAATAAACAGCAAGGGCTTTGGTAAACATCTGACCTTGCCCCTTCCTGCCCCTTTTGCATTGAATAAGTCTTTCCACATATTCACGCAGAAAAACATGTTCTCTTTAATGTTTTGTGTTAGGTCTGTCTAGGGACATGCATGCCCATTTATACACCATGTCAGAGATTGCCTTTGAAGGGAAACTTAAAAGACTATGTCTGAAACGGCAATTGCATTTCTAATCCCCGATAAATGGATGATATGGGTCAGTGGAAGCATTCAGAAGGTGAGGGTAGGGCAGATCCTACTGCCTCATCTCACACCACTTCTGAGTAGGGCTCGGAGCTTTGTAATAATAAACCAGCTCATGTTGTTGTAATGACCAAAGTCCACCTCTCCATCAGATGGACTGATGGGTGTCATTGCAAAGAGAGATGGTGACATTGCTTTGTGAAATGCCAATCTGTCATTTCACTGCATTGTCCAGCTTTCCAACTAAACCAATAACCACAAGACAATATGCATAATTCATGGGGGGAAAGGCTGGGCATACCACTACCGCTGCGGCTCTCATAATCTGCACCCCATGACACTGTGTCAGGGACGGATCACATGGTGTTCAGACACAGGACCCACGGAACTATGACTCGGCAGCATGATCTCGCTTGGCTAATGTTGGAGCTCAAATAAACACGTATAGGTATCACCGGTGGGATTCAGGTTTATATGCGCCCAACTTTGGTAAACACAGCAATGGTAATTAGATCTACGTTTCATAATTACGATATCAAAACTGGTTGGGATCACAGACAACCCATGACATCTCTGTATGGAACTACTTTCCATCGTTAAATGAAACTACAATAAAAACGGATTAGGCGGCCGCCTATTTAAAAGAATAATCGAATACAATGTTAGAAATATAATACATGTAATGTAAAATTTAAATGTAATAATCATACAATATAATGTAATCATATAATATTTTTAATGTAAAAAAAAAAATCTGGATTATAAACGGTGATTCAACTGTTCCCAAACCTGGCAGTGACAGCTCTTTTCAAAACTGACGTTTACCTAAACAGCGCTGGCATCTGAGTTACGTCAAATTTGACATTGAATGCACGCTCATCGTTTACTGAAGACACAGAAAACCAACCTCGGTGGGAATCCCGGACCTAGGAAATCTCAAAGGGACGGACTTTGCCTTCCGTTTCGGTGCGAACGTTAGCCAAGACCGAGACGCGCTGGCTAGCTAGCCGACCTGCCCGAGAAAAACAAAACGCCGAGCGTCACAGCGTTGACAGCTGAGGCGATTTAAGCAAGGAACTACCGCAAGAGGAGCGTGATGGGTCCCTAAAAAAACGGCGCTGCGACCTATTCGAGACTATTTTCTTTCAAGCGGACCGGTCCGATACAACCGTGTTTTCCGCCCCGTTCAAGCCGAAGCCAGCGTTACTTTGAGGCTAGCGGGCTAGCTGCGGCTCCTCTTCACTTCCTCCAAAACAAGCTCTGTCAGGGGTTCGTGACGTCACCGCAGGACCCGCCCTGCTCCACGGCGTTGATGCCGCGTTCCATCGAGGTCGGGCCTCGGAAAAATCCGACCCCCCCCCCCCCCCCGGCTTGAAAACGTGCCCAGGAAAGGCCATTTCAAGCGGATTTCGAAGGCGGAATTTCGGGCCGTTCTGGGGCCCGCGTTTGCCGAGACAACAGACTGACGTCACAGCAACACCGCGGAAAACCGTCCCCTCGCACTGGTTTTCATTCGATCTGAAAACACGACCGCCTTCGTCCCGACCCACGTTGTCGTTTTCTGTGTTACGTTAGCGCACGTTACGTCGCTCGAACAACCCGCAAACCTGCGGGCGTCCATGTTTTTTTTTTCTCCCCCCAAACAGAGTCGATGCAACACGTTTAGCTCGGAAGGGAGGAACGACAACTCGGGATTACCGATGTCCGAGGTGCTCAGGAACGCAGCTTAACAGCGGAAATAAAACCTAGCAATTATAAATATATAACAAAATAATCACGTAAAAAAAAAAATACACCAACCCCCCGTATAAACACATATTATAAAGAATACATTTATAAAAATGAAGACACTAACTGTTCCGGTAATAAATCACATAATGCAAACTGCAGTGAACGGGAAGGACGTCACGTGATCACGCATCTGGTCGAGGAAAGGGCTCAATCCCTGCTGCCCTGCTGCTTTATTTAAGGTTTTCAACTTTGTAAATTGTTTGTTTTGATTGTTATCAGAACAGTGCATTTGGAGTGTTTGAGTGTGTGTGTGTGTGTGTGTGTGTGTGTGTGTGCGCGCTTCTCTCGGTATTGTGATGTCCAGATGTTTGGGATTTTATTTCGTAGGTACTTTACATCATTGTCAATGGTTACCGCTGTTTTATTGAACGAAATTATACAAAATGTCAGAGAAGATCCGCACATAATACAACCACGAAGAGAAACGGAGGGGTTGTGAAACCATACCCTCACATTACGATATGAATCGAATCGAATAATCAGAAATCGAATAGATCACGTAAAAAAAACAAAACAACAACAACACATTTCATCAAAAGTGTCCCCATTATTTATTAGATAGATGAATTTAAGAGGCGGTACAGCAGCTCGGTGAGGTCAGTTCAGAAGTAAGATGATCGACACCTCAAAATAAATTGGAGCACATTGAATCATTAATCGCGTCGAAACGGGGAAAGGGTGGGCGGGGGGGGGTTTGATTTCACTCTTCCATTTATAAGCGAAATAGTTGACCGCGCAAAAGCAAGAAGTTGTTCCACCCCTCCCAGGAGATTTCGCAGTTACCGCGAGTACTCTAAATTGCGCAGGTTACCGTAATGACGGCGCGCCGCGCCGCCTTGCGTCATGACGTCACACTGAATGTAGCGTCATCCTTCCCGGAGTAGCAGAGCGGCGCGCGGCCCTTTCTTCCCTGCAGCTCCAGCCCTACTCCCCCCCCCCAGGTTGAGTGGATCCCCCCCCCACCTCCACCCCAGCGTCCTTTCTCTCTTCACGCCGCGACTCCGAAGATGCACGTTCCGGGCGTTTCTGTCTGCGTGCTGCTCCTGGCCGCGCTCGGCGCCGAGGCGGCCGCCGGCAGCCTGGCGAACGAGGAGGTGAAGAGGACCGTGGACCTGAGCTCCCATCTGGCCAAGATCACCGCCGAGCTCCTGCTGTCCAACCAGGGGGACCCCGCGCACAGCTTCGTCCTGGCCGTGGAGCCGCACCTGGCGCCGCACCTCGCCTACATCGGCGCCTCGGTGAGAGACTTTAGCGAAGGCGCCGAGTGTGCTAGCTGTAGCGCGCTGCTTGGCGCCCACGCAGGGAAACACGCCGGGGCTGCTGACGCCGGCCTGGGGGGGGGGGGGTTTCTTTGTGTGTGTGCGTCAGGGCGTGGGGCTGCAACATGGCACCGATTCACCGCAGATGCGTTTAGTAATAGTTGGAATTGTTGCGGTTTTAGTCAAACTGGACGTTCACTTCCGCAGTGCCGCACGTTCTGTCAGTGAGCGAATGACACGTATGCGCTTGTCTGACGCCTTCCGGCTTCCGTCCGGAATGAATGGCTCCGACCGCACGGATTCAACGCTGATAAACACTCGGGGGTTTAAGGCGTTTATGTTTAGGAGATTTTAATAGACCTCTGCAGCCAATTGTTATGACTTATTTTTTCAATAAATTGCGGCATCCCCATAGCACAACGATATCTAACATTTGCTTCGCGAGAAAACGGGTCATCTATTCATCCCCGAAGGGAAATTGCGCCGTTTACAGCAGCATACATCACCACAAAATAGTCAATAATAATAATAATAAGAAATATAGCTGCAGGGAGAAGTACAAGGGGTACAGTTTAGACGTGTGAGGTACGTGTTACATTTTTCCTAGTGTCCATAAAATACACCATCCTTTCGTATCGACAGCGTTTACGAACTTCTGAATTTCCACTATTCCACAATAATGCGGTTCGACTATTTCACAAATGTATCGGTGGACGACTATTTATTTGTAAATGCAATGAAAACAGAGGTATCACGCCATAGAACGCACAGTTCATAAATCTTGTTCATAACGTTTTACAGAGGTTTAAGTATGGCGGTTGCTGGTGCTGCATTGACTCCTTTGTTCGACCGTCACCGTGGACTTACGTTACTGACGGTTGTGTCGGTTAGTCCTTGGTTCCCAGAACAGCGTTTTAAGAACTACAACTGTTCCTAGATCTTGCAGTGCGGACAGGTTCCTCCAAAAAGCTCTTAGAACTATGACAGAAGCAGTTTTTGCACCGCAAGAACGGCTTCTGCGACTGATTACAGTTTTCAGAGTTTGCGTTAAACACCGCATCGACTCCAGCTGTCTCTGTTTTTCGAACAAGCTTAAAAATATGTGCAACGCTACGCGGAGCAACCACTATGCAGTCTACAATGCCCAAGTTCAACGCGAATGACCACCCCCAGACGACGCCTGGACATACACCGATCAGCCACAACATTAAAACCACTGACAGGTGATGTGGATAACGTTGATCGTCTCGTTCCAATGGCACCTGTCAAGGGGAGGAATATATTAGGCAGCAAGTGAAGAGACAGTTCCGAAGTTGATGTGTCGGAAGCAGGGAAAATGGGCAAGAGTAAGGATCTGAGCAACTTTGATAAGGGCCAAATTGTGATGGCTAGACGACTGGGTCAGAGCATCTCCAAAACGGCAGGTCTTGTGAGGTGTTCCTGGTATGCAGTGATTGGTACCTACCAAAAGTGATCCGAGAAGGACAACCGGCACCAGGGTCATGGGCCCCCATGGGTTCCTTGATGCACATGGGGAGCGAAGTCTAGCCCGTCGGGTCAGATCCCACAGAAGAGCTGCTGTAGCACAGATTATTGAAAGTTAATGCTGACTATGATAGAAAAGTAGGTGTCAGAACACACAGTGTATTGCAGCTTGCTGTGTAGACGCAGAGTGGTCAGAGTGTCCATGCTGAACCCTGTCCACCGCTTAAAGTGCATCACAACTGGACCATTGAGCAATGGAAGAAGGTGGCCTGGTCTGATGAATCACTTTTTTTTTTTACATCATGTGGATGGCCGTGTGTGTGCATAGTTTATTTTGGGGAAGAGATGACACCAGGATGCACTATGGGAAGAAGGCAAGCCGGCGGAGGCAGTGTGATGCTCTGGGCAATGTTCTGCTGGGAAACCTTGGCTCCTGGCATTTATGTGGATGTTACGTTGACATGTAACACCTACCTAAACATTGTTGCAGACCAAGTACACCCCTTCATGGCAACGGTATTCCCTGATGATAGTGGCCTTGTTCACCAGGATAATGCGCCTTGCCACACTGCAAAAAAATTTCGGGAATGGTTTGAGGAACATGACAAAGAGTTCAGTGTGTTGACTTCAACTCTAAAAATCCCAATCTCAATCCAATCAAGCATCTGTGGGATTTGCTGGAACAACAAGCCGATCCATGGAGACCCCACCTCGCAACTTACGCCCCATTACCGTGAAATAACACGGGTCCTCGTTTATCGACCTGGTCCTAGGAACGGAACTCGGTTGTTGATTGAGGAGTACCTGTATACCAAATTGGATGATGATATCACAATGCGCGATGCTCCAACTACTTCTGGTCCTTCCACTCCACTACTTCCAGGTCCTTCAGAACTCATTCAGAAAAACATTGTTTTTTTCCCCCCTAACTCTTCCTACAGATATGGTCCAATGTTCATCAAACTTGGACCACATCATGTCTGGACTGCCCCGAATACAAGTTACTGGTTTCGCGTCCGTAGGTTTCACCGTATCTGACGGTCAGACACTTTCAGCCAGAGAATGGCTAGAATAATAATAAATATAGCTGTAGGCAGCAATACACAGGGTCCAGTTTAGTCGTTTTAGGTACATATTACAGTTTTCTGGGTACTATGAAACGCAGCACAAGTTACAAAAAGCAGCCGTCTGCATGTGGCTGTAAACCAGGGTTTATCATGTGTTGTAGTGTGGTGTGTTGTGTGACAAATAAAGACTGTTTCTTCTTCTTCATTGCTGTAACTCACTGTCATGCTTTTGCAAATCTACTCTCAGAGGCTGATATGTGACCTCTCAGTGTCGGTTATCCAGACTGTGATACGAGGTCTGTACGGTGCTATAACCGTGATCCTCGCCGCTCACTGTGGGCCGTTCGCCACCCAGTAGGATGGAACTTGGTCCCTCCGAGTCCGCCGTGTCCACCACCAGGTCGGGGCGGGGGGATGTTTTTTTTTTTTTTTAATTTTATTTTTTTTACGTTGGTTTAATGTTTTGAAAATACATTATGTATAAATAATAAGTTTACTTTAAGTTAGGTATCTTATATATGTATCGTGTTTAATTCACATGAGCATTTCTCATGCTTGAGCATGTGTTTGACCAATCGCTGTGGACTTAACGTCTGGGCAAATCACTGTGCACTAATGCCACTGAATGTTCCCCCCAAGAATGCTGTTTTAACAATTATGACGGTTTCTGCATCATGCAATGTGGACACAAAAGAAAGGGACAGTTCCCCCAAAGGTTCCTCGAACTTCCTGCGGTGCGAAAACGCCTTCTGTGACCCATTATAGTTTTCGGGGTTTTGTAAAACGCAGCACAAGTTAGTTTTCCGAGCTTCCACTGAACGCGGCAGCAGCTCGGGTTGGCTGTCTACGCGAGTTCTCTGTGAACGCCATGCAGTCACATGATGATGTGACAAATCGCCCTGCTCCTGAAACTAATCAAATCGCGTCAACATTCCCCAATTCCGGTAAATTTACAGCAGTATTTCACCAAACTCGAACAACAAGATGTCTGAACGTTCCCGTTCTGAGACCTCGACCATGTCTGTGTGTACTGTGGTTGCCGTGTTTCAGATACTTTTAGACCGAAAAATGCCAAGAAGATTAAAACAAAAAAAAAAAAAATTTGCAGTTTCGGTTTTTCAGTAATATCTGCTCTGTATGTACATCGATTTGGATGGAATTTAAACCACGAGATCCTTGTTAGATTGCCGTTTAAACAACACCTCAACCGTGTTCGTAGCTTATGCCGAAGTATGTTAAGTAAGTTTTAGCCCGGTTGGACATATTTCGGCGTCAGATGTACTGGCCCGTCTGTGTTAAAGTCGCTCAAAATTTGGTCGGTTTTGCGCTAATATCTGCTCCGAATGAGGATCGATTTGGATGAAACTTCAACCACAAGGTGGTGGTGTGTTATGCCAAAGTTGGTGTTCCAGGTAGTTTTAGGCTTCAAAATTCCGAGAATATTTTTTCCTGAACAATAACAATAAGGGCCAGCCAAACAAAATAATAGGGCCCTTCGAGCTGGACCCCCGAACGAGCAAAACAATGAGGTTACAGCCCTGTGGGCTGGACCCCAAAATATAGCTGCAGTCAGCAATGCAAGGGGTCAAGGACTAATACAAATGTATTTAACTGCCTTTCCAAACGTGTATTTTTCCACTTTAAACCCTTCCCTGTCACCACTCTTACGGTAAATTCCTCCTCCTTTTTTCAAACTAAGTCGTTTGAGTTTGTCTGTTAACCAGGGCATGTCATTGTTATAACTTACCGCGGTGCGTGTCTAGGAGTTTCCCAGCGCAGCACGGGGAACGGCGTGATATACGTTGTGCACGGTGCTCGACTAGTGATCCAGCGTGTTCTCTCTGCTCGGATAGTTAATCAACTGCTTATATTTCGGGAGTTTGTCTTAAATTCCCCTTTGGTGTAATCCCCGAGGATGACAAGGACGGGGTCTGGGTGCAGTGAAGATTCTCTGTGACCAATCGGTAGTCTGCAGTAGAGCTACAACGATTAATCGATTAGTTTCCAACTATTAAACGCCTACTATTTTGATAACTGATTAATCGTTTTGAGTCATTTTTTAAGAATGAAATTTCCAAATTCTCCAATTCCACCTTTTTTTAAATGTGAATACTTTCTGCCTTTTTTTGTCCTGTATGACAGTAAACTGAATATCTCTGAGTTGTGGACAGAGCAGTACATTTGAGGAGATTGATTTGGGAAACAGTGATCGACATTTTTCAGCATTTTCTGAGATTTTATAGACAAAGCAAATCGCTTAATCCAGAAAATAATCAACAGATTAATCGTTAATTAAAATAATCGTGATTTGCAGTCTAATCTAGTCTCCAGTGTATTCACGTGACCTTTTGTTATCGCCAACAGGGGTAACAAAACACTTGTTTTTTTACTAACTTCTCCAACAAATATAGACCAATGTGGATCAAACTTGGATCACGGCGTGTGTGGACAGCCCCGAATACAAATCTCATTTGTTCCTGTCCGCGGGGTTCTACGGTTTCTGATTGCCAGATTCTTTGACATGTTATAATGGCATGGAAGATTAATAAAAACAATAGGGTTCACGCCCTTCGGCTGGACCCATGATAAAAATCTGAACAAAAACAATAGGGTTCCTGTACTTTGTGCTGGACCCTTAGAAAAGAATAGGAAAAGTCCAACAAGCCTAAATATTGACTAAAAAGTAGGACAACAAATCTAAACATCTCCATCAACAATTCACATTCTGACAAAAGAAGGAAATTGTCTACGTTTGAGTACATATAACATCAAATCTGTACATACACTGTGTGCACCAGGTGTCTGTCCAGTTTTTGACTCATATAAATGAATAATAGTAAATGTACATAACATATATGCTAACGGTCACCTCTTTTCAGGTAAAGGGTGATGAAGATGAGGATGGCACTCTGGAACTGAAACGGACGACAGTACATGGACAAAGGTAAAGACTCCATCACAGCTTTTTTTTAACCAACCAACAAATAAAATAAGCGATTATGAACCAGAAATCTCACTTATGGAATTTCTCTTGCATACGCCTTACACCCTTTAAAATGATAGACTTGTGACTCTGTATCTCATATCTCTTTTCTTTTTCCCTTTTCAGTGCGGAATTTTACAGTGTGCAGCTGCCCTCCACTCTGGCAGGGGGTGCTAAGCTGAGGGTGAAGGTGGAGATGGTGTTCAGCCATGTCCTCAGGCCTTTCCCCACCCACATCACCCAGGCTGAACGGCAGCTAGTGGTCTTTCAGGGGAACCACTACTTCTATTCCCCTTACCCAACTCGTAGCCAGACCACTCGTGTTCGCCTCGCCACCAAGACTGTGGAGAGCTACACCAAGCTGGGTAACCCCAGCAAGAATGATGAGATCATAGAATACGGACCCTTCCGTGATGTGGCCCCCTTCAGCGAGGTACGTCACAGGGCCAGGTTTTGGCATTCATCATTTGAAGCGGCACGAGCAAAGATCCGGTTTGAACTAATCTGTGCGGCCCCCCACGCTCTCTACCTTTTTAGGATGTGATGAAGATCCATTATGAAAACAACACCCCCTTCCTCACCATCAGCAGTATCACCCGCACCATCGAGGTCTCTCACTGGGGCAACATCGCTGTAGAGGAGACCATCGACTTGAGGCACACCGGGGCCTACCTCAAGGGACCTTTCTCGCGTTACGACTACCAGCGACAGTCTGACAGCGGCATCTCGTCTGTCAAATCCTTCAAGGTTTTCTTGCGTTGTAACTGACTCAGTAGTTGTCGCTTTTAACTTCACATCAGACACGATGATGAATTTCTCTCTCCTTCTCCTCGACAGACGATTCTTCCTGCGTCTGCCCAAGATGTGTACTATCGGGATGAGATCGGCAACATCTCCACCTCCCACCTGCAGATCTTGGAGGATTCGGTGGAGGTGGAGGTGAGACCGCGATTCCCCCTGTTCGGAGGATGGAAGACCCACTACATCATCGGTTACAACCTGCCCAGCTACGAATATCTCTACACCCTGGGTACGTTGGGTCACAGGTCGCCCTTGCCCACCTCTTCCAGCAGTACTGTTAGAATGTCTTTATTTATGTCTTCAAGAAGTTACTTGGAAGCTTAAAGCAACACAGTGTAATTTTTTTTTTTTTTACCTTAAAATAACAGCTTCAGAACCATTTTGATGTGCACTGACTTGTAATAGGGAGAATGGCACCTCTTTCATTCCCACCCACCCCACTTTACAGCACTACGCCACTTGCTTGATGTTTGGCTCCGGTAGTTACGTTTTTGTTTCCTGGTCAAAAAAAAAACCAATCAATTATGAACTTGCCAGTCAACATAGCCGCTCCACCTCCCCGACTGCACGGATGAAATCTCCTCAGCCGACACACGAGGCCCTCGCTTTCATTGCGCCACTGGGTTTGTTTCACCCTCTGACTCGCGCGTACGAGCCGATCTACCAGACCGATCACATCTGGTTCCTACACCGGTAGCAGGGGCCGATCCCTGTGCCCCTGGTGGAGCCATGGACTGAGTGCTCGCTGAAGCGCCGACATCCGTACAAGGGGAGCTGTAACCTTGGTGTACATTGTACTTGCTATTTTGACTGTTATGTCAAAACCGTACATGACCGATAAGGTCCAGTAAAACAAATGACTTCCCGACACCGGACCGAGTTTTACATCAATGGTGTAAAAATGCAAAAGCACTATGAAACTTTAGGAGCGGCTAATACCAAAAGTGACAGTGCTGCTTTAAAGGTAGTGAAAGGATTCACAGTGACACTTGACGATCGACCACAATCCTGGATGTTCTTGCTGATGGTGAACCATTTTTCTTCAAGTGAGGCCAATGCCTGGTTTCTTGATTTCATAGGTGACCAGTATGCGCTGAAGATGAGGCTGGTTGACCACGTGTATGATGACCAAGTGATTGATTCACTCACTGTGAAACTCATACTGCCAGAGGGGGCCAAGTGAGTCTTGTGTGTGTGTGTGTGTGTGTGTGTGTGTGTGTGTGTGTGTGTGTGTGTGTGTGTGTGTGTGTGTGTGTGTGTGTGTGTGTGTGTGTGTGTGTGTGTGTGTGTGTGTGTGTTTTCCAAGTGCAAGTCCGATCCCTGCACATTCCGGTTATTAATAGTTTTAAATTGCATTAGGAGCATCCATGTGGACACGCCGTACCCCATTGATCGCATGCCAGACCAGCTGCACTATACTTACCTGGACACCTTTGGCCGGCCGGTGCTGGTGGCAACCAAGAACAACCTGGTTGAGCAGCACATACAGGATGTCGTGGTAAGTCGAGGGTTTAAAACACCCCACTGAAATAGCTTTTGTCCAGACTTCCACATCTCTCTCTACAGTCTTTTCCAGGTGCTACCCTTAACATTTCATATTTTTCTTGGGTGTATTTTTAAGTTTCGGAATTTTGTCACGTATGCATTATTGCCTGTTGTTTGCTGATGCAGAGTTGCTCTTTGAGAAAATCACGGAGCTTGGATTTTCAGTCTCAACTATTATAACATAATACAACAGTGTTGAAGCTTGTGTACTACATTCAACTCTTTGGTTATGATGCCCGATTTATATCTAATTGGACTGTAGCCTCTGGTGAACCACCTTAACCTTGTCTGTTAAGCATCATGCCCAAGAGATGTCACAGAATGCCCAACATGCTCCCTTCTCCACTATAAATGGCATTTCAGAAGTGTAAGTTCAAAAGCCTCACACAACCTGCTATTCAACAGCATATCATTTTAACGGTAATAATATCCTTGCAAAGGCGTGAGCATATTCAATGTGAGACCTTTGAACTTGTATAAGATTTCCCTAACTCAGCACTTTTGAGTGTGTGTGTGTGACTGTGTCTATCCTTTAATATTTCAACACTATAAGTAGTATAAAAATAAATAAATGCAGAAAAGTTTAATTAGCTTTAGAATATTACTTAAGTAAATGAAAAGCAGCGGTTTTAATTTACTTGATTAATGTGTTTGAGGACAGCGTATTTATTTACAAATCCATGACATTATTTGTATACGTTACCCTCACCAAGGCCAGTTTATTTGTAGATTTACATGCGATTTATTTTTTATTTTTTAACCAGTTGATTATTCACTGAGTATCTTGGCAAGTCCGAGAAAGTAGAAAGGATTCCTTCCTGATGGATACATGGACAACACCAAACAAAGGCATTCATCTCCCGTGCCCCGTGTGTCCCACCAGGTCCACTACACATTCAACAAGATCCTGATGCTGCAGGAGCCTCTGTTGGTTGTAGGAGCCTTCTACATCCTCTTCTTCACCGTCATAATCTATGTACGCCTGGACTTCTCCATCACTAAGGTACTGTGCTCAGCGCTCTGGCTTGTGTATCACAAAACGAAGCTTGTGGGTTTTTATTATTAATCTTCTTGGCATTTTTTGGCCTTAAGGTATCTTGAAACACGGAAATATCGATGAACATTTGGAGCAGAAACGAGTGGAAAAACTGTTGCAAAGTTCCCAGAAGTTGAAGAACGTTTGCACGACTCGATAAGTTGGAGGAGCGGGGCGCTTTGTGACGTCATCATCTGATATGTCCAAGCATCCTCTCTGATGCCTGGACATATTCAGAAATATATAAATGGTGTCTATACTAAATTATGGTGTATTTTATGGAAACAGGGAAAAATGTAATGCGTACCTAACATGTCTAAACTGGACCCTGTGTTTTGCTGCCTGCGGCTATATTTTATTATTATCATAATGTCATAGCTAAAAACGACTTAAGTGGGCCATATAGTGGCCATTGTGTACTTTAATATTTTAATGAATTCACATTCTCTGTGAATATGTTCACCAATTAATTTGGGACGTTGTATGGTGGTTTCATGAGAATGACCCAGGAGCAGCATGGTATATTCATTTCATGTCTCCATTAGCAGCTAAAATTGTCACACAGCAGCACTAATGAATTGTGAAATCATTTCACCAATTTCATCGCTTTTTTGAAACATAAGAATTTTTTTTTCTAGGATGACTTTTTTTCCCTGTCTGTGTCCCTCCTCTCCCTGCTACCACCAACCAGCAGTCTGATCACTGGGAGCAGCATAGATTATGCCACGGAAATGTACTTTTAATTCAGCATGGTTGGAAATAGACACCTCATAATAGATCACAATGAGATTAATAATAGATATACTAATATAATTAGACAATGAGATTATAATATTATTATATTTGAATTAATAAAGATCACATTGAAAATGTATTCTATTTGTTTTGCATGAAGTCCTTGAAAGTGACAAAATAGTGCTTAAAAGGGTACTTGAAAGTCCTTGAATTAAATTTTCCAATGCCAGAATGACCGCGGTTTCTCACACACACATGTTTTTTTTTTCTATCCCATCGCGCGCCCCCTTCACACGGGTTTTGAACTGTCTGTCATGTCGCCCCCCTCGCTGATCAGGACCCGGCGGCCGAGGTGCGTATGAAGGTGGCGTCCATCACGGAGCAGGTGCTGACTCTGGTCAACAGACGCTTGGGTCTGTACCGCCACATGGACGAGGTAGTCAACCGCTACAAGCAGTCCCGCGACACCGGGGCCCTAAACAGCGGGCGCAAGACCCTGGAGGCTGACCACCGTCCACTCACCAACGACATCAGCGGCCTGCAAGCCCGACTCAAGGCTGAGGGCTCCGACCTGGCCGACAAGGTCAGTGTTTGGGTGAATGCAAGCCATGCAAACCAGTGTTTGTGAGGGGGGAATGTTTACTCCCTTTGGATGATCTGAGGTTTTTGTTGTTTTTCTCCAGGAGACATTAGAATGATCTTAAAAAGAAAAGAAAAAAGGATACAGGGTTCTTACAAAGTCCTTGAGGTGCTTGAATTTGAATTGTAATAAGCACCGTAATACCTTGAGAGCAGACAAACAGCGCTTCAAAAGTCCTTCTCAAGCACTATTTTCACGATCATTGAAAACCTGTGATATTCCCCCTAGTTTTCTTATTCAAATTTTAACTGTGGCAGATCTGCCGGCCTCACGCCACCCGAGTGGCATTTTCAGGGCCCTCCGACACAGAGACACAGGCGATGGGGTTGAAAAGTATCAGTTCATTGTAGAGTGGGCAAGATGGAACAAGATGGAACACATTTCATGACAATTGCTCCTCTCCTGTGTGTGTGTGTGGGGACGGGGGTTTTACCTGTTGCTTCTTGATCGCTCTTAACGAGCAACAGGCGCACAGCCACCCTGATCCCGGGCCCAATTACCTAGACCCAAGACAGGTATGGCTGCTTAAACCACACCACCCCCACACCACAGTAACGGAATAAAAAGTAATTAAAAATTTCCTCGGTTGCTTTCTACGACATAAATGATGCCAGGGAAATGTAAACTTAATCAAGCATGGTTGGAAATAAACACTAATAATATTAGCTGACAATGAGATTCAATAGGGTGGGTGGGGGTGTGTGTGTGTGTGTGTGTGTGTGTGTGTGTGTGTGTGTGTGTGTGTGTGTGTGTGTGTGTGTGTGTGTGTGTGTGTGTGTGTGTGTGTGTGTGTGTGTGTATTATAGAATATGCACTAATAAAAATAAGACTAAGATTATTTTACATTTAAATTAATTAAGATGACATTGAAAATGTGTTATATTTGTTTTGGGTCCTTGAAAATGGGAAAAAAAGCAGAAAAAAACAGCAAAATGGCTTTTTGTGTATCAGTACAAAGTGGGAACACTGGTGTCTGTATGGCAGGTCATGGTGTTTTATTATATAAAAAAATAATAATAATAAAAATCTAGGCACTATGATAAAGTCTATGAAATGATTGTTATCAGACAAACAAATTCCAGCACTCTTGCCAGAAGGAAACGATCTTCAGGCTGGAGCACTGGGGTTGATACAACTTTACCCACGTGCCAGCGTTAATTAGAACATCAGTGTGAAGCTTACTCAATTCTTTGTTTTATTTTGTATTTTTTTATTCCCCCCCCCCCCAGGTGGGCGAGGTCCAAAAGTTAGACGGGCAGGTTAAGGAGCTGGTGTGCCGCTCCTGCCAGGAGGCAGAGCGCCTGGTGGCCGGCAAGGTGAGGAAAGAGGCGTATATCGAGAGCGAGAAGACCCTGGCGGGCAAGAGGCAGGAGCTGGTCAGCCGCATCGACAGTCTGCTGGACGCCCTCTAGACGACCACACAACCTGACTAAACTACGCGAGCACTCATGCACACACAAGGCCCCCCTGTGAAATAAACGCAAAACTGACCATCCAAAAATACAGAGAATTACCAGGAAGTTAAGACGCGGTCGCATTATTGATTTCATTCCCGTTTGTTTTTTCTAGAGGTGCGTCAAAACACTGTGTGCCTTGTGAGAAAATGTGAGGCCATTCTGTACTCAATGTCCTTCACGCATGTCTGCTTGTCTCGGGTCTGTTCAGCTGTACTCGTCAAA
Organism: Zeus faber; assembly: GCF_960531495.2. Taxonomy (NCBI): domain Eukaryota; kingdom Metazoa; phylum Chordata; class Actinopteri; order Zeiformes; family Zeidae; genus Zeus; species Zeus faber. The sequence continues at coordinate 10,449,609 of NC_137192.1, forward strand.
CACCCGGTTTATTTTTTATTTCATTTTTTTGGATCTTGACTTTTTGTATTTTGTCAGAATAGATTTGATTTGCCAGATGTTCTTCAGCCTCTGTCTCCCTACACACATGTTTTCTAAGGCTGAGTCCATAGTCCATCAGCACAACTGCAATTATTATAATTCATAAAAACTCTTTTGTGTTCCTTGCACTTGCCAGTTGCCCCTGACTCAAGCATATATTTGGACAAAATTTAAGCTCTGTCTGCCCAAAACTCCTGGGCATTTCTTTGTTTTTTTTTTGTTTTTTTTGTCATGTCCATCTAGGATATATTCAAACTTTCGTATGTGTATTTGTTTTTTTTTTTTTTGTTTGTTTTTGATCGTCCACTTGAGATTCGTTAATACATGACATTAGGAATAATGTTGTTAAATAAGTGCGTAATGGAGCACATGTTATGTTTGTGATGTGGACCGTGGAAAGGGGGACTCTCAAATTTGAAATAAAAAAATAAAGTGTGAGAAACTGGATCATTTGGTGTGTTTTTCATATTAACAATACATTTCAATAACCTTTGTTGTCCAGCGTGAACTACTTTGGAGACTTTATAGAGATGCACTACCTCATACTGACATGGGAGGGCGCGCTCACACTAAGACCTTGCAACCAGCAGGATTCCTCCATCCTGAGAACTATTCTATATTAAGACATTTGCCAGGATGCTTTGATTCATATGTCTCATTAATCAACACTATTTTTATATTGGAATGGTGCCAATGTTAAAAAAAGATTGGGGGTGGGGCACATTTACACAATTTCTTCAGCCCTGTATGATTCCGAGGGAAATTCCAGTACATTATTGCCTTCCAGTCTGAGCGGCAGGTCGAGGGCCGCGCCCCACCTAGCAACCTCCCCTAAACAATCAACAGAGAGGCTGACCCCGCCCTATCACGGACAGAGCCTGGACAAACAGGAGATGACACGCGGGTCAGTCTCAGGGCGCCGCTTTCCCTCTGAGGTCATCGGGGGTCGCGACGGGTCACTTCCTGTCCCATAATAACAAACCCTATTCCGCTCACAATGATTGCGTTAACATATTGTATGTGCCATACAATATTCATTCTGAAAAGCACAGTACCAAGGAAAGCAAAGACAATGTCTGTTAGCGTTGATGCTCGCTGCTGGTGAAAGGCCAAACAATGGCATTTCTGTTTGCATGTTTGAACTCCCCGCTAGAGATTTGGAGCACGGGGGAGTTTGGAGAACCACCGAATCCCTCCTTTCTCACAGCACAACTAAGCTGGCTCATGTTTCCTCGTACACGTCCCCCTCTTCAATCCGTCGATGTCAAAAAGAAAAAAAAGAAAAGATGAATCAGTTTGTCCTCGTGAGTAACAAACTAGCCCGTCCGCCCTATCAGTTCCGTCATCCCATCTCTTTCTTTGGGTGACATTATTTCGCAGACAGGATGGGTTTGTTCCCCCGCGTTGGCCTAAAACAGATGATCTTAGCACGGTACCTCCAAGGTACCGTGCTAAGATCATCTGTTTTTTATTTTTTATTTTTTTTAAGATACGTTTTTTTGGGGGGTGTTTTTTCTCCCCCATTGTAAAGCATGTGTCCGCGGCTGGGCCTAAACCGTTGTCCTACGTAGTTTATTGGTGTTGGCCGCTGTCTGCCGCTGTGTTTGTACACGGCCGATTAGTGGATCGTCCTTTCAGCTGCAGACATGTGTTCTGCAGCTCCAGCCTACACGGGATGTGATTACCGGTCGCAGAGCAACTGCGGTTAAGCTGTTGGCCTAAACCAAGCAGAATACTGTTTAAACCGGAATCTATGTACAGCACTGTATCCTGATGTGGCAAAACTGAGAATCTGTGTGTGTGTGTGTGTGTGTGCGTGTGTGTGTGAGAGATTGGTTTGGGGCACCATGTGGCTGAGCTGTCATGGTCCCCTTAAAGCTTGAAGTTGATTACTATCTCCCTTTCCTGAAATAAACCAGTATTACAGTCAGAGTGCACTCGCTCTTTATCTGCCAGCAATGAATATGCAGGAGAATGTGCAGGAGAAGCCTGGTGTCAGTTTGAGGGTTAATCCACCGGTACTGGGCCCAGTGACGTGGTTATGATTGATTACATTGAGGGCTCACCTGCAGCACTCTCTCTCACTCTTTCATTCTCTCGCTCTTTCTCTAAAACACACACACACACACACACACACACACACACACACGCAAGCACACATGGAGACAGAAGTCACCAGGCAGGGAACAATATCCAGCTCCGGGGACCCGTCACGGTACACTCTCATAAATCACTGAGACAGAGCCACCACCCTCACCGCTGCCTCTTTATTATACGCACACACATCAAGCCCACTAGAACCGCATGCATTCGACTCATCCGTCACCGCTATCCATCCCCCCTCCGTCAAAAAATCTTGTCAACAGAAATGAGAAACGGCGGCAAAATCCAAGCTTCGAACTCACACTTTAGCTACTTCATACCTTTCTGGCTCCGCCTGAAACGCCACGGGTCCATCTCTACAAGGGCACCTCTGTCCGCCCCCACCCGACCCCGCCCCACCACACCCCCTTCGACTGCCCCATTCTTCAGTGACAGGGGGGGGGGGGGGGGGGGGACGGATGAAAGCCACACCGGCCGGGCCCATAGCCCCCTGTGGCCCCCGCGGGCCCGTGTCCCGCGCAGGTGGCAGGTGTGATGGTGGCGGGTGCACAAGTGGGAAAAAGACGAGGGAGACAATGAGGGAGTCTGTGGCCGTCCCCCACAGCTGCAGAGGGTGGGGACAGAGAGGGGCTGAGGTTGACAGACAGTTGGACGGACGGAAGGACAGACGGATGGGAGGGTGGATGTGAGGATGGGAAGAAGGTATGGGAGGATGGGAGGAAGGTATGGGAAGGGAAGGGGGCACACACGGAAAGATGGGACTTCAAAAGGACCGCTGGACCCCGGGAGTGTGGAGAGACACATTCTTGTCTGGCGTGGAAGGGGGAGGAGGAGGAGGAGGAGGAGGAAGGAACTAAAGGAGGGCAGGAAAGGGGGGGATGAAAGCGTCTGACCCTGTCCTCCAAGGACGGGTGTTTACGTTGTGCCGTTGCTCGGACCGCCACCGTGCGCCTCCTTCATTGGAGCATTTAGTTGTCAGCCTCCCTCCCGATATGGATTTGTATCGATGAGACAGTAATCCTCCTTGTGTGCAACTGTCCACAGCTCCCACTAAGACCCACTGATCTCTGCCACATGGCGCTCCATCAAAGCCGCCGCTGCTCATGCCTTTCACGGGGAGTTTTGCCAAAACAAAAAAAACGCAAAAAGAAAAAACAACGGTGCCCTCATGGCTTATGCGTGTCTCCGAGGACGGTGCATGGGCAGCAGATGAAGGTCTGACATTACTTCAGACCCCATATTGTGTACGATCAGGCGGAGAGAGGGCTGCACAACGTGGCCGCTCCGTTCTAGGCCCACACTCTCGTCCCACACTCTCGTGTCTCTCTCTCTCTCTCTCTCTCTCGCTCGCGCTCGCTCGCTCGCACTCACGCACACGCACACATTTCCTACTATCTCTATCAGGGCCTGATTGGAGTGACAGGGGCACTTCCCATTGGCTGTGAGAGTGGCCCTCTCCTTCCCAGGGCAGCCAATTTCCTCTACTCTGCAGCTGATAGGAAACTTTGATTGTCCACCGAGCTCAGAAGAGACAAAGAGATTTTTCCTCTTGCACTTCACATATCTCTCTGCCACATCTCCGCCTACCAACTCTCTCTCTCTCTCTCTACCCCTCTCGCACTCAATCTACGTGTCTCTCGAAGCCCTGCACTCCCACCCTACCTAGTACTTTCTCTTTCCTGATAAGTGTTGATATTTTTTTTAGAAATTGACTCCCTTGGTTGTGGCATTGAAGACCTTCAATTCGAGACTCCTTTAATGTGTTTGATGCTACAGATCCCAGAATAAAATCGCCCGTCCTTCACAGCTTTCTCACGTGGGGAGGACGTGATCAGGGGTTTTGTGTCACCAGAATGAGCGTATTTGTTGATCGGTGTAAAGCGCACATGGAGCAAGATACGGAGAAAGGGAGAAGCCTCTAAACACGACAGGAAGGGCCTCTCTCTCTCTCTCTCTCTCTCTCTCCCTCTCTTCCCGCCCGCTGTTGACCTTCCCAGCGAACACACTTCCTGTCCAAGCTCAACTCACTTCCTGTTCCACCACCGGGGAGTCCCAGCTGGAACATTACAGCTGTCTAATAGTGCCTTCCTTGCATGCTTTCTTTCTTTCTTTCTTTCTTTCATCCTTTCTTTCGTTCTTCCTTTCTTTCTTCTTCCATTACCTAGGTCGCATGCCGGTCCTCGTAACTGGACAAACATCTGCAGGGATGGAAAGTACATTTTGCAGGTACTTACTGAAGTATATTCATTTCAAAGCTGGTATCTACTTTTTACTCAACTATATTTCAAACATAGTCGCATTGCTTTTTAAAATAAATTCTTAATTGGTACATATATAGAAATCCAGATATCAGCAGGGGCAGATCTCTCCATATCTAAAATGGCTGTTCGCTGTTGCTACCGCGTCATCGTGTCGCCAGGGGGCGCTACATAACCGAGCATTTCGCTCTGTGGGACTTGGATTACGCGCCGGCACCCCCACCCCCCCACCACCACCACCACCACCACCACCACCAACACCACCACCTATTCGGCTGTCCAGCTCTATTGGCGCTCTCGCATGGATGAGGAGCGCCTGGTTCACGTAACTCCTATTTTTAAATAGAACAAACCATCCGCTGCCGTAGTTTAATGGGGCTGCGTGGACGGCAACACGCGCGTTCAGCGCGCACGGACACGTGCACGCGAGTTTGCTGACTTTGTGCGTGACCTTTTCGGGAGGAGAGCTAATCCCGCGCTATAATAGACTCAGTACCGATATGGAAAACTGCTGCACCGTTATCTCGGTTGTCATGGAGACCATCAGAGCAGCACCGGTGGAGATGCCACGTTATTAGAAGGGGAGTGCGTGTGTGTGTGTGTGTGTGTGTGTGTGTGTGTGTGTGTTCGTGTGCGTGTGTACGTGTGTGGGCGTGTGTGCGCGCACGTGCGTGCGTGTGTGCGTGTGTATTGGAAGATGTGGGGGTTTTGTCATGAGTGTCGCTCATAAATACTTCATTATGGCCTCACGATGTAACGTTTTTTTTCCATAGCAGGTTTGGCATTGAAAGCATTTTGTGCGTATGGCCATTTTTGTTAATTCTCGAGGTTTAAGGAAAGGGTCAGTGGTGAGTGGCCTCTACGATTGTGCGTGATTCCAAAGTTGAACCCTGCACAAACGAGGGGTGAATTGTGACATTTTGAGCTCCCAGGTGACTTGAAAAATATCTCCGGAAGGATTAACAAAAATAATGATTTAACGAATAATGTACAGGGCCTAAATCTTTAGTCTGAGAGAAATAGTCCCATAGGCCGAGCAGCGTCCCTGGTATATATATAAAAAAAAAAAAAAGAATATTAAGAGAATTATGTCAGCTTTTAATGTGTTTTCAACAAAGCATCCATTTATATAATAGGCCGAGCAAAAAGTCAATAGACGCCTGCGCTTATCCCACTATCGAATTTTTGTGTTGATTGCTTATCCTTTAAATAACCTATTTAGAAAGGGTTTTCCAATAAGCCGCATAATTGATAAGTGTCACAAAGAACTGGCAGCTTTGGTTAAAAACGACTTGATTTATTATTGCGCGTCAGATTTTACTTTCTCTGAAAAGGTCGCTTAAAGAAAAGGTTTGCTCATCCTAAAGTACCAGAGGAGGGGTTTAATCAGACAGATAAGAATCATATCACGGTAATGTATGGTTAATATAACGTGTATTGATATGTAAAGTATGTGTACCGATGGTCTGCCCAATAAACTCCGTCTAAAGCCAAATAAAGCCTGTATTGGTGTAAATATTTCTCATTCCCTGCGCCCATCGGTCTCTATCAACCTGCAGGATCTCCCCCCCACCCCTCAAATGATGCATTAGATGCATTGAATGTATTTGTTGTGCAAGTTTGAAAAGGCGCTGATAATCTGGGAGTGAGAGATAAGGAACACCAATTTATTCAGCAGCACTTTGGACCCCGTTTCCAGCCTCGGCCGCCGCTGACACTCCCAGCAGTTTGCTGATAACGATTAGGCCATTTATTATCTTCACACAGAACAAAGATTGCGTGGTGCCGATGAAATATTACCCCTGGTAATAATCAGAAGAAGACCGTCACCCTGGCATCAAATGCAAAACCTCCCTGACAAGCACCGTGCAAAAATATAGAAAATGTATGGCACAGAACATGTTGAGAATGGAAATCCAAGAGACCATATAATATAATAAATACATTATAGGCTTGCAATTTTCTGTGTGCCCTGGTTACAGATATAGTTACAGATACGGATATGTTAAAAATAGTAACAGCAATCTCCAATAATAATAATAATAATAATAATAATAATAATAATAATAATAATAATAATAATAATAACTTGTGGGAATACTATATGGATCATAAAAGTGCAACTAGGCTAACTCTTCACATTTGGTAAATTATTACATTTATTTGGTTAGTTGTTTTAATAGAATGGATTATGACACATGAGGGAAATCCATGCATTTATTTCAACTCTCTTTTTTTCCATCCCTTAACTCTCTCGCCATCAAATAACTTGCCTTTATTGTGGCGTTTTGCATTGTCAGATTGTTATCTAATCTCGACAAGACGCACTGCTCGTATCTTTAAACTTGTTAACTAATTACACTCTAATGAATTCCTTTATGTTGCTTGCCTTATTTTTCATTATTATGAGTTTTTTTTTTTGTATTAATACCATTGGTTGCACAAGAATCAAGGTAAAAAATAATGAACTTGTGATTTTTAAACAACCTTAAATAATTGTTTACCTTTTTATGTATTTTGTATTACATGATATTTCTTTATTATTTACTTTATTGAGATTTCCGATTTTAAACTAAATAAACGTGTGTTTGTATTCACCAATTCATTCATGAATTTGTTTATTTATATATGTGTTTGTTTGTTTATAAATGTGTTTGTTTATTTGTTTGTTTATTTGCATAGTTATTTAGTTTATTAGGTAGTAAGTTAGTTAGGCAGTTAGTGAGTTAGGTAGGCAGTTGACCTATACGTTTATTGGGAAATCTGTTGGTCAACGCATTTTTCTTCCCAGATCAGACAATGATCAGTATATATAAAAAAAAACTTTTGAACACACTATATTAATGCTGAACGCGCAGTTCCCCATTTGTTGGTTTTTTTTTTGTTTGTTTTTTTTTTTTCTTCCTCCTCTGTGGCTGTCTCTAGCTCGTTAAGAGTTAAAAAAAAAAAAAAAAAAAAGTTCACCAAAATGTGTCCACAAAGGCTGGAAACCATAAGATTTCTATTTCTGAAAAATATCCATATGTGAGCCCCGCGGCCTCACTTCCATTTTAAATCATTAAAAAAAAAAAAAAAAAAGGAAAGAAAAAGAAAAAGAAAACCAAAATAAAAAGTGAAGGTGTCGATGTCCAAAGTGGTGGGCAGAGATCGGGTCTGGTGATTTTCTTTCTTTTAAGTATCGTTTATTTATATATATATATATATATATATATATATATATATATATATATATATATATATATATATATATATATATATATATATATATATATATATATATATTTTTTTTTTGTTAAACATTGAAATTAATGCAATGAATTCAGCCCGAGTTCACGCGTCTTTCTCCTCGCGCTCGGCTCTTTTTGTGCTCCGCGCGCTCTGGGGGGACCCCGGCGCGCGGAGCAGCGGTCCTCGCGCCCTTGCACCTGCCTGGCTTCAGTGGCACGCACGAGCCCCGGTCGCGTGCAGGAGATTTGGGGGGCTTTGCATGTTTTAGAAGTTGTTGTTCATTTGTGGGATCGAGTTTAAAAAAAAAAACAAAAAAAACGCAAAAGCGGGGGTGGAAAAGAAGAAGGAGAAGAAGAAGAAGAAGAAGAAGAAAAAAAAAAAAAAGATTTGGGGAGTGCGGACGGTCAATAAGCGAACCGCATTGTTCGTCTGAGCGCGTTTAGCAAGAATGGGCGGGGTTAGATATATCTGCAGGCCAATTACAGTTTATTTCATTTCCCAATATTATTAAAAAAAAAAAAAAAAAAAAAAAGATCTAGAGGGGGACTGCAATTTGAAATGCATGCGAGTTTAAAATGAATAATAATAGTAATAATAATAATAATAATAATCAAGTTAAATTGTTTTCCAATAGCACATGCCACTGCCATCGCCTCGCCCAAATGCAGGGTCACTTAAAAAGAAATACTACCAGCCGCAGGACAACTCTTTGATACTAGAAATGCCCAGATCGATTGAGTCGTCTTCCACTGTTCGTTATGCGTTTGGTTTTAGAATATCGTGTAGAAAAGTGGCTTGAAATGGTCATGCCGGTCACTTTATGCGCTCTTGCAATTTATGACTATTTATAAGGCATCCGATTAGTCTTTTATGGCTTTTATTACAACCAGTGTTAGATGTATATTTTATGACCTATATATTATTACCTTTACTATTTTAAAACCCTGGGTGGCACAGCCTATAAAATCACGTTTTTTAAAACGTTGATAATTTAGACGTTTATATTTTGGTTTGCCTCTGCCATTTACAGTATAATATTGCACGGATGGGGAAACAACAGTGTTTGCTGAATTTGCTGCTGCTGGTGTCAGTCAATGACTGAAAAAAACCCCCCCAAAAAAAAAAACAACCACAAAAAAAAAAACAACCCAAAAAAACCAGCCAGTACCCGGAACACCCGGACCGGGCTCGGGCTGACGTGTCGTTACGTCGCTCCAGCGCCGCAGCCTCTCGCGTCCCACGTCCGCGGAGAAGTTTTCGCACGCGTCCAGTGCGAGGAGGGAGAGAGGGGGCGGGGGGGGAGGGGGGGGGGGAGCCAAATCTATCCCAACCGAACCAAACCACACCACACCCAACCCGACCGCCGCCTGCTGCCTCTGAAATGCACCCGGGCTGCTGCTTTCAGGGCGACTGAGCATTGTTCCGTTTTGGGTTTTTTTTTTTTTGTTTTGTTTTGGTTTTTTTTTTTTTTTTTCTCGTTGTTGTTGTTTTACATTTGCCAGCATCTGGAAGCCGGCGATCGGTGCCGCTCCGCGTCCATCGTTTCGCAGCTGGACGAGCTGTACGTGCGGACTCTGTGCTTTCTGACACCCACTTCCACGAAAAACACGATGTTTAACTGAGATAATGCACGCACAGTGGAAACTTAGCCCTCACACCATCACATTCCAATAGGTAAGTCTCCCGTCCGTTTGTATTTAAATGACTATAGGCATAGGTATACCTTTATTATTTGTTTATTGCATTGTAATAGACACAGAGAAAGAAAAGCATCCATAGGCACGTAGACCCGTAATAATCGATATATCCAAATGTTTTTTTATTGACAAAATCAATATATACGTTCCTATATATAATTTATATCCTAATTCATCTTCACCTTTATTTTCAGTAAATTTTCATTGAGATTATTCTTGTTTTTTCACGATTGGCACACGGTGTAAAATACACCCGATAAACTATCCAAAACCATCGCGTGCATGCCAGAGTTTTGTCATTCATTTTAATAAAGTTGTTAGAATTACTTGTTTGAGGAGTAAGCGTGGTCTACAGTTTATTGAGGGACCATGTTTATCTTTTTAAACGTGGTGCCCCGGTTGAAGCCTTTCTTGGAGAGCAGGAAAGCTCCCTTTGTTATACCGAAATTGATATAAAATGATAATACTCGAGCAAAGGCAGGCATTTAATCTATGCAAGTATATGCACAGACCATAATGCTTAAGGTAAAATGCCTTTGGGTTTAAATGGGAACGCAGGTGCTTTCTTAAATACCAAAAACTCCCTGATGAAGGGACTGATATACTGTCTCACGTCGGCAATGTATATTGTCAGACCTGCAGGGTGAATTGAAGCTTTCATTTGGCAGTGAGTGGAGACCTAAAGAGACAGGGCCTCCACTGGCAGCTTGATTGACTGGTCCCCACACCACCTCTCTGTCATCCCTTTCTCTGCTTGACCACTATACTTTCTTGTATGTGAATAAAGAGCAAAACAAACGGGCATGTATGTGCCCTATCTTATTCAGCTGACACTTGGCAGTACTCTGAAGACATCATTTAAATGGAAGCTAATGGTCCATGGTCTTGATGGCGGCGCCCATGGCCCACTCACACACCCATTCTGGAGCCCTGTGCCTGGGTGCTTCTGTCTCTATAGCCCCCAGTACCCTGGCTCAATCTAATTAGCCGTGAGTAAAGGACAATAATGCTTCAGCTGGTTTGTGTCATTCTCCTCTCTCTGTGTCTGCTTATCTTCACAAGCCCCACTGTGGCTCTTCACACACACACGCGCGCGCACGCACGCACACACACACACACACGCACACACGCACACACACACACACACACACACACACAGAGACAGACACAGACATAGACACAGTCATAGACACACACACAAACTAACACACTCCACCTCCACTCTGGATAATGACGGATGACTGTGCCTGATGGGAACGAACAGGTAAAGCCAATCCCATTTAATAACTGCATGGATTGGAATGATAATCTGGTTGTTCATTAGCAGCGGTGGCTGCACCATGATACACTCGCTGCACACATGGCTTGCTACACGAGACCATTGTATGTTGTTCAGCACGGCATCCCAAAGTAAGACAACACTGTGCTGTGTCCTTGAGATAGATCCCCACACAAAAAAGCACCCCACCCTCTGAAATAGTCCCCCATCCCCATCTCATCCCAACCCACCAACCGCTGTATTCCAGCTTTTTTGTCGCTGCACAGATAGAGTGGCATTAATGAAGGTATAAATTACAGAGGGCTAAATCCTGCTGAGTAATCCATTTGGCAAACATGCAAACAACAATAAGTGTGCGGCAGTAGCCGCTTGCTTGCGCGGCCTGGCCCACCAGCCATGCCTGGTGCTTAAACACAGCCAGAGCACTGCAGGAACACAGGCGGCTGGGGCTCTCTGCCGGCCTCTTTATGCGGGGGATTTCACAATTCTACCCATTTCTAAGGATGAGTACAACACAGAGCATGTGGGATGGATAGGAGTAGGGCTGCATTGACAAAATGAAATAGCACAACAACGTTTTGATGAATAGGTTGATATTGATAATTTGACAATATTTGGGTGAATGACCAAAGATATTTACACACAAGAAGTATTTTTAAACATAATCATTGGTAATGTGGATGTTATGAGCTGCAGGTTATGTTGATCATGTTACAGTGTTTGGAGTAGTCCATTAAAGAATACATACATATTTTCAAGCTGTTTTTGTACAAAATCTTATTGCCATGCCAGGAAGTTACAGCTGCTAATAGATACATCAAATGTGGACTGTAGGTAAGCGTGCCCCATGTCAATCTGACATTACAGGTGCTGCTCTTTTCAATGGAATGCCAGGTATTCAGATGGCCGGTTTCATGTGCTACTAGCCCACATGCACTAATTTGTTGATTTTAGGAGTTGACAAGCTCAAAGAGCTGAGCTCATCAAGTCACAGCCCCTGGCAACATGCCAATGATTTAATGACTAGTGACTGACACACACGCGCGCGCGCACGCGCGCGCGCACGCACTCACAGACACACAGACACACACACACACACACACACACACACACACACATCGCTTAAGCACACCGCCACAGCATCAAATCAAACAAAGAAGCTTGTTGTTGAAAGTTGTTTCCCATTTAGATTGCAACGTATATATATTTTTCGCAGGGCTTTATTTGATCTTATATTTTATTGATCTTATTTTTAATTTTACCAAATTTTCTATTTGTATTATTGTAAAACATTTTTAAATTATATATATATATCGGCCCTTTCTGTGATTCTGTGACGTCAGGTCCCGGCGTCAGCGTGGCGGCCGGGCTCAGCTCAGACCTCCCGCCAATTATTTTCAGTCACTCACACACGCACACGCACGCACTCAGACACACGTACGTAGACACAGGCGCACACGCACACAAATGTGTGTGTGAATATTAAACATAACAAATACAAAATAATATATATTTTTATGTTGTTCTTATATTTATTATAATGATGTTGTTATAAACGTACATTAATTTCCTATCCATGTGTTCGCATTGAACATACTAAAATAAGTAATTAAACCATCTATTAGAATTTTATGAAGTATTGTTTTTTATAACTAAAGCATGCCTGGCAACACCCTAAACAAAGCGACAGTATGTCTGAGGTGAGTTTTGACATGAGCTGTCTGAGGGCCCTGAGACAGACTCCATAATGACTACCAATTGGTTTTCACCCTATAGGTAAGGCCCTGACGCCCATCTATCACAAGATGATAAAAGGGGCGCCATTGGTATGTAAACCACGTTTGATCACTCTAACTCTGAGACAAAACCTCTGTTTTTACAAGAGGAATGTACTGCTACTAATTAAAGACAATTAGGCGCTCGCAACAATGGGCACAATTTCAGGGTCATAATTCGGCCCCTCCTCTGTTGGTTTATAGAGAAAAGCTGAAAACAATGTTTATTTACATAACAGCACCATGTGAAAGACTTGTAATGACTGTTATTATTATCGTGCACGACCAGGGAATTACGTTGTTTTTGGGAAGGGAAAAAAAAATACAAATACAATCAAGATAAAAGAATTCAAATGTCCAAGATACAGCTCAAGTGGTTGTGTCTGGATTTCTAATTTCGTTTCTCATAAATCTCATGTTGCCGCGACACGAAAAGATGAACAGCACTGTGTGTGTGTGTGTGTGTGTGTGTGTGTGCGTGTGCGTGTGCGTGTGCGTGTGTGTGTGTGTGTGTGTATGCGTGTCTGTGTGTGTGTATGTGTGTGTGTGTGTGTTTATTATCAAACTATATATAAATATATATATACTCGACTGTCTTTAGTAACCTGTAAGAAAGAAAGAAAGAAAGAAAGAAAGAAAGAAAGAAAGAAAGAAAGAAAGAAAGAAAGAAAGAAAGAAAGAAAGGAAGCTCATCCGGGACAAATGCTCAGTCAATGCGAGCTTCGGCAGCGGGGGGAAAAAGAGCTCAGAGAAATCACACTGCTGATTGATAAGTCTTTTCGTTCTTGCGACGCGTGGAAATTACTGTTTCAAACGGCAACGTAAAGCGAGCACGGACGCGCGGGCCAATTGTCACAGGGTACGCCCTGTGGTTGGCTGACGGGCTGTCACGTGTGACTGAGACCCCGCCCCCAGCCCGCTTAATATGGGAATTTACTAGCGCGCAGCCACATTTCATTAATGAGCGGATCGCAGCCTCGCAGACCCGGCTCGTATTTGCTGTTGTCCTCCTCTGAACAGTTGATCGAGGAGACGTTTTTTTTTTCTTTTTCTTTTCTTTCTTTCTTTCATGGACTATACAGGAATATACTCGTAGGACGCCGAGGGTATTGTGACATGTACGTTTAAGCGTGCTTATATGTTGCGTGATCGTTTCTTGTGAGGAAAGAAAGTTGATCTCAAGGTGATCGCCGGCTCGTTCATTAAACAGACATAACGTACCGTGTAGAAACGATGACGTATGCGGTGTTTTCCTTCCCCTGAAAAACGGGGAGTCGCGTCGTATTGACTTAAATACATAGAGAAATAAATAATACAACGATTTTCTCTTTTCTCTTTGCAGGTAGACAGGTCAAGTGCTCCACGGATTCAGTCAGCAAGCCAACACGGAACTATAAAGGTTGGGATCTGACTTAAAAAAATAAACATCTTGGACCGTGGAGGTGTAACACAGCGACAAACACACACGCGCGCACGCACACGCGCGCGCACACACACACACACACACACACACACACACACACACACACACACACACACACGACCACAGCCTCAACCAGGGGGAGGAGACGGTATCATCCGCACCATGGAAGTCGCGGCGGCGGACCAGTCCCGGTGGATGGCGCATCACCACGCCGTGCTGAACGGCCAGCACCCGGACTCCCACCACCACGGCCTGGGACACAACTACATGGAGCCCATGGCGCCGCTGTTGCCCCAGGACGAGGTGGACATGTTCCTGAACCACTTGGACTCTCCGGGGAACCCTTACTACTCCAACTCCCGGGCGCGGGTCACGTACAGCCAAGCGCACGGTAAAGAAGCCCCCGCACGGCCCTGCGGTACTTTTCTAAATATAATTATTATGCATGTTATTGTGACTATAATTTAGGCTTTGCTGTTAGTCGTCCCGGATGACAGTATGATTAACGGCTGATAATGATCAGGAAGCTGCGTGATAATGATGCATGTTGTTTTTTTTGTTATTTTTGTTGTTGTTTGTTTTTTTTTTGGTATCGAAATAGTTGATATCGCCGTTTCATGTCCATTCTGGCGGCACTGGGGTTGAATCATGAGAAAAAAATCCAGCAGATGACAGTGAGAGGAAAGGGAAGTATGTCATTTAACCCCTCTGGATGGGGCAGGGGGTTCTGGAGAGAGAGAGAGGGAGAGAGAGAGAGAGAGACTTCCCGGATATAAAATAAAAACCGCAAATTCACTAATAACAATCTGTAGTCCGAAGGCAGCAGCCGAGCTTCGCTGAGTGGTAATCACTTTTTATTTTTGGTCCGCCTTATCTAACTTTTAAAAACGCTGTCTCGTTGTTTATTGTCACTCGCGGCGCTAGAACTGGGATCTTTGGCGTGAGAAAATATTTCTGTTTTAGGGTAATCGGATCGCAATCCGCGTAATTAAAAAAAAATTATATAAGCATTTATACAAATCAAAATACCTAATGTCGGACGTAGTAAGCTTGGATTACTCAACAGGTGAGATTAAATATTTTATTTATGTAGCCTATTTCCAGCAATTTGAATGAAGTATCTATCTATCTATCTATCTATCTATCTATCTATCTATCTATCTATCTATCTATCTATCTATCTATCTATCTATCTATCTATCTATCTATCTATCTATCTATCTATCCATCTTTGTTGCGGGATGCGCTGTGGTGTGCATGGAAGAATATGTTAAACAGTTGAGTAATAAGAGTAATTTAAACTTTGAAACACATATTATTTTTTGATTTTTCAGCTCGCCTAGCTGGGAACCAGGTTTGCCGACCGCACCTCATCCACAGCCCCGGCATTCCGTGGCTGGACCCGGGCAAGGCCGCCCTGTCCGCAGCCCACCACCACAACGCATGGGCGGTCAGCCACTTCAGCAAGCCCGGCCTGCACCCGGCCAACTCCGGCTACACCTGCACCAGCGCCGGCGGCGGCGGCACCACGGTGTCCTCCCACTCCAGCCCGCACCTCTACAGCTTCCCCCCGACGCCGCCGAAGGACGTGTCCCCGGACCCGGGCCCCACTTCCCCGACCTCCACCAGGATGGACGAGAAGGACGCGATCAAGTACCAAATGCCGCTAACGGGCTCCCTCACTGACGGCATGAAGATGGAGAGCTGCAGTCCTCTGCGCAGCAGCCTGGCCTCCATGAACGCCCAGACCCCGGCTACGCACCACCCGATCCCCACCTACCCCACGTATCCGCTCCCGGCGCCCCATGAGTACAGCGGCAGCCTGTTCCACCCGGGCAGCCTGCTGGGCGGGTCCACCTCCAGCTTCACTCCCAAGTGTAAAAACAAGGCCAGGTCGTGCTCCGGTGAGTCCTATAACACTCACGCATTAAAAAGTGGTTTGCTTTATATGTGCTTTCTGTAAATTCAAACTAAAAAAAAATGGACAGTTCACTCTCCGCTTGCAGTGTAGGCTTATCATTAGTGTTTCACCACAAATTGTTGGAAACATTTCTCCATAACAGGTTTTTCAATTATATATCGCTGCCCCATCACACACAAGCTCAGTCAATCTGAGAGCAGGAAATTACTGGAGAAATCACTTTTAAGTAAATGGGCAAACGTGGGATGAAGTAACAATATATGGTCGTAAATAATTTAGCAATTTATAGGCGTTTTAAAAAAATCAGTTTTATTTTTTTCATGGCAAAAGGAACACCACAATACGATACATAGCGCCCTGGAAATTGTATTGAAAAATCGGATAATTTCTAGTTTCTCACTTCGATTACTTTGCACTTTAACTGTCACCAAGTGCCTTTTATTTGAATAATTTATAAATGTATTGATTTATCAATTCAACTATATTGTTTTTTTTAAACCAGGGACATCATGGTCCTGGTATGGGTGCACAGGCTATTATTTTCTGCCTCGTGTTTTCTTTTAACGTGGCCTTTAGTGCAGCAGTCACGACGCCCTGGCTCCTGCCACATCCTGTAAACCCTCAAGTGGACAAATCACGACCTCCACCCTCCACCCCCGCCCCCACCCACCCACCGCTCTCCTCAACAAAGCAGGCGTCGGGACGCGCCACCACGGGCAACAGAGCCCTGCTGTTTGTGTGTTTAGGCATGGCCTTGGTCCACTACTTTAAAGTGGAGCAAGGCTTCCAATTCCTGAGACAGAATAATTAATAATAATAAAACATTAAGATAAAAATAATTATTTTCTAGGATGTACAATTCATTAAAGCAGTCGGTTAAAGCTCTATTATTCTGGTGAAATAAGGGAAAATACAATTGGAAAGAAGAAAAAAAAAGCAGAAAAGTAGAAAGTATAATGCAATCAGCTCTTTGGGGGTAGCACTTGAATTTATTTAGATAAGGGGGAGACTCACCCAGAATTTGCAAAATTCCAATTCCAAATGGTGATTTGAATTTGCATAAATATAAACAAGAATAAAGCAACAGAGGAAAATATACTGATTGGATGGTCCTACATGTATTTACATAATTATCGTTATATTTTACCATTTTTTCATATATTTTCCCAGGTCTATAGATAATGCACTCACATTTAAAATAAGTCGACCAGGCTTTGACTAAATCAGGAATACCATTATATCAGTAACCACATTGAAAGGGCTTTTACTATTGGAGTGGTTGTCCAGTGTCAGAAACAGGTGATTGATTTTTGTATAAAATGCCATAAAGGCATTTGGACTGTCAGCACATACCTTGCCGAACTTACTGTCCTTTCCCGTTGAACTTATCCCAAACACATCTCCTCGCTTGCCACCTTTATCCAAAAGACTTCATTTCCACCGACGATCCCTATTCCAAACCCCTTCAGTGCCTGTTGCTTTATCTATTAGGTCATCTTCCTCTTAAGTAATCAAAAGGAAAACAGAAATACAATATGGTGGTCATTGCTGGCACATATTTGGGCTCATAACGATGATTCAATTATGTCGTTTCTTTCAACATTACTGGCCCTGCAAAACATTAGGAGGGAGTTCAACTCAGCAAGCACTTCAAAAGGAGCGTAGCCATTGTTCAGGCCTGATTTCATTGTCGAGGTAGGGTGGGACTGCGGGTGTCGCTGACATTATAATAGGAATAATAAGGCGATGCTCTGGGGAGACAGGGTATACATGAATTAAGAGAGTCGGTCGGTCGAGCAACAGGTTTTTTGAAGTCCAACCTGATCGGGGGCTCAGACTATGGTGGAATGCTCAGTGCTTTTTGAGCGATCTATGGTTGAGAATTTGGCTGTGGGGGGGCGGGGGCTGAGTCAGAGTGTTTGCAGCAGCCTGGTATAGCAAGCCCTGGTTGTTTGTTGTTGTTTAAAATGAAAACAAACCCGTTCAAAACCACCACGTTGACTTGAGTGTCGCTTCAATATTAATAAGAGCAGCGCTGAAGGACAAACCCGCACACAATCTTTTGATCAGTGGCTGTAACAATGTCCGGCACATTTAATACCACCACCACCACCCACTTATGTTTCCTTCTGGTGCCCACTAAGCTGATGAATAATGGAGGACTAATTTGATGGTGCATCTCCTTCATCCTGTTGGACACCTCTGGACATGTTCTGGCTGTTTCTGGCCTCCTAGCTCTGGCTCCAGTTACATAGCGGTGTCCAATGTGACGATCCAAACTGCCACAAAGCAGTACAAACACACATACTCATACATCATACAGGGTGACGTGTTTATTATGAATTCAAGTTGCATGCAATATGTCGGTATTTAAGTCATGGTACTTTGATGGAAAGTGAATTTTTTAATTATATAAAGTTCCCTTTGTCTTCCCCCCCCTGAATTCTATGCAGAGGGCCGAGAGTGTGTCAACTGTGGAGCCACCTCGACTCCCCTGTGGCGACGGGATGGTACGGGCCACTACCTATGCAATGCCTGTGGACTGTACCATAAGATGAACGGCCAGAACCGACCTCTTATTAAGCCCAAGCGACGACTGGTGAGTCCCCATTCTCCCTTGCTCTCTCCATCGTTTGGTAGAGTGAAAAGGCAACCGAATATGAGCACAAAGCAGATGCCGGCAGTACAATTCCAGGAAAGTTATATTTTCCCTATGATCTTCCTGGAATTGTTTGTCCCTCTCACCCCCCGATGATCCCCCTCCACGGCCTGTTACAATACTGCTACTATTGCCATTGTTCCTGCTATCATTATTGCTCTTACCTCTGATACTGTTACTGATACCAATGCCCATGCTGCTTTAGTTAACACCACGCTCGAGTAAATGACCAGAATCACAGACTAAAGCTCTATCGATGTTGACCCACAGCATCACTCCTCCATGGGTATTGGGGGTCAATATATGATCAAATTTGGGATAATCCATCCCGTTTATTTTCCATATTATAACTAAACTATTTAATTAACTACAAAATATAATAATAACCCAAATAAAAAAATGTAATGATTATAAAAATTATAAAACAAACAATTAAATAATAATACTCATAATTGATTATAGACACTAGCATAAAAATGTATGAAGTCAGACAAATTATTTACCTTTTATTACACTTTTGTAATGGCTTTTTTTTTACTACAATATAGAGATTAAATCTGTGTCAAAAACATATACATGTTACTTATAACAACAACAGCAACAATAATAATAATGATATTATTAATAATAACAATAATAAAAATAATATTAATAAAAATAAAAATTATAATGACAATAATAATAATAATAATAATTATTATTATTATTCTAATTATAAAAGCATTATTTATAGGTCCAATATAGGCTATTTGCATAAAGCATATATATTTTTAAATAGATTCAAAATAAAAATGTATGTTGAGTCTCTGAAGTAGATTTCATGAATGAGAATAAAAATCAATCAAGGTCATTGAAATAGAGATAATGAAAAGGAAACGTCATTAGTCGTTTTCGGTCGGTGAAGAAGGCGTCTGGTAAAAAAAAAAAAAGGGGGGGGGGGGCTCTTTTTCTTTCAATTAGGCCGACATTCCAATATCTTCCAGCCGATTCTCACCAACCGCCGGTGCATCGAGCGATATATAATGGAAAATCGGAAGAAGATGGGGGCATTCAAATTGAATTAGAGGTGTTTTTTCTTCATGCTTTCACTATAGTCACCGCATGAAAAGTCAATTTATTTTATATATACATATATATATATATATATTTTTTTTTTTTCCACGAGTGTAGCTGTAGTGGCTGTGGCTCCACATTTCCAGCTCGAGTGTTTTCAGAGTTTTTATTCTAAGGGCATCCAGTTGTTTCCTATCCGGATATCTGCCCGGGCCCGATAAGGAAGCCAGGCTCCGGGTGTTTCCTCCGCCGAGCCCCGGCAGACCAGACTCTGACATATACTGTAAAGAGATTATCACAACACTGTAGGAGCCAGTTATGTGTGAAGAGAGGGAAGGTACGGGGAGGGGAGGGTGGCTGCAGGGACTGGAAAATAAATGGATTCATGTTCTTCTCTTGTTTGTCACGCTCCGTGGGCAACTGCACAATATTTCTGTAGCTCTCTTTTATGCCGCACTTTGCATAATAATGACCGTGCAGTGTTGTTATGTTCAAAGTTGGCAGTGAATACACCTGAAATTAATTAAAGGGAAAAGGACTTAATGCTGCTTGCATTGTAAACGGCCCGAGGGTTATTGCATGTAAAGCTAATGTTTCTTATTATGTGTGAAGAATTGATCCGTAATGGACACAAAAGCACATTGCCAGACAGGGCACCGCGGACTGGTTTCCGTGGATCGCAGTGGGAGTGGGGTGGGGGTTATTGTAAGGCAGCATTATAAGCCATTAATGTATTACTGTAGGCGCTCACCGGCTTATTTCTAAAGACCCCATGACACAGAAAAATGCATTTCCAGTCTTGTTTCCCCTTCATGAGCATCTCATTTGCAGATGTTTAACGCGGTGTCTCTCTAGAAATTCACAAACGTCTTTTTGTGCTTGAAAAAAATCTCTTTCCGACAAATCTAAGAATTTTAGAGAACAAAAAAAGGAGCACACATTTTTAAGCTCTATTGATCATCAGTCAACCGCCCCCCTCACCTCCCGCACAATACCGCGTAGCGTCTCACGTGGAAATACGTCGCGGAGGTGCGCTCCTTGCGTGGGCTTGATAATAATCGTCTCCGCCTCAGAAACGGGGGGACCGAAAACAAAGAATTCTTCAGAGAAAAAAAACAAACAAACAAACAAAAAAAAAAACCCCAACCACGTTATTTGCTTGAATTGGAAAATGTGATCATGGACGTCGGGTCTTAATCAGTGTATGGTGCTGCTATTAATTCAATAGAGATGTTAAACTAATTTCACTATTCCAATTGGGGCTGGCTTTGATGCCCTTCTGGAGATTATTGTGCGGTCAAAGTGTATCTGCGCAAAAGCATAAACAAAAGCCTTCTTCCTGTCGGCATCATCGAAAGGTCGACGTTCTTGCAAATATATAGACCAATAACTAGACCCTGTAAGAGCTCAAAAACAGGAAGGCTACTACAAAACTGAATTTATAAATGCGCCAGCCCACTGAAGACTACTAAATTACTGACTGCTATTGAGTATTTATTTCCTAATTGCACACTGTACATGCATATACATATTTCATTACATATATATACATTTTCTTTCTTATTTCTTGTTTTTTCTTTCTTTTTATAATAATTATCATAATCATAATAACAATAATAATAATAATAATAATAATAATAATAAAACAAAAACAATAATAATAATAATAATAATAATAATAATAATAATTAGGATTATAATTTATTCATGTATTAGTATGTTGCACAGCCTCTTGAGTTTTCCCTTTTATCATTTCACTGCACTGTACATGTATGGCTGCATGTGACAAATGAAGAATTGTAATTCATTTCAATATTTAATCTAAATGGTCACGGCATTTAACATCAGAAATCGTATTAGAGTCAAGTTGCTGACCTTTAGCAATGAGCAAATGCTTTCATTCAGCGGTTCTCAACATAGGGTCCAGGGACCTTCAAGAGGTCCCACGAGGTCCCCAGCAAAATTATGAACGGTTAAAATTAGACCCTTATTTCATTGACATGAGTTGTAGCTCCATTAGAGAATGTATAATAATGACTGTTTTGATCACAGTTTTACTGTTATTTCCCCAACTAGAGTATAGACGGCTATGTCATTTTATAAATCATATCTAACAATAAAAATCAAATCAAATGGGGCCTGTGGTCTGATGCATATCAAATTGAGATTTGATGATATATGATGATATGAAAATGTTGAGTATTAATGTTTTAATTCTTGATGCATTTCTCTTCCCCTGCAGTCCGCTGCTAGACGTGCAGGCACCTGCTGTGCAAACTGCCAGACCACCACCACCACCCTCTGGAGGCGCAACGGCAACGGAGACCCCGTCTGCAACGCCTGCGGCCTGTACTACAAGCTGCACAACGTAAGCACCTCGAACACAGTAACTGGTCTAGTGGGCGGACAGTTCGTATCGATTTAGTAGCATGGAAACCGAGACTATGGATGCAAAGCCTGCTTACCCTGTCAAGCAGAACCCACCGGTCGTTTTCTCCCTTTTATTAATCCATCGTCGCTTCAATGGGGGGCGGTACTCCCTGGAGAGGCTGGAGGGTGGGACTGTCATTCAACATAACGGCGTCAGTTACATTGATGCGAGTTTGTCTGAAAGTGGCCCTTTCAGCTCTGGCGTGGCTTCCGTCGCCATGTATTCATATTGATTGTGAGAATTCTATTTGGGTTGAAGTTAGACAAAAGCCCCTAAAAGAGTCCCTTGCCTTTGCCTTATAATGTGGCCATATAACTAAATCACCATTTTAATGTCTGAAGCAGTTTTATGCTACTGAAGTGAAAATTGCGTGGAAAACTTTATTGGCAACTATATCTGTGTGATGTTAATATTGTAAAGTAAATGCTTTTTAGATATTCTGTTCAAACGAATGACAGGTTATGCAACCTAATAAAAAGCCATCTGCACCCAATGTAAAGTTGTCTAGCTTGTCTGTAGCTCATTTTCCGCTTTCTTGTAGGTCAACAGACCCCTGACCATGAAGAAGGAAGGCATCCAGACACGCAACCGCAAAATGTCCAGCAAATCCAAGAGAAGCAAGCGGGTGGGGGACACCTTTGACGAGTTATCCAAGTGCATGCATGACAAGGTCTCTCCCTTTGGCAGCGCACCGGGCCTCACCAGCCACATGACCCACATGGGTCACCTGCCCCCTTTCAGCCACTCCGGACATATGCTGCCCACCCCCACTCCCATCCACCCCTCCTTTGGCCACCCCCACCACACCAACCGCTCGCCGGTTTGGGGCGAGCCACACTGAGGGGCGTCCACCTCGCACCCGTGACTCTTCCATCGGCCGTCGCGTTGCTACCGGACACAATGTGCATCTGCCAAACTGAGCTGATAAGCGACTTTATGTACAGCGGTTGAATGTGGTGGACTCTCAGCTGGACGAGACATTTAGACTGTGGGCCGCGGCCAATCGGATCCACGTAGAGACGGACACGGAGAGCCACGCATTACGGGACTCTCCGAGCCAGTGCTGAGGGGGGAGCGACGGAGACTGTGATTCCCTCGAGTGACTGACACCTGCTGGAATGGAGCGAATGAAGACATCTTCTTATTGTCGTTATTGCTTATTTTCTACTAAGTCACTTTGGTACCCACCTCTCTTCGACCTGTAACGGGAGACTCACAGCAGGTCTCAAAAGAACCACTCTGTTAACCTCCTGCCCCATCTCATCGTTTACTGAGATATACGCACCCTCTCCATTTACCCGCTATTGTCTATACAGTGGCTGTGGACAGACCCGCTGATTGTTCAGCATCGGGAACGACCCTTTAGTTTCCTTGACCGACCACTCCAGAACCCCACCCACCCAGAAAACTGCAGCTCCCCTTCACATGCTGGATTGTACGTCCTCCACTACGGTCACCTGGTTTTAATAATGGACTTTTATGGAAGAAAAGATGCAAGTAAATAGAGTGTTTATAAATGCTTAATTACTATTATTGTTGTTATATTTGATGTTATAATTATTGCTACGATAATTTATTTTCACTCTTAAGGCTTTCATCAAAGGCACACGGAAATTGTTAGAATTTAATTTCATGTTTTTTATGTAAAGAGAAACACTGACCTATCTTAGAGGAATTGTTGACCCTGAGCTGTACATTTTTATCATTTTTTCCATCTCACAAAAAAATAAAGGAAATAAAGTTTAATACTGAAAAATTTTGCCTCTGCAGTCTCGCTCTGTTTTAGGTACAAACACACACACACACACACACACACACACACACACACACACACACACACACACACACACACACACACAAACACATAACGCGCGCGTGGACCATCAGATCAAACTCTAGGTTTAACGAAGAGTTCCTTATTGTTAAATTCCGAACTGATATCAGATGTATCAAGGGAAAGCTGTATGATCTCTCAAGCGTGGAAATGCTTTGGTCGGAGCCCCTCCCCTCCCTGTGATGCGGGGCGGCTCAGAGAAGGCCCCTTTGTGGAGCTCAGGCCCCAGGCCCCGGCCCACTGTGCCCCAGACAGCAGGCTCCACAGCCGGGGTTAGCCAATGGCTTCTAAGACACAACAAGTCGCTGCCACAAATTCATGCACGTGGAGAAACCCAATCACCCATACGAATCGAGCATTTCTCATTTCCACTTTCTCATCGACAAACAAACAAATAAGCAACAAACCAAAACACATTGGTAGAGCATGCCGCCGTCAACCCGCCAACGTGGAGATACCAGGAATCAGAACGGTTCTTAGAAAGCACTGTTTCCGTGTGGCTTGTTCTATTTCTCCCTTTCCCTCACCTCCCCGAGTTTTTTTCTCGGAGCCTCCATCTTCATCTTGGCTGCGGTGGCGGGAGTGAGAGGAAGGACAGCAGGTCTTTAGCGGTAGAGAGAAGAGGAAGGAAAGGCAATCAGGCGACCCGTGAGCAAACACGTGGGGGGCTGTTTAGATCCCTCGCAAACAGATGTGCACACAGCTGAGGATGTCAGGAAGCAGGCTTTGACTCTCTCTCTCTCCAGCCGTCATTCTCTTTTCTCTCTCTCTGTCTACCCCAGTCTCCTTTTGTCTTTTTCCTTTCTTTTTCACTCTCTCTGGTGACACATTATTTAGCTATTTTGCACTATTTTTCCCTTGCACTGAACAACCCGCCCATTTGAACTGTTACAGTCAAACACAGATACTCAGGAGACTGTGAAGGCAGCCAGCCACTAATGAGGCTGCTCGATTAGGGCCAATTTCAGGTCATCATCCCCAGCGTTCGTGTTGCAAACCATACATTTTTAGCTCAAATGAACTACCAACCCCTCCCTGAACCCGCCACTCTCTTTACATCTGTTGCAGTTGTCTGGAGTCTGATTTGCTGGGTCGCTGACTGTTGAATTTGGTGAAAGGAGTTAGACTTTGAGGGGCCCTGGTTTTGGTAACCATAGATCGCTGGAGCAATATTTTATTTTGTCCCTGTCATGTCGTTGCAATGATATTCGCTGGTAACATCGGAACTGGGAGCGGTGACGCAGAGACAGCATCTGAGTGGCCCTTGTCAGATTGTGTGTGTGTGTGTGTGTGTGTTGCGTCGGTGTTGGTGGGGAGTTGGAATCCCCCGGTCTTCTGTCGGAACACCAGTGAGAAATAGAAAGCCCCCCTTCCAATGAGTCCAGCCATCTGCGTGTAGCACAGCATTGTGGCTGCTGTGCTTGGGGACGCCGCTGGGCTGCACGCAGGCCGTGGCTCTGCTGGGCCGTGTGTGCTGCTGCAGCCAGTGAGCCTGTGTGGCTGCTCTTGGCCGGGCTCCCAGAGAGAGAGAGAGAGAGAGAGAGAGAGAGAGAGAGACAGAGAGAGAGAGAGGCGGGGAGCAAGGGCCAGCGCTCCTCAATGAGGCCCTCAAGAGGGAAAGAGCGCCCTCACAAAAATAATACAGCGCTCTGCCAGGCCGTCGGCTCCCAGAACTGTTCCTGCCCTCAGCACATGTATATATACACACACACAGACGCATACATGTGCACACAGATAGGGGGTAGAGTGTTTGAAAAGCTACTGTCTTATAAGAAGGGACAGTGATGTGTGAGTGTCCAAGTGCATAAGTAGTGTGTGTGTGTGTGTGTGTGTGTGTGTGTGTGTGTGTGTGTGTGTGTGTGTGTGGCGCATCTAATCTCCACTTCACTCAGGAAGCCTGAATGGGCATAAGGTACTTGGCACCACATTAAGTGCACTTGGTTTAGCGCCCCTCTTAAGTTGAGTGGCTGCTTGACCCACCATTTGGCTAGTTCACGTGTGCCGTATTTATGTATCCGCGCTTTTCTGTACGCTTTACCTGCCAGCTCAAGCCTCGCTAGATCAGATGCAAAATCAAAGCGAAAATAAAAATCTTGTCAAACGAGACAGTACTTTCTAACTTAGATGGAGCGTTGTTACAGGGGCTATAAAACAGGATATCAGTATCTCCACTGATCGGTTGGATTGTTGTTCCTTTGTCCATAGAAGTCGAAGAGGGAGGAGATCTCTTCAGACTGGCCTGTGAGGGCGAACCAGGGTGGCCACTTGGATCAGAGCACTGAGAGGTTTACGACTTTAACCTGCAACTCAGTGATTTAACTCACCCCCAAACACACACACACACACACACACACACACACACACACACACACACACACACACACGCAAACAACAACCCCAAGACGCCCCCACCCTGGTCCTTAACAATGCTCCCCACCCCTGCTTCGCTCGCTGAGGTCTGCATATCCCATCTCTCCACCCTCCCCAACACACAGTCACACTCTCCCACTCTTTCCTTGTCTCCCCATCCGCCCTCAAGTATTTGTTTTTCCAACCAATTGAGTTAACAAAATCAAAAGGTACGTTGGCCATCCCCTCACAAAGTGGAGTAAGAGAGAGGGAGAGACAGAACAAGAAAGAGAGATGTGGAAGATGAAAGGCAGCGGAGCACAGTTCAGACGCGGGTCTCTGTGTGTGTGTGTGTGTGTGTGTGTGTGTGTGTGTGTGTGTGTGTGTGTGTGTGTGTGTGTGTGTGTGTGTGTGTGTGTGTGTGTGTGTGTGTGTATGTGTGTGTGTGTGTGTGTGTGTGTGTTGTCATAGGGGGTTGACCTTTGCACTGGCCTCACTGAAAAAACATCCCCCCTTCCTCAGCTCCCTAGAAGGATATTAAGGCTGTAGGAGAGAGAGTGAGTATATCAGACTATATTTAGTGAAGAAAAAACGCAGCGTGTGTATTCAAGCTTGTGCTGTGTATCCAAAACAAATGCAACACGGTTCCAGGTGTTGTATTCCTCTGGGACAGATGTACGGGCTTACAGAATTCCACGGGTTAAGTTCAAGGGCGTCGATAACCCGCGGCGGCCAAAAACTTGTGCGAAACCGAGGAACTAACCTGATGTTAGGTGATGATGTGGCATTTTAGGCTGTTTCCAACAGTTTGAAATGTTGTGGTTACCGAGTCATAGTGATCATTATGAGGAAGGCATCGCAAAGTGAACTTCCCTTATCCAAAGTCCGCGAGAATTTGATAGAAATACTGTATGCATTTGACATTTGACAGTGTCACAGCGCGGCAACAGGAAAAAGGTGGGGCACCTTTTGCGTTTAATAGAACACCTAGGGGTACGACATTCACGGAACAAGCGACAGATATACAATTTGACAGTTTCACAACCCCCTTAACAACTCCCCAATCAATGAACCATATCCGTGTTACTGATGATATGATCAGTGATGCTTTGACAGTATTTTCCACCGCTCGCAGAGAAGACGGGTGACAGGAGATTATCAGCGATGACCTCCTACCACAGGAAATGACAGCTGCCCTGACCTGCTGAAACTTATAATCTTTACCGGGGGATCTTTTAAATGTCAACAATTTGTTACGGGAAGCAGTACATTTTGCACTTTTAATACCGAGAAAGCCAGACTTTGGTGGGCTGCTGATACACGGATACACGGCAAGATTAGCTGAGTCCCAATGCAAAGTTAAAAAAAAAACAAAAAACTGGAAGTGAGTAGTTCAAACAGGAAATACTTATCCTCAGCAATTAGGACCTATTAGCCTACAAGATCATAAAAGTTTGACGAAGATGGTAGAAAGAGATTTATTTCCCCTGGATACATTCAAAGGGAGTTCAGCTTGACCTTCTCTTGTGTTGTAGAGCTATGTATGAACATATGAAGAACAACATTGATCAACTCTTCTGCCATGATTTGCATGAAAGTAGAGAAGTGAAACAAAATGGGAGAGTGTTTCATATCATCTAGTAGTGGTTGAAAGGCGACTTATTGCCACAGCTTGTGGTTTCTAAAAAAAAGACTCCATAACTAGGGTATACAAATATTGAAAGAGATTGCGAGCCCGTGGAGATGCCGCTCTTTGGACTTGCTGTGCTGTACCCTATTCGATATCTGTAACACCTCACTCCCTCTGCAGATGGAGGTGGTAGTGCTGTCCTAATGTGAGTGGATTATTTTGTTTGCGCATAACCCCTGCTGAAATGAGGCAGGCACAAGATCCAGACGCAGTTTGGCTCCCCTCTGCAATTCAAACAGGGGCTGTGGTGAATTAGCATCATCTGTCATTTGAGTGTCGTTCTTATTCCATTCATGCATTGTGTCTTAGTGCAGCTGAGTGGTGTAATCTGGTGGAAGACTCGCTGTTGCAAGCATACAGGTGCAGACATACACGCAGAACACCACTCCCCAGATCCGGCCCCGAAAACCAGGTCAGCCTCCCCTCACTTGGGACAAGGAGCATTCAGGATGTTCACCTGAGACAGGTAGTGTTCGATCTCATTTGTGCTGCTTTTCTGCAGCGCTGAGCCCCCACCCCCCCCCCCCCCACCTGCTCTGACAGACAAATTCATCCCCCACTGTCTGAGGGGACAAATGAGTCCATTCATCTACAAGCTCCCATTGACAAACAAGCAGGTGAGTACAGTACTAATGCCTGGCAGGGCTCAGGGGAATGGGCGTCTGGATCTGCCGTGCCCTTCCTCACCCACAGAATGTCCTTGCACCATTCCAATCCCACAGCCTCTCTCCCCCACCCGCCCGCTTTCACTGGCAGGTAACTGGAGAGTTGGGGGGGGTTATAGGCTCTATAGTGGCCCGTATCCAGGGCTGAGAGGATGGGACCCAGGTGCCTGCCCCCTGGATGGATCCTCTCTTCTCCCACAGGGACTGATGACCAGACAGAGAAAGGGAAGACTGGTCAGTGGAAGCCCGCAGAGGCCATCTCACACCTGGCTCTGTCTGCCAAGTTATTCAGCTCCTTATTGTGGCGGTGGTTACCTGGCAGATTAGGTGACAAACTTGCTCTGTGGCTTTTCCTGTATTGAGTTTTAGGCCTCCTCCAATCTCAGATTTGGGGAATTGGACTGGAAAAAGCCATAACTTGTAACTTCACTCACATAATGATGTGACTGAAGCATTTAAGATGCCTAGCTAGATAGGGGGGTGGGGGGGTAAAGGAAGTATCTTACAATATGGGAATATCTAGGGCCTAGTTACTGTATTGCTGTGTCATACTGTTGTATACTGTACTTTATATCTCCATACATACTTTATTCACATGCACTTTACTGCAGATATCTGTAAATATAAATATACCTATAGGCTATCAAATAGCCTATGTTTTGGGCCGTTATAGCGCATTTTTCCTTGTCTGTAAATATGCCACGACCATGTAAAATAATTACTGGACCCCATGACTCCCATGAGATGGCAGCCCAAACCATTCCCAAGAGTGGAGAATCACCACGAGCGAGACAAAAAACATAAACAAACAAAAACAGGTATATTGAAAAACATAAACATAGAAACATCAGACGACAACATGAATCCACAAAACATAATTTAGTCCAGGAAAATTGGAACAGCAATTGGGCACGTGGCCTCTTCTTGTGATGGCTGCCGCAGTAAAGGAGGTAGAAAAGGAGAAGGATGTAACCAGGAGGGTATTCGGAGGTGTGTTCGAAGCAGGTGCTGGTGGTGTGTGTGCCTGTGACGAGTCTGCCTGTGTGTGTGTGTGTGTGTGTGTGTGTGTGTGTGTGTGTGTGTGTGTGTGTGTGTGTGTGTATGTGTGTGTGTGTGTGTGTGTGTGTGTGTGTGTGTGTGTGTGTGTGTGTGTGTGTGTGTGAGTGTGTGTGTCTGCTGGTGAGTGCATGGTAGTTGTACCAATTGGTTCTGGTGTAGATTTGTATTTTATCGTAGTGCTTCCAAGCAGCGGAAAAGGCCCGAAGCCACCCCTGAGTCCCGCAACCGTATAGACACTCCACAACTGCAGGAAAGCCCTGAGCACCCTGCCCTGCAGCCACAGAAGACCCCCTAGCCCCCAGAGAAGCCAGGAGCTCCCGGAGCAACACCACGCACAGTCCTGAGGAGCATAAACTACTTTCACTTATTGTTTCTGCGTGGTGCAGCCATCTTGGATTTTGAGGTCGGTGTTGGTGAGGGTCCTCCGACTTTCCGAGTCGGAAATCCAACTTCAGGGGCCGTTCCTGTTTAAATTTACAACTGGGAACTCGCAAATTCGAACTTCCCAGTCCAAATGGAACGCAGTATAAGACACTCACAAGTGCTCAGTAACGGCCCGCTCAAAGGTGATGCCCGCCAATCTGCAACCGGCCAGATGCCCCACCCGGCCACAAGCCCCGAATGCCCACCCATGTAGCCGAGAGTGCATGGTGCAGGACACCCTAGCAAAGCCATACTCACGACGGCGAGCAGCTTCCAAGTGGTGGTCTCCGCAGCCCTGCCGGGTTGCGCCCCCAGCCCAGAAACCCCAATCTGTGCTGTTGGTAAATGCAGTTAAAATTGCAGGGTGCAGGAGGGAGAGTCATCCAGGCATGTTGAACCCGAATCACCCACGCCCCTCCTGCCCTGCAAACCCTGGTCTGGTGGTGTTTTGTTAGGCCTATTGTGTGGTCTATGTACTGGGAGAGATGGGGAAGAAAAACCAAATCAACGCAGGTGTAGGCCGGGCCGCGGCTACGCGGACACCCAGCGACCAAGCCCACAGCGACCAGCCACAGCCACCAGGCACACTATGTGCCCTGGTCCCAGGGTCAGACGGAATATCCAACCAGCCTTGGCACAGCCAGGCATATTACTTTTTTCCTGCTCGGTGGTCCTCAAACCTACAGTATATATAAACGTATATATATGTCCTCTGTGTGTTGGGCTTGGATATGAGTGGTTTTCAAAGGGAAGCCCTGACCTTACAGCTTTGTGAAGCTCACTGTGGCAGACTAAGGGGCGTGGTTAAACCGCGGCTGCAGACTGCAGCATGGCTTCCTTTCCAGCTGCCTCGAGTCTGACTCGGGGCAGGGAGCTTTCTTAATATTTGTCTGTCTTGCAGAGGGGATCGGCGCACAGGCATCAGCCGATCAGGAGCCAGATCGGAACATCATTTCTCCTGCGCCCAAACGCATTATTATTATTATCCTGTTGGCCAGCAAGCCTTTTTGTTCCCTTTTATAATACAAAATCTTGCCATGTCGGCAACCCATGGCAAGACAGTCTCCCTTTCTAAACCCCTACCAGTGGGCAGAGACTCCCTCACTCATTAGTCTAGTTGTCTAGTTTTTTTGTTGAGATTGTCATAGAGGTGCTGAGTTGGTTCATTCTTGGCATAGGCTGTCATGACTTTTAAATCTGTTTCCCTTGACATGTTAAATCAACTGTTAGTTGGCTCAAGCTGCTTTAAAAGACATGTTTTATAGCTGACACCTAATGATAACTGGCAATCAACCTATAAACCTAGTTGCAGCTGTATTTGTAATTGTGATTTTAACTCCGTCTTCATGTGGTGTTGCTACGATTTTGTCCATTGCCTGCAGTACATTCACTGGAAAATGGATATTTCCCTCATTCACCTCAACTTACAGGCGGGTGCCTGTAAGTTGAGGTGAATGAGGGAAATATGTCTGCAAGGAGCCAGATTGCTCAGCCTCACTTCAGACCTGCTTGTCTTGTCACCCATGCAGAAATGTTGCGTCTAACCGCTCACATCAGAAGTGATTTTATCGTCAGTGGTCGCTCAATTGCCAGAGAGCTGTCGCTGTATGCGCATGCCACGAGTGATATTGACGCTTCTGGCCGTACCTGTTCAACTCCTCGCCGAGTAGGTGTCATAGCAGCATATAAACAGATGAATGTGCACAGAGCTGCATTCATTTATTTACATGTTTTTTGCAAATATATTTATTTTTAAGTGACACGGTTATTTTTACATGTATTTATAACATATAACACAACATTTAAAATATGAATATATGCAACATTAACCCACAAATAAAGTGCCATCCCACTGCCCCAGCAACCCTCCTGCTCCTTTCTCTCCCTTCTGTATGTGTCCCTTATATTGTTCCATTTTCTCTAGCAGTCTTCAACTAATGGGAATGTGTAAATGCACATACAGTAGTCTAAAGTCTGTGTGCATTGCACTGCTGCCTCACAGCAAGAAGGTCCTGGGTTTGATTCCTGCCTGGGGCGTTTGCATGTGCTCACATGGGGTTTCCTCCATGTAACACCAGCAAGGATCCCCACCAAAAACATGCACACATCATAGTCTGACCAGCGATGGACATTTGGAACCAGGTCCCCGGGTGCACCATCGAATGCTACGCACTGCTCCTGACTGAGGAAGGACAAGCCAGGATGGGTCACATGCAGAGGCCACATTTCACCGGCGACCATTCAAAGCATGTGCATGTGTTGTAGTGTGATCAGTAAAGATTCTTCTAATTCTTCTGAATGATATACATTTTATATACCTATCAGATAACTTCTCAAAAAATATTCATGGGTTCTGACCATCTGATTTGTGCTATATGACATCATACTGCACTTGGAAAATGCTGTTAATCAAACTGTATGGAAGTGTAGGGGCATTGTCAGACATCTCCACAAGAACTTAACTTTAACTTTAACTTTGGCTACCTCCCAAATTGAACTCAACTTTCTCCCGTCGCCAAGTCTCCAAGATCGCAGAGCTTCGCTCTCTGTCACTCTTTGTTGCCACCTCCTACATTGAAATGAATGAACTCTGGCGACTTCTGGTGTAAATTTACAGCAAGGTGAAGGTGCTCATAGACAACTTATTTCAGTATTTGTCTATGGTTACAGATTCTGTTGTGTCTCAGCCTTTATTTACTCAACAAAACAAAGATAACGAGCACACACACGCCCACGCACGCGCCCACGCACGCACGCATGCATGCACGCACACACACACACACACACACACACACACACACACACACACACACACACACACACACACACACACACACACACACACACACACACACACACACACACACACACACACACATAGTGACTGTGAATGACTGTGTCTGTATCATGATGACAAAGAAGGGGAACCATACTTTGGGGAAACATTGTGAATCTGATCAGTATAAAATGACTAAATATAATTAAATCTTTCAAAGCCAAACTTTTCATGACACCCTGGAGAAGGAGGAAAGTGTATTTTCTGAAGTCCAGATAGTATATAAAAAAAAAAAATCTGAAACTAATTAAAACAGAGCAAAAAAAGATACAAAGCTATATTGAAATAATATCCCACTGTATCCAAAGGTGGTTTCAACAAAAAATCAAGAATGCAATACTTTTTCAAACAATAACCATCCTTGCTTTGTTGACCAAGTCCAGAAAGCATTTCAGACCGTGTAGAGCCCACAATGGAGACTGCGTAGTCCGCCATACGAGCAAGCCCAGGAGACGTGCAGGCCTGCACCCATGACAGACGCCAGTCCTCGGTGAAGACAGAAATGATCAGCGCCATTGCACGCACACAGTCTCTCTCACATGAACACGCGTGCACGTAATTTGGGCACATATGCACGCGTGGAACACACACATACACGCAGCGGCGGGCCTATCTGCTGAAGATCACTATGGGGTGGTGGCGGTGGTGGTGGTGGTGGTGGGGGGGTGTTATGCTCACTCATTGGCTCAGTGGGATGTTGCAACCCCAGCACGCTACTGGTCCTTATCTCTGCTGAGCAGACTGCAGAGTCTGATATGCATCTGTCATATTTGTCAGAGAGAAAAGACACCACAGAAGGAACGCGATGAGTCGAAAAAAAAGGAGGGAGCATCTCAGAAAGCCTGCGGTTTCTGCATGAGGGTGATCATTCGCTCGTTTGTGTCAACACTCCAGATGAGAGACATCGAGCGCAAACATGTTAAACATGGTCGGAGATACGGATTCCAAACTTGTTTATTTCGGTTCGCTAACACGTGTATATCTGGGAGGTTGATGTGAGTTGACACCTATGTGTGTGTGTGTGTGTGTGTGTGTGTGTGTGTGTGTGTGTGTGTGTGTGTGTGTGTGTGTGTGTGTGTGTGTGTGCGGGTATGGGTATGGGTGTGGGTGGGCGCGCGTGTTTACCCGACAGTGCCAGTGCGCATGTGAGCCTACATGAGCGTGTGTTGTTTTGTGCTCGCGCATTTTTTCTCAGGAAACATGAGGTCAAGAGCAGATTGCCATCATTCCATCATATCCATCACCATGACAACAGATAAGGCCCCCGTTCCCTTGTCGTCATAGCGGCACCTCATCGCCTCCATCAGTCGCTTCGGCTGGCCGAACATCTGAGTCTCTGGGTATGAGTGTCTATCTGAGGTCCATCTGCTGCGATAAGAGTCACGAGAGGGACACCAAGAGACCAAGAGAGGGAGATATTCACCAGTGAGCGGGTCACGGTCGCAAAGGTTGCAAAGAATGAAGAGATTTCTGATTTTGGTTCTCAATACTGACCTACTTGTGTACTTACAGACTATTTCTGGAGGACACACCGTGCAGTCATGTTCACGTCTAAAATACACAGTTGCGCAAAAGCGAACAAATGTGTTCGAGTTGGCAACAGACACTGCGTGCGCGCACCTTTGTGCATGTGTGTGTGTGTGTGTGTGTGTGTGTGTGTGTGTGTGTGTGTGTGTGTGTGTGTGTGTGTGTGTGTGTGTGTGTGTGTGTGTGTGTGTTTGGGGGTGAGTTAAATCACTGAGTTGCAGGTTAAAGTCGTAAACCTCTCAGTGCCCTGATCCAAGTGGCCACCCTGGTTCACCCTCACAGGCCAGTCTGAAGAGATCTCCTCCCTCTTCGACTTCTATGGACAAAGGAACAACAATCCAACCAATTAGTGGAGATACTGATATCCTGTTTAACAGCCCCTGTAACAACGCTCCATCTAAGTTAGATGTGTATTTAAAGTTGCCACTTTAAATGCACATATCTGTATATACATAGGCATATTCCTTCTACCTATTCCATTTTATTTCAATTAATTTTTTATTGTATTTTATTCTATATATTTTTTATCTTATTCTATAAGTATTCCACTTACTGTATTACGTTTTAGGAGTCAGTTAGTCGGTCTATTAGAAAGGAATTTTCTACTTTTTATTTTATTTTATTTTTGTACTTTTTCCTAGGACTTATTGTGTGCTATCACCGGGTGCGTTGCATTACATTTCACTGCATATATGTATGGAAGTATGTATATGTATGTGACAAATAAAAATCTTGAATCTTGAATCTTGAATCTTGAAGTGCTGTCTCGTTTTTATTTTCACTTTGATTTTGCATCTAAGCTAGTGTGTGTGTGTGTGTGTGTGTGTGTGTGTGTGTTTCTGTGTGTGTGTGAGTGCGAGTGTGCGCGTGTGTGTGAAAGCAGGTATGGAGGCGATCACCGCCTTTATGGCTGAAAGTTGATCCTCCTTTTTCATTCTTTTTTCTTTTACCCCTTTATCCCGCCTGGGGCGCTGTTGGCACCGTGCTCCGGGCGGGTTATCTCCCAAATAGGAGCCTTTCTGTGTGGAGTTTGCATGTTCTCCCCATGCTCACATGGGCTTTCCTCCACCTGGTGTCAGTAAGGACCCCCCCCCAAAAAAAAACCATGCACACATCATCGTCTGACCAGCGATGGACACTCATCACCTGGTCCCCGGGCGCGTCCACGAATGCTGCCCACTGCTCCTGGCTGTGCCCCCGGAGGAAGGACAAGCCAGGATGGGTTAAATGCAGAGGCCTCATTTCACCGGCCACCATCCAAAGCATGTGCATGTGTGTGTGTGTGTGTGCATGTGTTGTAGTGTGGTGTGCTGTGTGACGATTAAAGATTGTTCTTCTTCTTCTGATTCAGCGCCTTTGCCCCTTGGATCTCAGAGAGCACGAGCCACTTCTAATCTCCGATCCTGCGCCGTCGTACCAGCGATTCTATCTCCTTCTCTGGGCTTCATTGGGCTTTTAGGCGGCCAAACCGTCATTAATTAGCATCCCTCGCATATAAACATGTTTACTCACACACACAGACAACTCTCTCTCTCTCTCTCTCTCTCTTTCTCTCTCTCTCTTGCTCTCTCTCTCTCTCGCGCACACACACACACACACACACACACACACACACACACACACACACACACACACACACACACACACACACTCACACACACACACAGAGGCACGCACACACACACCTAATCCAGCTAATCCACCCTGCCATTTGAACAACCCGTGGTATTGTAACATGGTTAATCACCCATGTAAAAATAAAGACAAGACCAAATTGACTGATAGAATTATTCCATTTACCCCACGCCCCCTCCCCACCCCCACCCCCACATTTCAGCATTGCCATGGTCCACTGGAGATCATACCAAAAAAAAAGAAAGAAAGAAAAAAAAAAAAAAAAAAAAAACAAAGCGGAAAAAAATTAATTAAAACTCAGTGATGTAAATGGCTTCATTCAATTATTGGTACAACTAACAAGCTTTGGAGTATGATAAGTCGGATGTTCAGACGCATCAAATTAGTTTAAATGAAAAATAGGATTCGCTCGGTCACTGTAAAACTCTTTGACAACTCCAGACAACCTTCTGGAAACCGGAGACACTTTCTCCAAACAAGGGAAGCACTCTCCCGAAAAGGGAGAATGGGAGTTTTTACGACACCCTTTTAGATGCCAGAATTGTTCGCTGGACACGAGCTTAGTTGACCTTGGGTCACTTCCCAACAGCCCTCGCTCCTGGTGTGACATCACAGGCGCTGGGGGGTGGGGGGTGGGGGGGGGGGGGGGGGGGGTCAGAGAGGAGTTGCATGGGGACAATTGGGTGCCGCCTGGGCTGTGGACTCAGAGAGAGAGAGAGAGAGAGAGAGAGCGAGAGAGAGAGAGAGAGAGAGAGAGAGAGAGAGAGAGAGAATGGCAGAGCGAGACAAAGGACGAAAAGTGCGGTGACTGAGAGAGAGGGCTTACTGATTTAGTTTCCTTGGCAGGGTGACAAACTTGTGCGGAATGCAGGCAAGAGGGGAAGGAGAAGTGATAGAGAGCTCAAAAAAAATGGAGAGGAGGAAAAGAACAGGATGAACGAGGAGAGGAGAAGGGTCCGGACCGCATGAGCCCGGACCGCAGGGCCTTCTCCTGAGTCATTTCCACCAGACGGCCCTGTTGTGTTCCCATAGCCCCCCCCCCCCCCCCGCCACCCCCCGCCCCCCTCCCTTTTCCGGGTCACTCTCCCTCCCCCTGCCGTACAACCATCAGCTCCCTAGCCAGAGTGTTGACTGCAGCCTTGGATGCAGAAGAAAAAGAATTGCCTCAGACCGCGGGAGGAAATAAAACGGAGGTGAAGCCGCGTGCACGGTGACCCACGGCTCACTGGCAGAGGAGGGCGGCAGGCGACGGTGCAAAGGCCGCAATCAATTCAAGCCTGCGCACAAATGTGCACACGTCAGCGCGCAAGGACGTCCGCAAGGACGCGCCTGCTCGCACACACACAGGCGCCGAGACACAAGACAGCGCGTGCACACAAACACCGAGTCAGAAGCGAGAGGCAAACGGGCTGCCTCTGTCAGGCCCATTTCACAGTGGCCTATCAAGGGCCGGCGTCCCAGGCTTGCGGCCAACCACGGCTTGTGTGCTGAGTAAACGCTACCACCTCTGCCACATGGAGTGAGACACAGGCTCACTCATAATCCCCGCGGTCAAGCACGCATCCCAGTCACACACACACACACACAGGCCATCTGATTAATGGAGTGTGAGTATTAGATATGACAGTGCTACTGAGCCCGGTTGATAAAGAGCCACACGCAGCCACTCGCTTTCCCTCCGCCTCTCTCTCGCTCTCTCTCTCTCTCTCTCTCTCTCCCACTCACTCTCTCTCTCTCTCTCTTTGGCTTTCTTTCACCCATTTTTGTATCGCTCTCCGTGTCTGTCCTTTCATCCATTGACTCTCGACTCTCCGCCAAGCCAACCATTGTAATAGGAAATACGCCCTTGGTGCCATGTTCTATTTAATGGTGATGAAATCTGCTGGTATATTTACAACCTCCATTAACTCCAATAAGCTCGACGGGGCCCCACACCGAACACCAAAAAATTGCAAGGTTGACAGATATACAAACAGACAGTATCCGGGGGACAGGGAAATTATGACCATGTCCAATTCTGTGGCTAAAGGCTTGAGTGACCATTTCACAGTCATTGCCTTTGTAATGACTATAAATGTTGAAGGTCACATATAATAATTTGATCCACCGTGCCAAGAAAACCTCGACTCTATCGCGGTCTCTGAATGCGTCGGCCGCCTCGGAGCTTCAGGAGAGCAGGGCTGAGTACCCGCCGCTCAGCCAGGTCATGAGTCATTTTGCATGGGTCCTCCCGCTGTTCAAATGGAGTTTGGCTTCAAAATATGCTCATCATGTGACAGCAGTCAGCCACCCTGCCCCCCCCACGGCTCCTAGGCTTCTCTTCCCTCCCCTCTCTGCATCTTTTCATGCCCTCCTCCACACCCCCCCCCACCCCACCCCACCCCCCCCATCCCCACCCCCCCACCGCCTCTACTGGCGCCTGCACGGTTAGTTAAGGGTTGCCAGAGGACATCATGTGACAAACAAGCAAACACACACAGACGCATGGAGGCGCACGTGGATCCTGAAACACACCAACTCACGCACAGATACACGCTTGCGCAAAGGCACACACACAAACACACACACACACACACACACACACACACACACACACACACACACACACACACACACACACACACACACGCAGACATCCAGAAGCAGATTGGCACAGATGCGAACACGCTAACTCTAAGCACTTTCGAGGAGACACACAGACATGCGCACTTTCACTTTTTATCCACCGATCCATTGACCTCTTTCATCCAGGTTAACTTCCAGGAGCAACAATAGAATCCATAATATCGACAGCATGGCGGCTGTGAGTGTGTGTCTGTGTGTGTGTGTGTGTGTGTGTGTGTGTGTGTTTGTGTGTCGCTCTGTAAAATCCCGGCAGTGGCCAGACACCTTAAGGCAAAACATTATGTAGTGACAGGCCTCAGAACACTATGCCCAATTTAGGATTTGCTTGTTGTTTTGCTTAATCGGCTGATGGGTGGACTTCCATTGGTTATGAATGGATGCGATTCCAAAACACTTGCGCGCCTCGTCTCCATGTGTCTCCATTTCCATTAATATCCCCGACAAAGAGGCAGTTTGTGCATTTCGGAGCTTCCAAACTTTTTTATCACTCTATCTCACCGCTCTGTGACGTAAGAGTGCCTCGAAACTGAAAATATTAATATCTTCAAAGGACCATGATATTCGGTATTGGGCTATGTATATTTAAATCCTCATGACTTTATTTCCTTACTTAACCTGCATGGCCACACACACACGCACACACACACACACACACACACACACACACACACACACACACACACACACACACACACACACACACACACACACACACACACACACACACACACACACACAC
Source organism: Zeus faber (assembly GCF_960531495.2). NCBI lineage: Eukaryota > Metazoa > Chordata > Actinopteri > Zeiformes > Zeidae > Zeus > Zeus faber. The sequence continues at coordinate 10,488,878 of NC_137192.1, forward strand.
ACACACACACACACACGTCTCCTTGTCTGGCAGACCTCCAACATCTGAAATTCTAGACGCGCTGGTTCTGCCTTTTCCACAAAATTTAGGAAGCCATTAGCAACATCAAATCATTACTTTAGGAAAAGTAGGGAGGGTGGAGCTGGGTAGAGCAGGGGAGAGCAGCGTGCCTGGGACGGGAATATGGACGAGAGAAAGAGAAAGTAAGAAAGCGGGAGCGGGAGGATCCGATTTCCTCTGTTTTCGGTCAATCCATTACAGTAATGCGCAGGGAACCATTTTACTAATACATAAATAGCAGGGTACCCATAACAAACAGCAGAGCAGCTGGCAGGGTCAAAACACATCAATACACACATTTAAGATGGGGGAGTGGTATTTAATCAACAATATGCTCAAAAAACATGTCTTTGCCAAAATAAAAATAAAATAAAATAAAAACATTTTTACAACCACCTGCTCATGTTCAATGATGTTAATGGACGTGTGCATTATTCAAAAAACCCCTCTCTTTTTCTCTACCATTTACAGCTTCTTCTGCTCTGCCGAACTTCTCTCCGTCTCTCACTTTTTTTCCATCTCTCTCTCTCTCCCTCTCTCTCTCTCTCTCGCTCTCTCTCTCTCTGTCTCTCACTCGCCTGCTCAGCACTGTCACCCCCCAAACGCTAATCCAGTTCAAATGTAAACAGGCTTAGGTCTTCGTTCCTTGCTTAAACCGTATCAAATGTATCAAAGGCCGGGCTCAGTGGCATCCCTGGTTACAGAGAGGTCAGGCCAGGGCCACACACTCCACTCAATTAGCTGAGAGAGACAGTTAGTCTGTCTGACCATTACTGCGTGTGTGTGTGTGTGTGTGTGTGTGTGTGTGTGTGTGTGTGTGTGTGTGTGTGTGTGTTACTGCCGGCCTGTTATGAAAAGAGACAGGGAGAAATGGAAAACAAATCAATGCGTCTGTATGCGTGCATGTGATTGTGCATGTCTACACATTCCTCCGTGTACACAACGCGCTGCATGGGTGTATAATCATAGTTGAATGTGTGTGACCTGCATGTAAATGGTAGTGTGTATTAGGTCAATAGGTCAGTTCACGGTTATAAGTAGCATAGGTATGTCTATGTAATTGTGTGTGTGTGTGTGTGTGTGTGTGTGTGTGTGTGTGTCTTTCTCTCAATGTCTGATTCTGTGTGTGTGTGTGTGTGTGTGTGTGTGTGTGTGTGTGTGTGCGTGTGTGTGTGTGTGTGTGTGTGTGTGTGTGTGTATTCAACAGAGACATGAAGTCTCAAAGCCCCATGAACCAAGAGGGGAAAAAAATATGCAAAAGGTTGTCTGCAGGCTAAGGCCGATAATACTGCCAGTGTCTACAGCAACATTATTTCTCCGGCTGAGTCGGAACCCCTGAAGGAGTCCTCTATGGCCTTCAGAGCTCATCCCTCTCCACTCTCGCAATGCAAAAAACGAATTTTTGTTTATGTAACAAGGAATACAATGCCCTCTCAGATGAGAGCGAAAACGGCATGCTTCAAACTGGCCACCGTGAACTTCTGTTTTTAATCTCCTGTCAAATTCAATGCAATTCCATTTTGACAACTTACTTATAATTAAACACACTACCATCACACGGCCTCACTCTGGCACCAGTAGAGGAGCTGGTTCATGGGTGACTAATAGGAGTGCATATATAATTGGAGCTGAAAATGACACATTGAAAAAATCATACTTTTCCATACTTTTGTGTTGTCAGATCAAAATGTTATCTTCCACATCTAATCTTCATTCTCCGTGTATGTGCTGGTTGGTCCGGGGTTGATGTAGACGTAGGTGTGTGGGAATTGACCACAGTCTCAGCTCTCAGTAACTAACCATATTGTTCTATCAATGAAGGGGGGGCTCCCAAGAGACTTAAATGCCGCCCTTGTGAAGCTCCAATCTCATCAGCTACATAAATCCCATTGTTTACGCACATATGCATGACAGCGTTTCAGTCCAATCCAAGCCGCTTCACGGACAGAGTCTCCCAGCCGGTTCGCTCAGCCCACCTTGGTGGCCAAACCTCAGCACAGCCCGACACAGCCTACTGCATAAACAGCCGTTTCTCCTGCCAAATGAGGCCAATAGGCCAGCTTTTTCAATGAATCACAACTGCTGGTGCTGATTTCTCTCCAATTAAGCAATCAGCTTCATGGGGATGACCGTAAGGTTTTGTGGACCCCGGGGGGACTCCCTTGTATTGTAGGGTAGTGACCCGCCCCCTAGTGCCACTCCCAAGCCCATCACTCTTCACTAGACACTCAACTGTCAATCCGGGTCCAATCTGGGAACCCTGTCTTATCTGATCTGCCAGGACTCCCTAGAGGAGCGTCTCAGCCAAGCCAAGCCAAGCCACGCTGGGTCTCTGCACACACCCACGCCCATTTCACCCCAGCATTCCCCAAGTGGGCTGCGAAAACCTGGCCAACTTATATCCAACCTGTTGGTTGTAGTATTGTAAGAGTGTGTGTGTGTGTGTGTGTGTGTGTGTCTTTCTCTCAATGTCTGATTCTGTGTGTGTGTGTGTGTGTGTGTGTGTGTGTGTGTGTGTGTGTGTGTGTGTGTGTGTGTGTGTGTGTGTGGTGTGTTAGGGGTGATGACAAAGATGACAATGTTAAAAACATTCTTATTCAACTGCCCCTTAATTCTTTGGGAGGGGACCCTGGTAGCTCACCTGGTAGAGTGCACCTGTTTCAATGCTGAAGTCCTTGCTGCAGCAGCCCAGGCTCAATTCCAGCATGAGGCCATCTGCTGCATGTTATCCTCTCTCTCTCCCCTGCCTCCACATACAAGCTGCACCCTCACTTTTAATTGAATTACTTAATCATTTTCTCTTTCCATAAAACTTTTGAGAGGAAGAGATATGCAGCTGTTAACTTACTTCAAGTAAGAAATATTTTCAATTTGATTCATACCATCTAAAGACGTGATTGTTATTACATTGTGGATGAATTCATCAGGGAAGACCCTAGATATTTTAAAGCCATTTTATCACAAATAAAACAGGTTTTAATCATTTTCGTATATAAATACGAATAGTTATTTAATTTTTTAATGCTATTGGTTGTCTGGTTCTGTGTGTTTACATGCACACATTAATCACTATAAGTAGAATATCAAACACTGGTAGTTCTAAAAGACACAGGTCAAGTGCAGATTTTTCCATCCAAGTCCTTGAATTGAATGTTTGGAGGAGATGATCAAGCTTCATAAGACTCAGTGGCTCAAAGAGATAAGTGGTTGGATTAGATCTTCATCGGAGGACCTTAGGGTTAGATGCCAGGCGATCTTTGAAAGCCAGCAACACAAGTGCGCGTTAAAAATGAGCGTGAAGGCGGGGTGGTGGCATGACGGTCTTATGGCGCGATCTAACCCAGAAGTACAACATGGCCGCAGATGTCGGGCGTATTGGATATAATATACTGTATATCTTGTCCCATCGTCTTCTTCTAACTGAATCAAGGGTGTTTCAGTGGTTCCGTTAGAATTCTCATTTTGCTTTGCTCACTGAAAAGAGCTCTCTTTAAATAGTTTTTTGTTTACTAGCCATGCTTGCATTAAGCGATGTGGACCTCACATTGCTCCCGCCTGGGGCCTCCAAATCACTGAGACCACCCCGCGTAGATGTAAACACTGCTGAATGATCTGTTTCCAGGTCAAATGCATGAGGCGTGAATCTCTGACATTTTGGGGCGTGCGCAGAATAATAATCATAATACGATTAAAGTGCATACAAAGTTCATTGATTGTGCCGCATTGTGTGTGTGTGTGTGTGTGTGTGTGTATGTGTGTGCGTATGACATTGCAGAGGCATGTTCACCTGTCCTCCCTTTCCCCGTCCGGACAGATTGGTGTAGAAGCAAAGCCCTGCCTAGTCCTATGGCTAATCGTCCTGACGTCCCTCCGTCAGACACAGATTCAATTGGCTCCCCTTTTAATTAACAATGCTGTTTATCGAGGGGGGACATCTGCCACCGGGACAGCGGACATCGGGAGCATGCTGTATAATTGGGAGGCCTGATTAGGCTTCGTAGGAAGCTTTTAAGCCTGCAAGGTTATCAATGCCCCTTTTTCTGCCTGTCATCACCTCCTCAACACAGAGTTGTTGTTTTTTTCCACGGATGACTTTGTATTTATCATCTTGTCCTGCTTGCTGCTGTTTTTCTGGCCCGATCTGTTCCGTCCTACTGCTCTGTGCTGCCTTCAACAGTTGTCTGCAAACATAACTCGCCATCGACGATCACCATAATGGTACCTTACCTTACCATGCACGGACAGTACATACTGATTTTACGTCTCTCTCTCTCTCTCTCTCTCTCTCGCTCTATCCCTAATATTTATATTATAAATAGATAAATAGACAGGGTGAGATTGGTATATATTTGTCATTGGTGCCCTCCTCGCTAACATGTCTCTGTTTGTCCATTTAGTGCCGAGCTCGAGGCTTTGCACTCAAGTGAGTCGGACAGCTCCTGTCTGTTCTGACGTAAATGGAGACTTATTGATTGATCCCACCGGACTGTGATTTGGGAGGCTTGGGAAAGGGGGGGGGGGGTTCTCCTAATGCATTTACACCCTGATCTTCTCTCCAGCACAATCCGTTTGTCCCTCTTAATTATGGCTGCCCAATAACAGATCCATTGAACTCCCCTGATACTCCCTCCCTCCCTCCCTCCCTCCCTCTGCCTTTAAAAAAAACAGAAAACAAATTCCGTTCCACTCGGCCATTTTTCTCCCCTTCCACGCCCACTGTCCCCCTCTCTCTCTCTCTCTCTCTTTCTCTCTCTCTCTCTCTCTTCCTCTCTCTTTCTCTCTCCCCCTCTCTCTCTCTCTCCTCTGTTCTCCCCGGGGTATTGTCTGTAACGGCACTGTGTGTGTGTGAGTGCGTGTGCGTGTGTGTGTGTGTGCGTGTGTGTGTGTGCGTGCATCTGTGCGTGAGTATGTGTGTGTGTGTGTGTGTGTGTGTGTGTGTGTGTGTGTAAGGTCAGTCTGCCCCTTGTGCAGCTGATGCGTCTTGTGCTGGAAAACAATGTGTTCTTTCAAATATGACTATTCAAAGGGGCCGGTGGGACATGGAAAAAACAAGATGGCACCTAGGAAAGACCCGCGTAAAAAAAAAAAAAAAAAAGGACAGAAAGCCACATCAGCCGATGGCTACGACGCGTCGAGGCCATCGCCCTCAATGTCTTTAAAGGGTTTGATTAAATGACTGTACATACAAGTTCATTAAGGGCCCCATATGTGCCTTCATCACCAGCAGGTAGCGGCTGCCAAACGGAGGCGAGAGGTGAGAAGGAGGAGAGGAGAGAGGAGACAGGAATTCAGATATTTCGGTGGGATAGGACGGACATTTTGGCGGCTTAAAGCCCAGCCTGGAACAATGTATGAGCTCGAGTGGTGGTGGTGGTCGGGGGTATTTTCCGTCGCCTTTGCGAGGGACACGAAGGAGCCGCCGGAGCCCGCCCTGCTCAGAGAAAGCACAGAGTTTGATCTCGGGATAAAGCTAAAAGGGAAGAAGGAGTGCGGGGAGATGAAACACTGTGTTATTTTATTGTCATATGAATTACTGCCTCTGTCAGATCAAAAGGCGTTATTGTTAGTGCGGGGCTAAAACTGTGTCACCCCCCGCCCACCACCCTCCTCTCTGTCCTTTCCTCCCTCATCACAGTCTTCTTATAGCAGTTTATTCCTGGTATGCTGTCATCTCTCTCTCTCCCCCTCTCTCCCTCTATCTCTCTCTCTAGGATGTCCCACCCCATCTTTTCCCTTAACTCCACCTTTACCCCCGTGTTTTGTTTGATAAACTATGGTCCTAAACGTCTGCGCTTGCCTCGTTTGTCATCGTCCCCCCCCCCCCCCCTTTTTTTTTCTGTTAACCCCCTCATTTATTTTGACTCACTTTCCCTCCCTTCCCTCTGCGCCGCGGGGTCAAAAAAACATTTTTTTTTTTAAAAAGCAACCCAAATCGGAGAAAAGGCGAAGTTGTCATTATTTCTTCTTCTTCCTAATCTAAATTGTAATTATTAATAAAACAAATTAAAAGTCTGAGCGGAAAAAAAAGAGAAACACTATTTTATTTGTCAGTGTTTCCAGGGACTAAAATCAAACTTTTAGACATAACAAGTGAATCATTCTAAAACAAATAGGACGGTTTGATACAAAAAGTTGTTGTCCCTTGTGACTAATCCCTAACAGGGAGATAATGATGGCGGAGGATGTCCTTCTGGGTCTTTTTGTTTCTGAATGTTTGGAGCGCAGCGCATAAATCATTTTGGGAGCAGCCCTTAAATATCTGATGCGGCGATCTAATGGTGTGGACAACCAGATGGGGGGTGGAGTGTAACGAAAAGTTACATAGCAGTCTAGTCGTGAAAATGATCATAAAACAAATGAAACGACAAAACATTAATTGCAAGGCTCCACTGAATTGTTTAATGATGCTGGTAAAGCTCTCCAATACAGTAAACACTACATGTGTACACCAGTACATAGGCTTACATCTCACCTTTGAAGAACTTGATTAAGTACATTGTGTTATTATTACATTTTGCAATCAATCTTTAATTAAAACATAATAAGTGGATTAAAAAGCACAATCATTTTGCACTATGTGCACCATGTTTAATGATTTTGATCAGGATTGTGACAGGTCAACACACTGAAATGAAGCTATTGTAAAAACATAAACACTTGTATATTAACAACTATATGTATATTAATACATATGGTTGTGATTTGTTTTGCCTTAAAAAACATCACTATATTGCAAAAATAAATAAATAAACAAATAAATAATAATAATAATAATAATAATAATAATAATAAACGTAGCTGCAGGCCGCAATACACAGGATCCAGTTTATCCATTTTAGGTGCGTGTTACAGTTTTTGGGTTTCTGTGAAAGGCATCACAATTTATTAAACCTACAAACATCGTGGAGTTACATTGTGGTGTAACGTCCGTTTACGTACTTTTTGTTTAAGAATATTGTGACTCACCTTGAGGTCTGGATTTTTTTGACAATGGCTTCTTTATTGTCTTAAATTTTAGACTATTTTTCAGCATCTGGAAAAATAACAAAAACAAACTTTGTAATCTCTTTTATAAGAATAATAATACATACCTTTCATTTTAGAAATATAATAAATACATGTTCATTGTACTTACTACTTATTGTATTTTTTGTTATATATCTACAATTGGAAAATTCATT
>NC_137192.1:10503618-10513618 GCF_960531495.2 Zeus faber
TATTTCGGGAAATTATTTCTGATGATCGTGATCTGGGGCCATGATTATTCATTCTTGTTTTAATGTTATTACATGCGTGAATTTTTGTCTGTGCACTGACAGAACCAGGTTTAAGGGTGTCACGGAGAGCCAGACTGAAGATGGAGTGGGGTGGGAGTGGGGGGAGTGTGGGGGGGGGGTTCTCCTGTCAGAGCATCCAGCTGCACGACGACACTCCATGCACTCCCCCTCCGGGGCGTTGGACTCGGACCGAGGCCCCTGATTGAGTTGGACCGTCATGTAAGGGCCACGCTACTAAATCAACCCCTTCATCTCCTCACTTCTCCGCATTTTCTATTTTTTTTTTTTTAGTTCTAGGAGTTTTTACAAGTGACAGTTGGGAAATAAAGTGAAGCGTAAATCTCCCCGGCGGTAATAAAGCGGATGGAGCCGACATCCCCTCCCTGACACTGGTTGTTCTCTCTCTCTCTCTCTCTCTCTCTCTCTCTCTCTCTCTCTCTCTCTCCCCTAGCAAATTTGTGCTTTTTAACGAGACGAGCGCTGACCGCGTGGTAAGTCATCCCCCGGTGCTTCAGCTCTCAATCCAGGTTTGGAAGAATTGGGGAGGTTCGGGCTCTGACACTAATACATCCTCCAGCAGAGGAGAGGAATACGCTCAGGCGGCAGAGGAGGCTAAAGGATGAGCGTGAACACGCAGACACACACATATACTTACATGCCTACATGCATACACACACAACACAGCACACACCTCGGCCTGACCACATTCCACCAAAGGGCGATCATGAATCTTGCCCTGGAATCTGAGCCCCGTGCTGATGAGGAGGCCTGTGGCGGCACTCCCCCTATCCCCAATAAAGTCATCACTGGGTGGGCAGGAAAGCCACGCACAGCTCCTTGACCTCCATCCATCAGCGCTCTCTTTTGCTCACTAGTTGGGCTCCTAAATCAGTCTGCCAGCAACCAGCACTAGCCTGTGCAAGCTCTCTCACTCTCTCTCTCTCTCTCTCTCTCTCTCTCTCTCTCACACACACACACACACACACACACACACACACACACACACACACACACACACACACACACACACACACACACACACACACACACACCCGGGCCCAAGCCCACAGGTGTCACGACATGCACCAGCAGCTTTGACCAATTGGCTCACAGCCGTCTAATCAGTCAAACGTTAGATAATGCTGTCAAGTGGTCACCTATTCACTCCTGACATAACATCTGACAAATCTCATTTTCTTTGGCCCTCCTTAACAGCCCCCAACACACACTCTGAAAACTGATTGATGATTTCAAGAGCTTAAAAATCTTAGAAATCCAAATTGAGTTTACAAAATTATTCCATTCTTTATCAATGGCAGAGATTGTTGATGCAAACATCAATTATCAGTCGCCTGGGATCAGAGCTATTCAGCGGCTAAATTGACAGACAAATTTGGGGATCTGAGGAGATTTGGAGGCGTCCCCATAAAGGATTATACCAGTATCAAATTGTTTTGAACGTTTACTAGTTAGCACACACATTAAATGTGTTACGTCTTCCATTTTCCTGATGCTAGTTGACAATTTGGGATTTTCGGGTGTTTGAAAATTGGAACAATAATGAAGAGAATCATATCGTACAAGGATCTCCTGGTCCTGCTGGCAACTACGGTAGCACATATTTTTGTCAAAGTAACAAAGTTCTGCCTTATTTTGTGTTTGTTGATTTGTGTCCAAAAGGCGATTTGTTAATACGGAGTTAACAAATCCAAACAACCCAATATTAAAAACAAGAATCAAACAAACAAACAAACAAACAAACAAAAAGTAAAATGGTCAGGGGTAATGTAGAATATGCATCCAGACTTGCAAAGAATATGGTCCAGTTTTGTTCAGAAAGATCAAAATATTATACTCAATAGGATTTCATAATAGCACACCAGTGGAGCTTTGGTGTAATGCCGTTTTGGCAACATTTTAAAAGAAATTAAAGTTCAGAGGAGCCGAGGTCGGAAACGTCAGATGAGCGTTTAGCCTGTTTAAGCACACCGGGTCATACAAACACAGACTTAATGACTGCAATCATGTCAGAGGCCAAAGGCTGAGAGTCAGACAAGTAGACACTGGCCTTCCCCTTCCATACATATACAGAAAGACATGGGGACATTGAGGCTGAGAGCATGAGTTTCTCACAGGGGGGTGGGGCTGTGGGAACCACGCTGTCACTTCTTGAGCCTGCGGCCCTCAGCCAATCGCCATCAGATAAGGCTCGCCGCTCCGCCAATCGGGTCCGGGCCCTGAGCTTCACATGACAGGGACTAGCGGCTGCGATAAGGGCATAACTTGCCAGGGAAAATGTCTTGATCTCAACAGCCCTTCTCCTTCCCACCCAAAAATAGTTGTTTGGAGACAAGGTTTCTTTTTGTCTTTCGCCCATAATTACGCTCCCTTTCATCTGCCCCCCTGTTCCCCTTGACCCCTACTCCGGGGGTCAGCGATCAGGATATCCCACTCTCCGCACTCCCATAATGTGGCTTTTAAGGGTGGATGAAGAGGGGCATTCACACCAGGGCAGACAGGAGAGCAGGGAGGAGAGTAATCACTCCATCACACTCTGCCCCCGTCTGTCCCCGGCCTCCTGCCCAAACACCCAAACAGCCCGCCTCCCTCCCTACATCAAAGGTTCGGGGCCCAGACCTCAGCGGTGGCCGCAGTCCCTGCGCAGCACAGAGGGAGGACTGTGTCGGCGGGCGTGGAAAAGCACAGCGGTGCACCACTGTGGTTATGAGCACCCTGGAAACCCCCCCGAGAGCCAGCGCTATCGCTAGTCATCACACTGCTCGGCGAAACAGAGAGAAGTGCACCGGACACGGTGCACACTCTGCCTTAGAAGGAAGGACGCCTAGGGTCTGCCCAACTCAGTCTGTGAAGTATCAGTGTACGCTGTACTGCAGGGTCCAAGATCCTTTTCACGAGCCTGTGTGCGTGACGAACAGCAAGTGAAATTTTGCACACCATGTTAAAGCCTTCCTTTAAATGGAGTTGAAGAATGACTGGAATTGTGCCAGACTTTCTCCATTTTGTCCATAGGCACTCCCAAATGCCACCTCCCAGCACACACACACACACACACACGCACGAACACTCACACACACACACACACACACACACACACACACACACACACACACACACTAATAGAAACACACCCATGTGTCTACTTAATACTTTTACTCTACCTCTATCTTTCGAAGCAAATGTCTGATATTTTACAAATGTATCTGTAATACAGTTATCTGTAGTACTACTTACGCAAAAAGGGGTTTTTGATACAAGCATTTGTAAAATCTGTTGTTTTTACAGACTGAAGTTTGGACCTACCACCAACAATAACAGGATATCATTAGACCAACCAGGGCTGGTCCATCAACACTTTGAGAGATTAATGAATCACGGTTGGAATGTGTCTTCACAGCAAAACCAGACTTCATGATGGTGAGCAAGTATTTTGACATTTGAGTACATTTTGTATAAAGTACTCAAATACTGCATTTTAAAGAAGGGGAGGGAAGGCTGAAGATGCCCCAGCATTGCCACCAGTGTGGCAGAGGACCTCTACTAGTCTGTCTGGAGCCCTCTACCCACACACCCACCACCACCACCCACCAATCCTTCAGTTTTCACTCTGTGATCAATAGCTGGATTAATTGCTGAAAGGAGGAGAACAGAAAGGAGGTCCTCAGAGCCTCCGGGCAGGGGAGGACTGGGGCGTGGGGGGTGGTAGTGTAGATGGTGCTGACAGGCAGGGAAAGCCAAAGGGGGATTTAAAAGGCAAGACAGGCTCAGAAAGAGCAGAGAGGAGCTGGAGCACCCTACACCCACCCCCGCCGCCCACACCCCCACCCATCACCAACCCAACCCCAGGTCACCTGGCAGTGTGCGGGGCGGTGGGCCATCAGATTAGGATCTGAGAGAGGGAGATAACGAGTTTATTGCCCCCTGGACGGGGCTGCTGGAGCCGGGGGGAAGGCTGGCCAAGCAGGCCAGGGTGGTGGGGTGGTGGAGTGGTGGTGGTGGTGAGGGGAGGGGTTGTTCTGAATGGCTGGTGGTTGGGGGGGGTGTTGGTGTTTGTTTTATCCTGGGGAGAAATAGATGCAGCCAGGCAGGGCCTTTTCTTAAAGAACCCCACCCCCCCCCCCGCCCCCACAGGGTAGAATACCAGCCCCTCCACAACGTTGATTTACAACAGCTCATCCGTCACAGGCTTGACACATACTGTACACACACACACACACACACACACACACACACACACACACACACACACACACACACACACACACACACACACACACACACACACACGCACACACGCACGCACACGCGCACCCACACACACGTTTGCATGCGTGGATGCACCCAGGCCAGTGTGTAGTCTCTGGCCTTCAGTCTTGGAGGCACCACAAAAAAAGTTGATTATCCACCCTCCGCAGTGTAATTGGTCTGGTAAATAACTATATTAGCATTGTTTATTATTGTTATGGTGCTGTCACAGTGTGAGCTGGCTTAGTTAAATCACATACACAGGGCGGCTTAGAATCCCCGGTCCGCCATTGATCAACCGCGGCTATCTCTCAAATGACTAAAAATGAGATCGGCCCCACACCTTATATTCCAAGTGATGGATCGAATAACGCATGAAATCCATATGTTGTCTTTTTTATTTTTTATTTTTTGTTCACACCGCTGTGATCTTCAGTCACCGATGAATTCTTTGCACGTATCGGTGAGCCTGTATTAGCTCTGCGTGTCTGGGTTCCAGGCGCTGGGGAAGAGATAAGGCGGAGCGGATATGAGAAATATGAAAAATAGTACTGTGATAGGATGATGAGCAACGCGGGGCCGCTGTGACAAATGGGAGGGAAAGCCAAAGAGGAGAGCAGAGCGAAAACACATTAAAGTCAAGGACGGAGCGGGAGTGGGGGATGCTTACAGACTCTCTCACCACGGGTCAATAAGGTATCGGTCATTTAGCATTCATGTTTTTTTGTTTTTTTTTCTTTTGTAAAAGTTATCTGTGAAAAGGCGCGTCAACATCGTAGGTCCATGGAAAAAGTACGAGGACGGCGTTTAAGAAGGATGGTTTGGGGGTACGGGCGGAAGGGCGAACACTCTGGTTGTGACGTTAGCCCTTTTAAGGCCCCCCCTGAGTTGAGAGTGTAGAAAACTTGCTGCTTATGTCTTCCCAGTGACGTGTGCTGCTCTCGACAGCATCTCCTCTGATGAAGATCAGATTAGATCAGCGACTCAAGCAGAACGACCAAAATGGAGATGGAAAGTATTCAGCGGGAGATAGAGCGAATGGGATGAAACCTCACTGAACACCCCCTCCGCCCCTTCCCCCTCCCCCACCTCCTCCTCCTCCTACTCCTCCTCCTCCTCCTTCTCCTCCTCCTCTTCCCACCACCCTTCCTTTTCTCTCATCGACGCTGACACTCGTACGTGGACACTCAAAAGGGGGGTTTTGGGGGGCCCTGCGGAGCGGCACGTGAGCGGCCCTCTGTCAGCTGTGTTTGCACGGAGGGGCAGGCGAGGGGCCGCCCTGCGCTCCCCCGAAAAGAGCAGCCTCGAGACGGAGCGAGAGACGGTGAGAGGGGGAGAGCTAGAGAAAGAGAGAGGGGAGGGGAGGGGAGGGGAGGGAGGTTGCACGGTGGAAAAGGCCAAGGTCTGGACAGAAGAGAAAAGACAACAACAAAAAGCTTTCCTCCAGAGAGAGGGAGAGAGCTGTCGGAACAATACCCCTTCAGCTGCAGGTGCAATGGCTCAGTGTGTGTGTGTGTGTGTGTGTGTGTGTGTGTGTGTGTGTGTGTGTGTGTGTGTGTGTGTGTGTGTGTGTGTGTCTGTCTGTCTCTCTGTAGCCTTTTCTTTTTTGTGTTAATTGAGCTGATCTGTTGTCTTTTCTCTGCTGAAAGTTTAACTCACAGCTGATTAACATGTGGCCTTTTAGAGGTCCCGTGTGTGTGTGTGAGTGCACAGTGTGTGTGTGTGTGTCTGTGTGTGCGCGTGTGTCTCAGAATGAACTATTTTTTTTGCCTGTGCCAGTAATGACACAGGCACGGCGTGTGTAGACACAGGCAAACAAGCAGTGTTAACTCGATTTGCACTTGTATGGAGCATGGAGCCTTGGTTAACACATGTGAATAAAGGCTTTATTCCATACACGCCGTACAATTGGAAGTGCACACAGACGTCACTCAGCCACTAGATTAAATACCATACTTGGGGGGATTAGAGGCTTTAAAGCCAAGAAGAGTATAGTGTAACAACCTGGTATCTAATTCGCCTACTGTATGTTCCACCACTGACGACAAGAGACCTACGTAGAAGCCCAGTTCAGCCAGATCATCACCACTCTTCAGTTCATCACGCAGCATTTCGACGAGGCCTCCACATCCTCCACATCCTCCACATCCTCTACGTCCTCCACGTCCTGAACGGCCTGAGCGTCCTGAGCGTCGGGCGACAGTTATTGTGAGCGGTGTAAGGTTAAACAGAGAAGGCCTTTAAACACAGATTGGATTTGACATCAAAACACGCCGGGCCGATTGAACTTAATGAGGTCTGGGTCCCGACGCCCGGGGCTCATCCCCCCCAAACACCACCGCCACCCCGTAGTGAGAGACCACGGAGCTCAGACGCCACTGGGTGGAATGGTCCTGTTTGGACAAGTGGTTCCTATCCCACACACACACACACACACACACATACACACACACACACACACACACACACACACACACACGCTAGCGCACACACACACACTCGCGCACACACACACACACACACACACACACACACACACACACACACACACACACACACACACACGCTAGCGCACACACACACACACACACACACACACACGTCGACCACAACGGGTTGGCACCATGGCCATGGGGGGTCTTGCGGGGGGCTTGGGGCCTTATGCAACTGGGAGAACCGGGGGGGAAGCCAGTACACTTCCCCATTAGCACACTTGCATCTGAATATACTAAAAGTGGCGTGTGCATTGCAGTCAAACCCTATAAACAATGGATATGCCTAAGGAATCTCACTCTCTTTCTTTCTCAGTTCAATTCAAAATTAAAATAGCGAAATGTACATGTTTCAGTCAAAAATATATAGAAAGTGAGTAAAGGTTCTCGATTAAGGATTTTGTTGATGCAAAAAAATTTACATAATGCTGTTTAAATATACAGTATACATACAGATAAGTAAGGCTAACCTTAATGATAAAATGTAAACTTTGCAGTTGAAAATATGTATACAAATAAGATAACCTAGTGTAGAAAAATGTGTAAAAAATATCTATATAGATAGGTTTCTCTCTCACTCTCTCTCTCTCTCACACACACACACACACACACACACACACACACCCAGACACCTCAAAGTGAGAGCCCCAGGGCCATCGGTGGGGTGCTCAGGCAAAGCCATGGTGGGGCTGAAACAGAGAAACATGTGTAAGGGCCTTAAAAGAAGACACCTCACTTCACAGAGGAGTGTAACCCCCACCCCCACACACACACACCCACCGTCACCCCACCCCACTACTCCAAACTCACCCCACCACCTTACCATCCCGAAATCTCAGTCCCCGTCCCCCTCCCATCAGTGATTACGAAGAGCGAGCGAGGAGCAGAGGGTAAAGATGGGGAACAGCGATATCAGAGAGAGAGAGAGAGAGAGAAAGAGAGAGGGGGGGGGGGGGGAGCGATAAAGATGGAGAGAGAGAGAGAGAGAGAGAGAGAGAAAGAGAGAGAGAGAGAGATAAAGCTGGAGAGAGAGAGAGCGGGGGAGAGAGAGACAAAGATTCTGCTTTGGAAGCCCCTCTCTGCAGATATTACTGCTTAATTAAAAGGGCAGCATGTGCTAAGTATTATTCCAGCTGAGATCTCTATCTTCAGCCTATGTAATAAGATCTTGGGCAGGCTTACAGCTAAATTTTCGAGCAAATTTCCTTCCTTTTCTTTGCCCTTATTTCCTTTTTGGCCCCGCATCTGTTTTGTGCTGTCGCTGCAATCTCTGAGTGTCTACATTGTGTCCCTGTACGTATGTGTGTGTGTGTGTGTGTGTGTGTGTGTGTGTGTGTATATGTGTGTGTGTGTGTGTGTGTGTATGTGTGTGTGTGTGTGTGTGTGAGAGAGAGAGAGCCGAGCAGGACTGTTTTGCATGTTAATTAATCTAATATTTTGTACACCACTCGGGAGCGTGTAAGTGTTCTCTTGAATGTGTTCCAATTAACAAACGTCCCTCGGGGGACAAATTGGTTTGAACACTCCGTAAAATGTCCCCTTATTTTCTATATTTTTCCACATATTGGGAGGTGGGGGGGGGGGGGGGGGGACACAGAGGAGAAAAAAAAAGAGTTTACTCACTCTGAAAAGAAGGTTTGGTTTCAGTGGAATCCTCCAGCATCAGGCTACTTCTCCTTAACTATGTCAGTCCTATAAAGCTCTTTTTCTCCCCGGCTCCATCTGCTCTCTATATCCCAATGATGATTCATGTCTGCTGCTAATGCCTGAAATCCAGAGATGGTGGCTGGCCGGGGTGTCAGGCTGCCTACTCCTTAAGAGGAACATCTCCAAGAAACGTCACATCATCACACCAATTTGAAGTACTATCAAAACCATGTGTCCAATATTGCGAGAGTAGAACGTGTAGGCTGGAATTCAAAAATGAATCTCATCCACAGAGGCAGATAATAGAGAGGAATCAATCCCCCGCCAGAAGCATTGGGAAGGGGGAAAGATGGACATCAGCCACTGTGTGCGCAAACGCAAACGCACACACACACACACACACACACACACACACACACACACACACACACACACACACACACACACACACACACACACACACACACACACACACACACACAGGTATAGGTGGTTTATAGAGTCATCTTGGAAAACCTTTAAAAACTCTATTAGTTTGGATTATGTCAAAATGCTTCAAAACATCACCATACAATTCTTGACTCAACAAAACTCAACAAACAAATATTTTAAAAGAAAGAGGAGTTAATACAAGCCGTCCGTGAAGACATTACAGATGTAAGTATTTAAAATATAATTCTGCTGTTTGTTTCTTTACAAAGTATCCGGTGCATAGACTGTAGGCTGCAGCGCGCGATCGGCTGTGCGGTTCTCCAAACAAAACCAATAAAAACCGTATTTTTTTATTGTAGATGTGTTTATTTTATTTATTTTTATTTTATTTTCCGACGTTTACGTGAAACAAAAAATCCCTGCGTCTGGGAGTCCCGGTGTGGTGTCTGTGCCCCCCACACGCTTGGAGAACGGCAACCAAAATAGAAATACAAACATTTAAATGAGGCCTCGCCTCAAATCTGTTCAGAAACAGGTTTTGGTGGAATGATTAGGTGAAATCAGTGAAGGTTTATGGACCAAATACAACAGAGCTCGAAAGTGAAGCTCAAATGCCATTGGCTCACAGAACCTGGGGCCTCATGTGCATGTTACAATGGCTAGAATGCATAATCAAAAAATTAAAAAAATTAAAAAAAATTTCAAAAACATGTTTTGGGGACCTCAGAAAGACCTATATTAACTTGTTGAAAAGGAGCATGGTAGGTCCTATTTAAGTGCATGAGCACCTGTTTCTAAATAAACCCTGATAAAAGTGCAAGATAATTGTAAGGAATGAGAATAAAAGTTATTAGTAATTTTTCTCTTTTTTTGCATTATACACACACACACACACACACACACACACACACACACACACACACACACACACACACACACACACACACACACACGCACACTTCATTGCCAACTCACGCACGTCCCCATGGCTAGTGGAAGGGAAGACGTTTTCCGACCACCTTATGCATTATTTCCAACAGAGTAGCTTTGGGAACACATTCGATCATCTGGTAAATTAGTTTAATCCCGTTACAAATCTGCCTCCC
>NC_137192.1:10516118-10531118 GCF_960531495.2 Zeus faber
CTGGTGGGGAATAAACCCGGCATTCACGGCGTGGCCAGCCTGCCCTACATGGATGCAGCACCATCTCCACATCTACCAGTTTACAAAACCCATTTACAAAACTGGGAGTGAAACACAAAGGCTCCACTCTAAGCCCCCGCTGTCAACCCTAACACACACACACACACACACACACACACACACACACACACACACACACACACACACACACACAGACCTACACACACTCACACACACACACTGGCAGAGGGGCCAGGGGGTCTGCTTCTAGATTCCCAAGGAGCCCCATTGGTCTGATGGAGGCACTTTGTCTGAGACCGAGGCAGACTACAGCAGACTCCAGCAGAGATGCCTATCAGCTACTGGCTATGCTACGGCCTGGAGGAGAGAGAGGGAGGGAGGGAGGTGGTGGGGGGAAATAGAGAGAGAGAGAGAGAGAGAGAGAGAGAGAGAGAGAGCGAGAGAGAGAGAGAGAGAGAGAGAGATCTACAACATAAGGAAAAATACAATGTTGTGCCGCAAACTCATCCATTGACATCCGCATACAATGACATTAGGAAAAGTAAAAGCTCCACTTGGGGCATAAACACATGTTCCTTCATTCATGACGGGCGGATCCACGGACACAGAGGGAGGGGCCGCACGATGACAGATAAATGTTCAGAAGCGACTTTGAAACGATTGAAAGAAGTAAATCTCTCAGCGGCCCCGAATCGAGTTAGGGTGACGAGGCCGCCCCTGCGCCCGTCCCTCCATCCCTCTGCCCGTCCATCCGTCCCTCCGTCCCTCCGTCCGTCGGCCCTGCCGTGCGCATGCAGGAGAACAGTATGGCGGCGCGGCGTGGTGCAGCGCGCTCCACGGGCTCCTAGTTGACAGGCATAGTGATGTATGGAGCGAGGGAGCGGGAGTCAGATCGCGACCCGCCCGGAGGTCAACGAGGAGCGCGAGCCCTGCAGGTGTGGCCCTTCATACACCCCCAGTTTTAAAAATTAAAACTGAAATTAATTGCGGTGGTTGATTGATAATTAACATTGCCCTAATACTTAATACTTAAATTTAGACTCAGGGTGTTTATATTTATATTATGTTGTTAATTTGTCATTTTTTTACGTGAATATTTAGGTTTTTTTTCGATTGCCAATTTTTTTCCATTTTTGTTTTTATCGTTGAATCGTTCTGTACGAGTAAATTCACCTCGCTTTCCTCTCTCTCTCTCTTTCTCCCTCTCTCCCTCTTTCGCTCTTCTCTCCTTCTCTCCCTCCGTGCAGACGGATGCAGGTTGAGAATCGGGGCCGGGTACAGTGTAACGGGCGGAGAGCTCTAATATATTATGAAAAGTGACTTCCTAGTTAGGGGCGTCGTGCTGTTTGCCAGAAGAGGTGTTTTACGAAGAAGGTGACGTAGGGGGCTCTCACCGTGACCCGAGGATCTCCACAGCCTCCGTCGGCGGAAAATTAGATTAGAACGGTGGGACTAGGGGATGACTGCGGAAAGGGGGCGTCGAGAAGTCTAAATATGGACGGCTGGCCACATACGTAATCACTTTAAACAAGTGGAATGAACTCAAAGGCTTATCTGTCCAGATTGCGCGCCGCTAAATGAATCTGAGACGGATCCTTGTACAACTGCATCATAAAAAACCTGGAAAACGACATAAAGTTTGCGGTGTCTGAATGGCTGACCCGAAAAGGCCAACTGAAATGATGCCTTTTCAGAGAGTCACCAATCTGAGAAAAAGCCCAAAACAAAGACTTGACTGTTGACATCTACATATGCAGAGCTGTATGCTGATTTGGATTCATACATTTGCGACCTCGGGTTCGGAGTATATTGCTTTAGTAGTTGGGGAATGGGGATCTATTTTGGCAGCTGGGGCGACACAAAGTGAAAGGAGGGAGAGCGTGGGGAGGGTGGACAGAGACGGAGCGGAAAATTGAAGTACATGTAACATGACACAAATGGACAAAAGTATTTAGCTAATGATTTATTATTGAGCAGGCGGGGCAGCCTTCCCCGGCCCTGACCCCCGCCCCCTCACCACCACCAACTCACCCACCCCCAGCTTCCACCACCACCACCAAAAGCCTCGAGCCCAGCTCGGGCCATGGCTCTATTGTCGGGAGATGTAGGGGGAGATAAGGGGAACTGTAATAGTAGTCAGATGGCAGGTGGGCCGGCCGAGACCGGGGGTTAATCACTGCTAAGTGCTGCAGGACTGGCGGGGTTGGACCAGGCTGAAAGACTATCTTTGGGGGGGGGGGGGGGGGGGGGGTTTGAAGGTAAGTCATCCCAGGTAAACTCACCTCGTCTGCCGGGGGAGGCAGCTGGACCGGCGCGGGGCGGCTCACGGTGTTAACTCGGGGAGGATCGCCCGCGCCGTGCCTACATCCATCTGCACACGCTGGGCTCCGTCTCAGCTTTTTTTTTTTTTTTTTTTTTGAGCCTCTTTTGTACGGCGCCCCATCCTGCCTTATTGCTTGAAGCATTTCCTAGTAACACAAGTGATTTAATCTGTTTGAAAGGAAGGAAAGAACATTGTGAAACACTGTAACAGGCCGCCCGGGGATGTTTCTATCGACGGAGCTCCTAACAAGTGCAGAGACGTCTGCTTCAAGTCATCTCTTTAAGGAATAGGTAAAGGTAAAAAAATAAACGACCGGATCTATGCTTCCATTAATCAAATTACAAACCGATGAAGAAGATAAAAATAAAAAATAGTTTCTATGGGAACACTGAGGCTTAGTGTTGCCACCTCAGTCCTGTAAAAATCCTGGAAATCCAATTGATGAATAAAATGAAATAAAGATTGGTAATACCGCATGAAAGATAACGTTGTTATCGTCTTACCGTTGTGGCTGTGTCGGCCATATGGAATAGGTTCTATCCCAGAATCTCTTGGCCTATTTCAGGAAGTAATTGTTGATCATTTCACATCGTACAACTCAAAATCAAACATTTTCGATCTTTGACGGGTTATCTTTTTCTGTTGACTTCTCAAAACTGTTTCGGCTTTGTCTTGACAGAACATGGAAATGTCGAAAAAGAAGAGAATGACCCCATTGATCCAATTTCAACGCGCGGTGCTACGTTAAGGGTAGATTCACAATAGTTTTCCAATTATAAAAATGTAGATTCCCGTTATTTCTAAATGTTTGTAGCATGCTTACTCACCGCTTTACTGCTGACAAACGTACCACTCTGTTGCAACTTCTCACGCTGCTTAAATGCAGTTTGAGGGAGCAAATATTGAGAGACTAAAGACAGCAAGCTGCGTCACTTCCTTCTGGCCATCTAGTGTAGCCAACGAGACACTTTTGATGTACTGCGGCAACTGCAAAATAAGTTTTACATAAAATGTGATGCAAAAATACACCCAGAAACATGTGACAATACTGGGAGTTTTCTGTGGAGATTCTAAGTTGTTTTTTTTTGTTCTTTGTGTAGACGTTTGCAGTGTTGAACTGCCTTTACGCACAGTGAGAAGCTGCAGCAGGTTTTTTTGGACGTTTTTAATTAGTAAACTATCCTTTAATGTGCATCATCAGAAACACATCTGATCTGCCTGAGACTGATATCAGATGCGTGCAGCACCCCAAAATGCTCATATTCTGGGACATTCTTAACTCATCGGCGTGTTTGTGTCGGAGCACCCCCTGCTGGCGGCGGCCTCCTGTCTGTGCTGCATTAGCCCGGACAGGAAATCAGACGAGATGAAAAAACAACAAGCGGCCTCTCCTGTCATGGCATGAAATGCATGCCGTCGCACGTCCAAACATAGGACGACAAACCAGAAATGAAAGCGGTAATTGGAAAAACATTTTGGGTCCGCGGCACACGTCTCTCCCCGGTATCCCCGCCGCCGTCAGGCCACGGGATCCCAAATCATTCCCAAACGTCCGGCAAATCAAAACAAAACACGGGGGAAAAGGAACACAACTTTACAGGGCAGTGACTTCTGATGGGCCATTTCTGCTGGAGACTGGAGTCTGCGCGGGGGCGGGGCTTCCTCCGCCTCTAACGTGAAACAGACTGCGACTCCGGAGCTACAGGCGGCCGCCTCCGCCTTGCTGAGGGTACTGGTGCACGGTTACACTCACGCAGGAGCCGCCGTGTTTGGAAATTAAAGATGCACAAAGGAAGCCATCTTGGTGTTCTGCGCCTTGTGATAATAGAGACATAAGAGAAATGCGACATGAGGAAGAAAGCACAACAAAGGGACACACACACACACACACACATACTCAATTACTGCGTTGATACATAAGCACACACACACACACACACACCCATCCCCACTACAAAGCTATACTGTAACTGGCTCAATCCCTTGCCTGTCCCCCGTAAAAGCAGAGCCCTCGTCTCGTCGTAAACATCGTATGAAGTCATCTCGGCGGAAGAGCGGAGGGGAAAGTAGCGAGGGAGCGGCCGGGCCGAACGGAGAGCTTTAGTTAAATCATTCGCAGTAAACAGCAGAGAGCAACATCTATCAGTAAGGCACGCGCCGCTGACAGGGCAATAATAAGGTGGCGAGAGCCGGAGCGTGCGCTGGAAACAGATGAGGCGGGTTCGGCTTGCGGGAGAGAGAGAGAGAGGGGGGGGGGGGAGGGGAGGTTGGGGAAAGAGAGAGAGAGCGACTCAAAGAAAGGAAGAGAGAGTGAAAGACGGAGTGAGGAGAAACCCACAAACGAAGGGAGAGAGGACAGTAGGTGCGGGCACAGGTGAAGGAATGTAGTGTGTAGGGCGCAGTGGCGGAGCACGCCCGGTAACACCCAGTCGACAGAGTGCAGCCACGGCGACTGGTGAGTGGTGCTGTTCGACCCGCCGGACATGAGTTACATGAGGGTGGGGGTGGGTGTGGGGGTGGGGGGACTTGGTGTGTGTGTGTGTGCCACTGTGTGGGTAATTACCACATGACGACAACGTGAACTTTGATGTGCGGTCTGCCACTTTAATGCTTTTCTGACCTTCGGTGGTATGCGTGCGCACCCACTCACACGATGTACACGTTAAAATGTATGCACACACATTCACACTCACATTCACAGACACACACACACGCGCGCGCGCGCACGTGGATGGCTTGAGCCAGTAGGCTTGATGTCAATCATGCGGGTGTCTAATTAAAAGTAGCAGGAGGAAGCTGCTGGGGACAGCAATCGCTATCAGACTCCCATTTTCATATGAATGGCCTTTTTAATTAAACTCAACGGCTAATAAGCCTCTGTATCCAAACCGTGTAGCAGTTTAACAGACAAAGAGCCGCCGAGAGAAAAAAGAAAAACACACACACACCCGTGCGCACCCACGAGCGAACAGAGGAGGAAGAGAATGGGGGGATGAGAGGTAAAAGACAGAGGGATGAATAATGACAGAGTCACAAAGCGGAGTGATGCATTGCCTTTGAACCTGTTCGCGCTCTCTTTTGTCAGACGGCGCGTCGCCAGCGGCCATTGTTGTCAACAAAGTTTATTTAGCATTGATGGTATTAAAGTACACAGTCCAACACAATTTGCCTTCCGTGACCGGGAGACAAGACGGGTGGGGGTGGGTGGGCGGATGGGGGTGTCGGAAGGAGCGGTGGGCGGAGGGAAGAGCGGAGCCGTATCTCGCCGGCAGATGAAAAGGGAGAAACAAAGTGCAAGTGGGGGGAACAATTTGGACATGTGCGGGTTGTTTACTCAGACCCCGCAGTCGAGGTAAGGAGCGGGAATAATTAAAAACGTATCCGAGCGGAACAAACCGGAATAAAAAAAAAGGAGCAATATTAGGAAGTCGGATGTGTTCGTTCAAGACCTGTAAGGCACACAACAACAGAAACAAATAACAAAAAATAGCATTTCGACGAAGTTATTCGCAAGATATCCTATTTATCTATATCAAAGGGACGTGTTATAAATAAAACAAATGTGACGGAATTAGACGGCAGCCTTTGTTGTCACAGTGACAATTTAAATCATGTAGCTCAGAGAGTATTAAGACAAAAAGGCCGACGGTGGTGATGTAGTAATGTCAGATTCTCACAGTGTGAAAGAGAGATGTTTCACACAGTGAGAATTGGGCGGGAGGGGGGCCACAAATCTCCGTATTCTCCAAACCTTCTTTTGGAGCAGATAAAAGGGGCATCAGATCCCTTTTTTGACTTTAAATCCCGGATCACCTTCTCCTCGGCGGAGAGCCGGCCCGGGCGTCACCAACACGCGTCTCCTCTCCCATTTTCCCCGTTCCCCCTCTTCCTCCTCGCTTCCCTTCACTAATTCCCCCCCCCCCCACCACCACCCCTCCTCCCTCTCCTCCTCGCGCTTGGTCTGAAAAAATAAATAAATAAAAAATACTTTCAACATCATGACCCGGAGAAACATTTGCCAAACTATAACAATAAAATTAACTTGTAATGAGCAAAATAATTGCACATCAAACGTCGCCCGATCGCAGGAGCGCCGAGCTGGGGGAGAAAAGAAGGGGCCCAATTTACAGATTACATGGCTCATGACCGCCCGAGTTCAAAACACAGAGAAATCGGTTGTGAAAGTGAGAGAAAAAAGGGTAGTTCCAAAACGGCTCCCCGGCATTCTTTAAACTTGTGTAATGGATACGCTGCGGGTAACGGGGCGAATTTACCATGCAAAGACTCTCCATTCTGCACGCAGCACTTCAAAGGCGGCAGCGACAGAGTTTCAGGGAGCCAGTGGGCACAGAGAGAGAGGGGGGGTGGGGGTTTTATGGTGGGGTGGGGGTGGGTGGGGGGGGGGGCTGGTTGGCGCGTGTGGTTGATTTACATTTGTCTCCCGGAGTGACAAAAAAATTAGTGGTGGTGGTGGTGGTGGTGGTTGGAGACGTTCAAAATGAGAGATTTAGCTGATCTAGGGCACGGGCATCACCGAGTCATCAACCACCAGAGCGACATTCTCAATCTCCTCAAAACACAGGCTCTTCAATATGAATAGGAGAATGTCTGAGAATTCATTTTTTATAATTGATTTTTTTTTTTCGGGGGCGGAGCACATCGAAAATCAGCAAACTGTAGATTTTATTTATTTATTTATTTATATATTTATTTATTTACTTGCTTATTTATTTATTTGTTTGTTTGTTTGTTTATTTATTTATTTGTTTTTTGTTTTTTTACCTCTGGCCACTGAGAATTAAGAGAGAGCAAGCCAGAGATGGGAGATATCGAGATAGATGACTGGAGGGACCGGGCCAAGTTGTTTTATTGTTATTTTTATATCAGTCCAGGCAGGTCTTTTTTGGGGGGGGGTGGGGGGCGGGAGAAGGTGGAGGAGGCCGAAAGATTACATTAGCGATGACAAAGCGGCTAACAGAACGAGTTGGCCGATGATCAGATACTCCAACAGGGCACTGATGAGAAGCACAACACAGGTAGAAACGCAGATACACTGTATGGAGGACCTACATATGGGAGGGTGTATGGGGTTAATTTAGTCACAAAAGCGGCGAGCGCACAGAACAGTATCGAGCGGGAAACCATTCTCCGCAAGCAGAAAACCATCCTTCGCAAGCAGAAAACCATCCTCAGCAAGCAAAAAACCATGCTCCGCAAGCAGAAAACCATCCTCAGCAAGCAAAAAACCATGCTCCGCCTACGGAAAACCATCCTCTGCAAATGGAAAACCATCCTCCGCAAATGGAAAACCATCCTCTGCAAATGGAAAACCATCCTCCGCAAATGGAAAACCATCCTCTGCAAATGGAAAAGCATCCTCTGCAAACGGAAAACCACCCTCAGAAAACGGAAAACCATGCTCCGCCTACGGAAAACCATCCTCCGCCTACGGAAAACCATCCTCAGAAAACGGAAAACCATGCTCCGCCTACGGAAAACCATCCTCCGCAAATGGAAAACCAACCTCTGCAAACGGAAAACCATCCTCCATAAACGGAAAACCATCCTCCACAAATGAAAAACCATCCTCCACAAACGGAAAACCATCCTCGGCAAGCGGAAAACCATGCACCGCAAACGGAAAAACCATCCCCCGAAAAACTGAAAATCACCCTCCGCAAACGGAAAACCATCCTCGGAGAGCGGAAAACTATCCTCCAAAAACGGAAAACCGTCCTCGGCAAGCGGAAAACCATGCACCGCAAACGGAAAACCATCCCCCGTAAACTGAAAATCACCCTCCGCAAACGGAAAACCATCCTCGGAAAGCTGAAAACTATCCTCCAAAAACGGAAAACCGTCCTCGGTAAGTGGAAAACCATCCTCCGCAGAGGGAAAACCATCCTCCGCAGAGGGAAAACCATCCTCCGCGGGTGCACAAATGTGTTCCCACGAGCACGGGGCTTTGACAAGCGCAAGCTCGACCCTCCCTATGTGCTCGCAACTGCTCAACTCGCTCGCTCGTCAAATTGACATTTGACACTTTGGAGGCGGGGATGGGAAAGACAATGTTGGATGTCTCTGAACAACTAAACTACATGTACATGATGAATGCCACTGCTATCGACAAAAATAGCCTAATGTTACATTTTGGTTATAATGCACAATTGACTTGTGTTAAGGGTATTGTAGGCTGTTTCTCACTAAACCGTATTTTTTTCTCCGACATGTTCATCAGAGACAGGCCCTAGACTGTGGGTCTTGAAAGTGACCAATCAAAGGAGCGAAGACATCCGACATTGTCTATTCCATCCCCACCTCCAAAGTCTAAAAAGTCAACTTGACGAGTGAGCGAGCGTTGAGCAGTAGCCAGGGGTAGGAGGGTCGAGCTCGCGCTCGTCACAGCCCCGTGCTCCCCCTGGCGTGGGCCGCATCTGTGCTCGCGTAGCAGAAATGCGCTGGCGGAGGATGGTTTTCCGCTCGCGGATACTGTTCTGTGCACTCGCTGATTTTGAGACTTATTAAACACCATAAGGGGTGGTTGCACTCAAAAATAATAAAAAGCCCTCTCTGAAAGGACAAGTCGAGGATACGTCAAAAAGGGTTCAGAAGTTTCAATCTTTTGAAGAAATTCTTTCCTCTTATCCCTTTAGTCAAAGTCAACGTTCGCTCATAAAAATGGTCATACAAGATGGATAAAAATTACTTAAAAATGAGATGATGACTTGGCTACGTGTCCTGTTCATATTTCACATTCCCCTCCTATTTCTTTCAGGCCTTCACCCTCACTCATCCTCCTCCATCCTCACAAGGCTCTCTTCCCTCCATTCCAAGGCTTTATCTGATGGGAGCAGGGGCCACAGTTTTTTCATAAAACATTGTTTATAAGGGGTTGCATATGTACATTTAAACAGGCCGTGAGACACCCGGCGTACACACTTATTCACACATGTACACATCCCACACATCCACACACAGAAGTTGTGGTTAATCCGGGCTCTAAAGCCAGCCAGCTGGGGGTTTGTTTAGGCACGGAATCTTCTTTTTATACAGAGCAGCCTAAGCAACATTAGAAATACTGCAGTTTATGCCTCAGCGGTGGAAAAAGTCAGACACAACTCTGGTGAAAGTCCATTCAGCATTACACTCAAGTAAAATGATTAAAACACTTATTAAATGCTCTCGGATAATTGTTCAATATCAATTTCATGACCTCATGTTGTTTCGGTGTAATGATGCATTCCATTCTTCATGCGTTAACATCTATTAGTTAATCTTAGAATGTTGATGGTCCAGTTTCGGGTGATCTCAATTGTGATTATTTACGCTGTCTCAAACTTAAAAGTTGGCACATTTTATAAACTCATTGTATTGCTATATGGAAATAAAATAAAATAAAAAAACAATACACAATAAATAATGAATAATAAACAATACATTTAAAATATCATTTGTTAAATAAAAAGTGCTTGCATACAAATATATATATATATATATATTTGTTTTGCAATGTAGCAGAGTAAAATAATAATGTCTCCTGAAATGGAATTCCTCAAGTTAAAATACATATGAAAATACTTATCCAAACACACACAAACACACACACACACACACACACACACACACACACACACACTGGTCTGTAATACATTTCTAAAGAATTTACACAACGCCACATTGCATAAACAACACAGATTATTTATTCAGCTCTAATCTGCACCGTAACAGCAACCTGTTGAAAATAGATTTTTGTGCGGCCTGCCATCAGGCCATCTCCCTGTGCCCTCGAC
Source organism: Zeus faber (assembly GCF_960531495.2). Taxonomy (NCBI): domain Eukaryota; kingdom Metazoa; phylum Chordata; class Actinopteri; order Zeiformes; family Zeidae; genus Zeus; species Zeus faber. The sequence continues at coordinate 10,526,253 of NC_137192.1, forward strand.
AGTTTTGTTTTACAATTAACTTTGCCGACTTTAACCAAGTAGAGGCCCATAGTAATAGCCGCGGCAGAAGCCTACACAAGCCATTAGTCTTTCCGTTGGTCTCGCCTCATTTTCCCCCATTCCGCCCGGTGACGCCACAGCTATTGTGTCCAATTAAAATTCCGCCATTTGTTTTCTCTGAAAATTAGGTTACTTCTGCAAATTTCCACTAATTTACTTAACTTACGCCAACCTCTGTTTCTGCCCAGTCAAAAGGCCCCGCTGTTTACTTAACATGCAACTTGAACTCTGTGACTCGAACATACACCCTTCCCCACCCCCACATTTTACTCCACTTCCATCCTTCCCACTACTCCACTGCCAGTCCCCTAAAACAGTGACCCCCCCCCCCATCAGCAGTGCACATGGTTCAAGCCAGGGACACCTTCCCCGGCTTGGCCAAGGTTTGGATCCGAAGGGAAACCAAAAGGAAGGTTTGATCGGCCAGATGTGCTAGATTAGTCGTCGGCAGCACTTCCTGGGGGAAGTTTTCGACTCAGCTCCCACCACTGGAGAACAGCCACTTGGTCCTCCAACAGAAGTGGCCACAATGGCCCTCTATGCACCGGTCGTTCACGCTGACTCGTCCTTTTCCCAACGTGGCACCCATAAGTTGAGCTGTGAGGGAAGTGGGGCACCCAGGGGATTCGGGAGTGAGAGTTGTATACAGATCGGGAAAGGTTGCTGTCAACAGAGACGGGCCCTTCCGACCCCGGACACCTGACCTTACCACTTTAGGACCTGCGTCGTGATAGCCTCCCAAAAGGTCTCTCAGAGTGTTGCTGTGTTTGCTGTTTTCACATGACCTCCAACACGTCACATTCCTCAACGTCCTGATCATGCAACCTTGTTCTCACACACACACACACACACACACCCACACACACACACACACACACACACACACACACACACAGGCTCACAGTCACTCCCGGTCTGCGACAGCTGACGTCATATCCTGCCGACTTGGTCATCGTGACAGCTTGATATGTGAACATTAGGAAGGGTTGGGCCGATGTCAATAGGTGAGTCACGGGGGTTAATGGAGACCGCGGAGGGTTCACGGGATCTTAAAGACGCACACGCCTCTTCTTTTTGGGCCACGCGTGACAAAAGACCATCATCATTAACACCAAGAATGTCGGTGGCGGCATTCTGAAAGCACAGGACTGTGAGCTCATCGTGAACCGATGATGGCCGACTCATGACTCGTCCATGAGTTGATACGCACGGATATGGAATATCGCGGGGTCCGTGGAAACTGTCCAAACGCTGTCCTTCTGCTGGATTTCAAGAGATCGTTGTTTACATTATCGGAGGATTAGCTTATCAGACGAAAGTGGACCGCAGACTTATTCCAGTTGGGACCATTTTGCACTTCTGTCCCTGTCTCAGATCGGTGGTAGAACCTTCATAAACCTCCGGATGAACCCTGAATATGTGTTTGACCCTCAGTGGAAACACAGGCGGTTTGTGTCTGAATCCATGAGGGCGGACTGGAAGCAGGGTGGCGGGGGGGTTTCAAAGGTCTTGCTGAGATCACGTGATAGGTTCCCACAGTTCAGCAACTCTGTTTTCAAAAAGCCACAACAGGAAGCAAAGTTTAAGGCGCAGACTAATGGACAATCATTATGCTCTCCAGTTCCGCTCGCTCTCTTTATGTACCTCTCCGGTGTGAGAACATAGACCCCGAGGCCCCTGCGGCAGAGAAGCATATTTTGATATCCGCATTCGGACATGTTTATTATGCTGCGCAGCCAAGTGGTATCCCACCTCATCCAATTTCCAATTAAATTTTCTTTTATTAATTTCAAATTCGTACACAAGTTCAGCCCTCCCACCGTTTCCACTGCTGTCTTTCTCTGCTTCGCCGTCTCTTCCCTACCTTTTCTCTTCACCTCTCTCTGGTTAGTGGAGCCACTAACATGTAGCATGAGTCGCGATGAGGCTCATCAAAACAACATCCACACTCGTGCGCTTATCCGCAACATTTCTCTACGTTCTTTTGTTTCAAAGTCACAGGCGGACGCCGCTTGTGACATCTGCTGACACCGCCCTCCGCTCTTGGCTCGGGCCAGTCTGGATGGGGAGACGACGGGGCGCAGGCCACGTAAGTGCAATTGTTAAAGTGAGCCTGAGAGACAGCCAAAAGAGACGGACCTAGCCAAACTGGGCCGAAGCGGAGCTCGCTGAATGCTGTGTCTGTGTGTGTGTGTGTGTGTGTGTGTGTGTGTGCGTGCGTGCGTGTGTGTATGCATGTGTGTGTTGGGACGTAGGGGCAGCACGGATGGGAGATGTCAACATTGTTTCTTCCAAGTGCCAATCGTCATTTACATAATTTCCATTCCATCCGCGTGCAACAAAGAAAGGGAGGAGATGCTCAAACAAAATGCAAACTGACGAGGGAACAATGGTGGCTTGAAGGGTCATTTTGAGGGGGCCTAAAATATCCTAAATTGCGGGTTTTAATATTTTGTCGGGTCTACTGGCAAATCCTATTTTGGCCAACATCGTTCATGGCCCTGCTTTGTCTGTTTTGACGGGCCAAACACACGAAAACTGAACAGCATTCTTGCCGTTGAAAAAAAAAGCGGCGAGGGCTTTCATTTCCACCGTCAGGGTCCGTTCACGTAGCCGCTGACAAAACTGAGCGGCAAACCTGATAAGACCACGGAGGACGGTGGGCACATCGAGTGATTAATGCCTGTCCTTCTGTAGCTGAGTTCTAGAAGCGTCATTCAGACACTCACCGTATAGAATAGAAGACACGGCCTCGAATCTGGAGAAGTCCTCCTCCTTAAAAAGGACATTAACCTCGAACGTCCACCAAGTAAAAGCTCTTCCGACGAGCGCAGAAAGTTTTGAGTGAGGAAGTGCAAAAAACGACGCAACACGGTAAATGTAATTTAAACTAATTTCACGTTGGGGTGACTTAGACACGCGGGCCGCTCCATAGGTGGAGAGACAGGTGTTTCTTGAGGGGAATTAACGGACGGATGTGCGGATGGAGGAGCGGGCGGGGTGGAAGATGGATGATGGATGGTGTTGATACAGGAGGCAGCGGCCCTGCTTTATCTAGGCAGCGCCAGCCAGACCTGTCGGTGGTGATGGGTAGGCTGTCAGCCCTTTGTTTATGGACCACCACCCATCTCCCATCTCCCGCGCGCGCCCCCCGAGTCCGGATTTCTTAAAAACTAACTCATACCTCACCCCCTCTTCACCGTCTCTCCGTCGCCGACTCCATCTCCATTTTTTTTTCCCCCTGCCCCCCTTCCCCATTTTCATCTCTCTCAAGCTCGCCAAAACCGATCACTCTCGAAAAACCGACACTTTGTCGTCTTTCCAGAGGAAGTTTCTGAGATAGGCCCACGTACGGCGACTACGAAAATTGCCGTGGCCGCTCAGCTCCTCCTCATTGGCCCGGTAAACTCCCTCCAAAAAAGAAAACAGCACGCACATTTCTTTGGCTTAATTTTCACCGCTGATAATGGGATGAGTTTCTCAAACATTTAAGCCCGCAGACGTAAGTAATGGGAGAAAACGCGACGACGGGAAGGAGAGATGGGAGGGAAAAGGGGGGGAGAAAAAAGAGAAAGAAAAGAGAAGAAACCTAATCCAACAATATCCCCACGAGTTGCACGCTTCCAATTAACGACCGGTTGGTTTATCAGTCTCCGACGGGTGATTGCTGTTTTTAATCATTTTCTTTCTCTACACGGTTTCTTCCCCTCTATCAGTTCTTCCTACCCTTATCATCTACCCCACCCCCCTGCCCCCACCCCACCACCCTCCTCTTCCTGTCACCGCTCCCTTGCCTTCCAAACCCCCGTCTCCATCGAGAACGGCCTCCATTTCGCTGCACCGCATATATTGGCGCTCGCCTCGGTGCGAGCGCTTGTTCTCGCACGCTCAAGTTTGCCGCCCGCGCTAGGACGAAATAATCCCGATCGCCGACGTCTTTAAACCGGCGTGACCGAAAAAGGGGAAATCCCTGCGTTGAGCCGCGAGGGCTGGAAGTCGCGCCAAGTCCCAAGTTTTGCCGCGCAGGACATCGGGAGGTTGCGCCCGGACCCCTTTTCTCCTGACTGATGCAGAAAAACGCTTCTTCTTCTCCTTTTTTTTCGGGTGCTCTTGGCATCGCCACCATCACCCCCTCCCACCCGCCCACCTTTTGTTGCCGTGATTGATTTGAGGAAGTGAAATGTGCCTGTCACATTGATCGATCTGGCCACCTGACGGGGTGGGCGGTGGGCGGCAGTGGGGGCTCGCTCCGCCGCCTCCGTTGGTACGATAATAAATGGAGGGTGACAGGCGGGTTATGCAGCGGTTATGGCTTTTTTAATTTACCCCGACGCCTCGCGCTGACACAGACTCATAGCAAGGTGACACGGCGCTGTAATGGTCACGCTCAGTCACCCCTTGTCGGCTGGAGAAAGGAAGGGCGGGCGGGGGGTTGCGTACATATGAGTTTGAGCAAGTGTGTAACACCCCCCCCCACCCGAGTACGGGCTCACTGATTGGCTGTCCTCGATCTTCCCCCCACCCCACCCCACCCCACCCCCATGGTCAAGGTGTTATTGAGAGCGGGGCCGTTATCTATCCCCGATGAGACCGCCCGCCACCTCGGCGAAAAAGGGAGTATACGCCGGCCCCACCAATCCCCACTCGCCGAGCGCCGTGTCTGGGGTGGGCGGCGTCCTCCAGGGTGGGCTATAACTCATCTGCAGCGGGTGAAAGGACCTTATCTCCGTCCCCTCCCCAGGCCGGCCCCGCGCCTGCTCCGTCTTTAGGAGAACATTTCTCTGCCTCTGACTTATAGTCGGGTTT
>NC_137192.1:10536118-10718618 GCF_960531495.2 Zeus faber
CGTGCGTGCGTGCGTGTGGTTTTTTTTTTCCCCAAAGGCCTTCATCTCTCTATGAAGAGAGCTCCTTAAAGAGGAGAACGGAGGCGCGTCAAAGACACGGGTCACAGTGTTTACAAAGACGACTTTTAATCCAATCACAGCTTCCGCCCTCTTTTATTTCCTGTTTCATGGGATTATAACTAAATGAAACGTAATACAAAAAAAAAGAAAAGAAAAAAAGGCAAAATTAATTTATGACAGAATAATGCATTTCCCTCCTTTTAAAGGGAACGGTTTGGAGACGGGGGGAGGGGGTGACAAAGAAAACCATTGTAGTCCGAAGTTTGCAGGAAATGTACTACTTTTAAAGTGTGTTTATTTAATTTATTTTTAAAGGCTTTTAATGAGAATCCACCAAAACAATGCTGCGGCAACAGCGCAATAAGACAACAAGATGGCGGCGGGGAGCCAACACATCTCAGGGCATGAATTAACGGAGGTTTTAAGATGTCAACGAAAAAAAGGAGCAGTTAAGTAAATCACAAGCTGATATACCCTTCCCCCCCTCCCAAACCACAAGATCCCACTATCTCCCGCTCCCTTTGCTTCACCTCCAGCCCCCCTCCTTCTCACTCTCTCTCTCTCTCTCTCACTCTCTCTCTCTCTCTCTCTCTCTCTCTCTCTGCCCGTCTGACTCCCGCTCTGACCTGTTGTAGGCGGCCTTGGGGTTTGAATAACTGTCTGGTGCCAGGCTGCCTCAGCCTCGGGCCATGTGGGAGATGAAGCAGAGGTCACCGAGCGGAGGGGGGGCGAACCTGTGTGTGTGTGTGTTTGTGTGTGTGTGTGTGTGTGTGTGTGTGTGTGTGTGTGTGTGTGTGTGTGTCTGTGTGTGTGTCTGTGTGTCTGTGTGGCAGTTTGCGTGAGGTTAGACGGACAGATATATGGGAAGGTGGGAAAATGAGAAAACTGGCCTGGAGTCGTTGGGGAGCGAGAGAGATGGACTGAATGCGTCCATGTGACACCACGGAGGATGGAGCCAGTGCCTGAGACCAGGGTGTAGTATCAGAATGTGTGTACACAACTAGAAGCTTTTCTTACATATACTGTATGCATTTCTGGCGACATGTTCAGAGGCTAATGTCATGATTTTTCTTCGTGGACCTCAAGGCAAACAAAATAATTTGCCGTAATTGTGTTAAACACACACACCCACACACACACACACACACACACACACACACACACACACACACACACACACACACACACACACACACACAGAGCAAAACTGTATTTTCTGCGGCCCTCAAGCTATGTCCTGCCCCAACATTGGTGATGGGGTCTGAGAGGACACTGGAGACCCACAATAAGATGAAAGGGGATGGGGGCAATTTTTGTTCTTTCCCCCTCGGAGGCCACAGGGCTGCAGGGCCCAGCTCACTGGGTGGTGCAGCCCCCGAGTCCCGGGACGAGGGGGTCTGGTTGTGATTTCTCGTCGAGTGGACGCTAATACATGGCAGTCTCTTCTTCGTTTTTTTCCTCTTCGTCTCTTTTTTTTTCTGTTGTTCCCAGGATCCAGGATACCTCGGCTAACATGGGTTAGGGTGGGGTGAGCGAGGGGTCAGGGTGTGGGAGACCGGGCGGGGGCGGGGTTGGGTGGAGGCACCAGTCGATCGTGGTACCCTAAGGGGACAAGAGTTGCTGGTGGCTTTGGATGGGTTTGGATGGGTTTGGGTGGGTGGCTGGGGGGGGGGTTGGGAGGGGTTTCCCCAGGAGCCTCGCCCCTCCCAAATCACAACAAACAGAGTGGTCCTCTGATCTTATCTGGTCAGTAGAAAGGCCACAAAACATTCCCCCAGCATGTGGTGCACGGAGCAGCAACAACCCCTCCCTCCCCCCTCCCAAACTGGTCAGGGGAGACCAGCACCAGCGCCAATGGTAGCCACCACAAGCATGTTCCGGCCTCTTACCTCAATCCCGCTGACCCCGGGTCAGTCATAACCCTGCTTCGTAGCAGGACGTGAGAGGAGACCTAAAGTCGATTCCACAACGTACCAAAGAAGGGCGTCCAGGCTTCCTGCGGTGATCTCAGAGCTCTGTGGAGTGTTTGCATCACGGAGGTGACAGTTACAGCTGAACACCGTCAGAAATGACGGTGCAGTACACACTCTCCAGCGTGTCTCACGCCGCCTGGGAAAGCTCGACGTCGGCCCGAAACATTCCCCTCCCCCGGGTCTCTGTGTTTTGAAGCTTTGCTATGCTTGTGGATGCTAGACTAAACTTCTCGCCGGGCTGACTGTTAACCCAACACGATGCCGAACAAAATTTCCCTCTAACTTCAGCGGCGGAACGTCCAATGGCGGCGTGGCGCTACGCCGGCTGACCAACCAGAGATGAGGGCAAGATTAGACCAATCAGGGGTCAGTCCCGGGTTATCACAACCGCTCCAAAACTGAAACAGATGGCCGACGCCGAGTGCATCCACCGTCGGACTCGTGTCTCGAGGCCCCGCGTGTACTCTCCACCGCGCTGGCCCCGCTGGAAGAATTTCAAGACTCAAGTTTGGATTAGGAATTCTGGGTCATGTTGTTTTAGCGTGAAAGGAAGAGCGCGGAGATCATTCAGTGCGAGCGGCGCGATACGTCGGCCATTTTCCTCGGGGAGGTGGGACCCTCGGCGAGAAAGCGGGAAGACCGCACCGCCGTCCGTGGTCACGTACGCTCTCCGCGGCCGGGGTTCACGAGGACGCGTGGCGCGACGTGCCAAAACACACAGAACCGTCCAGCCCGGCCTCCAAACTTCACTCCTTGCCGCCCGTCAGTCTGCCCTCTCGTTCTCTTTCACTCTTTCTATTTTTGCCTTTTTATGTTTGCTTGTTTCCTCTGTTATCTCTTCATCTGGAATTTAGTTCGCTGACAGTGATAAACACGCGGCCCCTCTCAGTCTCTCGCTTGTTTTCTCTCACTCTCTCTCTCTCTCTCTCTCTCTCTCTCCCTCTCGCTCGCTCGCTCTCTCTCTCTCTCGTCTCTCAGATTGCTCGCACCAACATCAGATGTAATGGTGATTCAAGAGCGGCGTGACAGAGGACACAAGACTTTCGTCACAAGGGGGGGGGGAGACAAAACAAACAAACGCAAAAGATGAGATAAAAAAAAAAAAAGATGGAAATATGCAAGGCGCCGTTATCGGGGATGCTAATTGTTTCCGCGTGGGGGTGGGCGGCGGTGGAGGGGAGGGTGGCTGCGGCGGCGGAGCAGGGGATGGAGCGAGAGAGAGAGAGAGAGAGAGAGGCTGGGTGAGGAAGAGAGAACTTGAGAATATCCTCCCCCGTGCTGCCTTTGTCCTTCGCCTGACTTCGCCGCTAAGCCCTCGCTCCGGAGAAGGTCAACACCGGGGCTCAACTTTTCACCTCGGCAGCCTGAGAGAAAACAGCAAATACCGCAGATTTACACCGCGGTGCACAGCAATGTCACCCCACCCACGGCGCCGAGCTCCCAACGCTAATTGAAACGATGCGCCGGGTCGGACGGCCCGCGGTTGAACCAAACTTGTCGTAATCGATTGAAAAAGAAGATTTAAACGCCCTCGTCTCTGCGGGCGGGGAGGGCTCGGTTGGCGTGCGCGCGCGCGTGTGTGTGTGTGTGCGTGCGTGGCAGGGTGGCATCGGGGTGAGGGTGGGGGCGGGTCATCTCCGGTCAGGTGTAGCCAAACAGAGGCGGATCAGACAGACAGGCGGGGCCCGCTGGCGTCAGGGGCCGCACGTGTGTCACGGCACACCACGCGCCGAGGGCCTGCATAGCGAGGCTCCCACACGGCGGACGCACAATGGGCGCTCAGTTCCGCTGCATCACGCACCAGCGGCAGCAGCAATGTGAAATATTCACACAGGGGACAAAAGGTAAGCCAAGGAGCGATGGAGCAGGGTAGATGCTGGTGGGGTGGTGGTGGAGAGGTGAAGAAATGGGCAGGAGGGAGAGGGAAGGCAGGGCACAGCGCAAAATAAAAAACAAAAAAAACAAAAAAAAAATAAAATGGAAAGGGCCGGACTGAAGCGAATCACTGGGAGTTCAGCTGGTAAGCGAGGCCGTCGTTGGTCTTATTGGACTTTGCGTCGTTGTTGTTCTTCTTAATGCGACTGTGGAAAAGTTTGTTCAAGGTGGAATACGCAGCATTCGGCTACTTCAAAACGCTCCGTTCATTGAGAGATGCCGTTGCACAAAACAGGACATTTTACGAAATAAAATATTGAATTGCACTACTGTGCACTAAAAAAAAAAAAAGGAAAAAAAAAGTTGAACATTTCTCATTTTATTATATGTGCGGTGAAGTTGCTGCACAATGCTGAACCCAACTCCACAAAACCTTTACACCGCCACTGTTGTTTTGGATAAACCGGTGTAGTTCTGCAGCTCACTGCCGCCCCCTGGTGGCAACAGAAAAACTTATCCGCGCGTTCACCACAGCCATCTCAGACAATGGTGATCTACTCTTAGACTGATGCTGCAATCATTCCTCTTCTTTCTATTTTTTTTGGTGGGGCATGGGGGGGGGGGGGGGGGGGGGGATATTAATGTCAGCCATGTGTGAACGAATCTTGCATGTGTGTGTTTTCCACCACTGGAGTTCAGTGGAGTACAGTGGGGCCTCACAAACTGTCGCAGACACCCTGAGCCCTTCACATCTGGTGCGAATCACCAAAGCTTACACAAGCGCGCACACACACGCACACGCACGCACACACACACACACACGCGCACACACACACACACACACACACACACACACAGAAAGAGAGATATGGACACACACTCACTTAAACGCACTCTCGCACATATTTACGCACTTGCGTGAACACACACACACACACACACACACACACACACACACACACACACACACACACACACACACACACACACACGCGCACTTACCCTAAGATCCCCTTAAGAAATCCCTCTCAACTCCTGAACTTCCGACATGACTGGGGTCAACGCACTTGCCCTGGATCTATTAGTACACACACCATAGCCATGTAATAAGAGCCAGAGAACGGCTACATAACAGAGTACACTCTCGCGCACACACACACGCATACGCGTGTGCTCGCACACGCAAGTTTTTATGATAGAAAATATTTATAATATATAACAATATCGATTACAATCTATGGTCAGGCCTTTCCCCTTGAAAAGAGGCAAAACATTGAAACTGGTGAAAACTCGGTTAACTTGGTTAAGTTTCACTGCACCACACAACGGTGTAAGGGCATTTTTAAAAGAAGCTGGAACACTGCAGGCAACTGAGGAGCAGTTTGCAAAACATTGGTCTAGTCAGCGAAGCTATAGAACCGTTAAAGATCTTCAAACAAATGACTTTCAATTCAAGCAGCTGCTTTGCCTAGAAATGCCAAAACCTGATGTGTGATGGTTGAGGAATGCAAACGGATATACATTTGTTTCCACTAACATTTCTCACACAAATACATTCTGCTCATATTTCAGAAATTACATTGTGTGTGCATGTGTGTATAAGCATTTCCATTCAATATGAAGTCTAACTACCAATTATGTTCAACACCACAACAGCGACAATGTAAATTCCATCCCAACCATTTGATTATAGAGGGTCGGCGTGTAAAGAAGACTCTGACCCTATTGGTTATGAGTTGGTTATTAGAGGTCCAGCCTGTGGAGCTGGAACCCTATTGTTTTTGTTCAGATCTTTATTATTATTATTTTTCTCCTGGGCATTTTTCTGGCTGAAAGTGTCTGACACACAGCAACCACCAAACCCATGGACATGAATAAAGTGTCGTTGGATTCGGGGCAGTTCAGACATTTTGTGGTCCAAGTTTTATCTACATGGATCTATATTGGGAGGAATTTGTGAAAAACTGCTGCCCATCTACCAGAAGTAGCCAGACGCTGACAGGGCGGGCTGCAGTGGTCAGCTGGGGTGGTGGAGCAGGGTGCTTTGTGACATCATCATCCAATTTGTTAAATATGCGTAAGGTGCGGCTCTGGGAGGGCATCAGCATGGGGTGAGGTGCACGGTGCATTTAGACTTCATTGGTGTGTATTGGTTGTTTCACGCAGGATCTACGCCTGGTCGAGGCGAGAGGGAGCCGATCCTGCATTCCATGGGAACTCTGAAAATTGTAATTCGGCTCGATAGGAAGTGACGCTGCGTTTCACGCAAACTCGGTAAACTGTAATTCATGACTAAAGCAACTAACCTGGACTCCGTGCATTGCTGCCTGCAGCTATATTTCCTTGTGTTGTTGTTGTTGTTGTTGTTGTTGTTGTGGCCCATATCTCGGCTCCTCACTTTTCAGACGGTCTTAAAGAGCCCTGAAATGATGTAATCTTAGGCGCTCCCATCGATATTGCCCGTTCGTCTTCCCCGTTCTTCGCGTCTCTCCGAAAGTCCCTCTGTCAGCCCCTGTCTGGACCAAACAGAGACACGTGGATTATCAGATGTGACACTGGGTGACTGATTGGGGGGTTGTGTGAAATAAAAACTGCACAAAGGCCTGGTGGGCGCGTGTGCTTGTCTGTGTGTGTGTGTTTGTGTGTGTGCGCGCGTGTGCGTGCGTGCGTGCGTGCGTGTGTGTGTGTGTCTGTGTGTGTTTGTACCTGGTCACGTTCAGCTGCTGGCCATTGACATACATGGTGCTCTCTGGTTTCTCAGGGTCTTCTCCTGGACGCTGTCTCCCACCTCAAACTCAACCCAATGGTAGAACTGACCTAGGGAGACAAAACAGAAAAAAACAGGGGTGGTACAACATGGTGCCTATTTTAAAATATACTTAATACAAAAACCTGATATCAGGATATTGAGAAAAAGCAAATAGATTTTTTAAATCTTTTTGTTTTGACATATTGGATGTTTTCATTGATAAAATAAATGGATTATATGCCAATAATTATGTTCTAGTGTACTTGCATCAGTGGATATTGAAGTCAAGAAACGGATCATAAAATATCGAGATTGCCAAGCTGTGCAAACTTAAAGTTATACTATTTAATTCATACTAAACAAAGTAGATTCGATTGATTCAATGAATCCACAAATAGGACACCGTGTCTTTCCAAAAGGTAGCCTACCCCTGCCCCCTGGTGGTCAGCACCATACCTAACTGGCCGTGAACCCAGTGGGACAAGTGGCCTCTCTCTATGGCGTAGAAGCCCAGATAGTTCTGCTGGTAGTGGCGTCTGTTCCACACCTTGGTGTGCCAAACCCCCATGAATTTGATGGAGTGCCTCAGGGTCACTGTCATGCTCTGGTTCTGTCTCAGTGTGAGGTCCATAATGGAAAATAGAAAGATAGCAGGGTGACAGAATGAAACACACACACAGACCTCGTATGGGGAATTTAAGGGTCTCCAATCAGCCTGAACTGAAAGTCTTTGGAGAGGGGGGCACCATGGCACCAGGAGGAAACCCATACACAGGTGGGGGAAACATTTGAGAGAGTGAATCCTCACTTGGCTCCTTTCAGGGAGGCTGCCCCTGACCACAGCAGTTTGGCCCATTTGCCGTCGTGAAACAGGGTGATGTTCTGAGTGGTCGCCTCCAGCTTCGCCCCGAGGTCCTGGTGGACAGCAGCAAGGCGCCCAAAGTAGGTGTTGACTTCAGCAGAAGCTCTCTTTTTCCAAATGATTTTGCCGTTCACCAAAAGGCCTACGAAGGAACAAGCGGTTTTAAAATGTTTGAAATCGATGAGTTGTTTCTCTTGGAAAAGCTAGCTAAAACAGTATTTCTAAACAGGTGTGGACACTCGGCCTGAACTGAGGCGGGGTCTCGGACCAGACTGAGATGGTACCTGGCGAGTTGTTGATGTCGAAGCACAGCGCGTCCTCCCTCTCTGAAAGCGTGATCATGAAGTGGGGATCACCATCCACTGTACAAATATCAGCAAAAAAAAAAAAAGATTGATTTGTAGAGAAAGCACGGCTCAATTAAAACTATATTTGACCTAAATCACCCCAAACAAACAGCCAGATAATCTACAAAGCCAGTGTGTGACTCCAAAATTTCTAATGACCAGAGAATTTATCGTCAAAAGACTTCCTGGAGTTGGAAGAGGAGCGTGAGGAGACCGAACCTGTGAATAGGAAGCAATCCATGTAATCAAATAGATGTTTGAAGGACATAAATGATCTTATCTTGGTGAGTTCTCAGTGACCTTCATACCGCGTCTCTCCGCTGTCAGCTGTTCATCTGTCAAGACAAGGTGAAGCAGTCAGAAAAGGGACGATACGGAAGCCCAACTCAGGACATCACAGGAGGAGTTTCTCTGTCCTTAATCGCTCCCTGTCAGCTTATTAGCAATGAGGGGGCTGTGTTCTCCATCCTCCGTCTGCGGTTCAGTGACCACCATGGAGGTGAGCGGGGTGACAGAGCTGTACTGCAGGGACATGTCAAGGGCCCTGGCCGTGGCATTGCCCATCTCATCTGGCGAACAGATCTCACGGGCAACGAAGAGAAAAAGACAAAAGATCACCTTACTGCTGGATCTTGGCTCTGAAATGCCGATGAATAAGAATTCTAGAGGCCTTTCCCACACACCTGGTCTCCATCAGCTGCTGGATGGTGAGGTAGGCCCACAGGCGCTCTGTGGGCTCTGTGTCCCCGAAGATGTGTTCCTCCTCTGGGAAGATCACGCCACCACTCCACCGCCTTGGCCCAGCCTCCGCCGCCTGGAAGTCCTTCTCATGCTGGAGGCGAAGAGAAGGAAACTAAAAGTGGAAGTGGATAAAAAGGAAAGGAAACCTCACTCAGTAAGCATTCAGTCAGCTTTGGAGGGTAAATAACGAAAGGTTCCACCGACACATCACATGGACTGAGTTACCATTCAGCGCCGTATTTTTCACGATCTATTGTCACTAACCACCGCCCCCTTGGCAAGCACTTCCACCATTAAGTTGTTTACATCATTGTCAGCATAAATCATTCGTAAGCCGTCCTGCCACTATGATCTCAGAGCCGTGGGACAGCTGACTGAAACGGTTCGCGGTCAAGGAGTCCACCGTGTTGCCGGGGTAACGCAGGTCCACCTCTGACAGCAGAGGGCTGGCCACCTCCGCGAAGAAAACCTGGGACAAACACACACACACACACACACACACACACACAAGCAATCACTTTTCACTGAATATGACTTTTTAAACGGCATAAAAATCCTTCCACGCGCCAAGCTGTGGTTCAATGGGTGGTGCAATCAGCCCACCTGAAGCGGGAGGGTTGCGCGTCTGAGGCCCCGTAGATCCCGCGGGCCAGGCCCTTATTTTGTTTGGCCATCGCATCCAGGAAGGAGTAAGCCACGCCTCTCCCAAAGCCGAGGCAGAACGGAGACATGTTCCCCTCGCTGGCGCCGCGTATGGTGCCCTGGATCTTCGGACGGCTGGTCACTCCCAAAGGGAAAATAACAACAACACATGATGCAAATTTAAAATATAGTACAATAAATTCAATCCAATAATAATAATGGCTTCAATTTATACAGCACACACACAGACACACACACACACACACACACACACACACACACACACACACATACACACTCACACACACACACACACACACACACACACACACACATAGTGAGTGACCTGAGTAGGGCATTCCATCAGTCAGCAGGGTGATCCTCTCCACGCTCCTCTCTGGGAGCTTCCCACATCTTCTGTCCCTAAGCAACATGTTCACAGCCTTCAACACCAGGTTGATGATGTCAGTACCTGGAAGGGGATCGCCACCGTGATGTAGCATGCAATGCAGAAATCGAGGATTTCTGTGTTATGTGACACAGGGTAGATGCAGCTCATTTTTACCTCCTTTTTCCTGCGTGTTGCTCACATACTTAGCGGCGTCCGAAACATTTTCCTCTGTCGCCTCGGTGAGAGATTTCTTCCAGGGGGGCGATGTCGTTGTCAAACTGGATGCGGGCAAAATGGTCCTCAGGGCGATGGTCTTTAAGGGTGGTGAGCAGCGCCTCACGAGTCTGGGCAGGGTTTGCAAAGTCAAACCACACCCACCAGAAGCTACATTATGTGATCCCGGTCCCTGTTTGGCCTTGGCCGATTAAAGTGCATTAAACATTTCTCACCTGTCTAATCTTGGCCAAGGGGGAGGTCAGTGGAGAAAAAAAGTGCACAAGGTATCCATTCACAATCTAAAATAAGGAAAAGCGTTTGATGAAACACTGCAAATTTCCCTGCTGTGGGATTAATAAAGGATTATCTCATTTTATCCTATCAGTGGAGTCAAAGTGTACACATGCAAGTAGAAAACTAGATTGTACATTTGCACTTTCAGACCTGTTTATTTCATGCCGGCTGAAGCACCAACTCCTTTCAGAGGTTATCAAGGTTCTGTCCTGCAAAGGCTTGAGTAAAGTCAATCAGATGTGCTGTGCCTGTGTGACAAGCTCCATGACGGAATATGTCCAAATACAGCTGTGATAAATACAGAATGATGAGCTTGAGATTTTTTTATTCGTTGACAGCTGACCCGAACGTCCCCCCGGGGCTCGATGCTCGCTTCAACATCGTACTTGATGACGGAATCTCCATCGATCGACGTACCGTCGCAACCTCGGTCGACTTCTCTGCTGGTCCAGAGTCGGCGAGAAGGAAATCTGTGCCTGAAAAGGGGGTTAAACGCAATGCATTATCTGGAAACAGTCACACTCGATGAATTATTTTAATCCAAGGGCTGGAGCCGACCCCCAAAAGCTACAAAGTACCTTGTGTTGTGTGACCGTTTTCTCCACTAGAGGGAGCAGCTGGTTGGAAGGGAAGGTTCCATAGGCATCAACAAAGGCAAGACCAGGGGGCTCATAGATGTCAGGCCACAATCTGTCCAAACACACACACTCTCTCACACACACACACACACACACACACACACACACACACACACACACACACACACACACACACACACACACACACACACACAATAATTAGGCATAATTATGTTGAGTAAGCACCGTTTCCATCGACCCATTCGTACACGCTTTCCAAACCAAACTCTGGAGGGGGCTGACGGTTCTAAGTTCAATCTAACCAGGGTGTGATTGCAACGGTGAGAAAACGGAAACTTCTTTTATCTGCGATGTTGACGGACACAGAGAACTTCTCCGTCTTTCTCCCAGAAGCCCTGCGACACACCATCGGCATCACTCCACTAGTCCCCACCTGTCCACGTCCAACGCTTTCAACTTTTAGCCTCATCATTCCAACTTACTGGACCAGTCCAGCAGTCTGCCCCGATGAGACCGCCTTGTCGTACTGCTTCTCGGCTCTCTCTTTCTCTTTCACCTCGCCAACGTAGATCTCACCTTCAATCTCCCTGGGGAGGCGGGCGGACGGTAAGCAAAACACACCGACAGATATGTCTGGTAAACGAAGAAAATGAACAGCCTTCTTCGGACACACATGCTGAAGTTGGCGACGAAGGCCGTCTTGGGGGAGCCTCACCTCGAAGAATGTGTCCTGGGAGGTGTTGGCCTTGTTCAGGGCGCTGGAGGTCATGACGGTGTGGGCGAAACGAGGCGCCACCGTGCAGTCCGCCGTGACGCTGTAGACCTCCACCGTCTGAGAGAGGGAGAGAGGGAGGGAGAGACAGTGTGTAATAGTTTTATTATTACTAGTTTTATTTATTTTTTTATTTTTTTTATCAAACTTTCTACTGCATTCAGAATACTGCACCAATATGAGGGATTTCTTACCTTTGCTTCGTTTGCACTTTTCTTCTGTAAAGAAAGGGCTATCAGTTTGAGAGATTCAACTCTGGGATTATGAGATTACTGAATCATTCTAGTATTATCTCTATGTATTATAAGCATAAGCACACTGATAGCACATTGATAGGCGGTGAGTAGCAGCCGCAGCAGCCGTGGTCTTGAGGTCTCACGGTCTCTCATATTTCCCAAAGCAATCTTAATCCATAATAAATTAAATGAATAAATATTTAATGGATATTGATTTGAAGTAATACCGGAACAGCCACGGCGCAAGAAAGCTCGCTCGTGTTTCTTGCATTGCATAAAACATAGTGCTCGAAATTCGAGACCCCAACATTGTAAGGTTAGCTATACTAGGGCGCCAGTAAGAAGAGGTGTGACTTCCTGTTGCTAGTCTTTTGCGTTGACGCCTAAAGCCAAAAGAGCTGATTTGCATCAGTGCAAAGGCGTCAATAACACCCTGAAAAACCAATGGTTTGTAACCATTTTTTGTATAACATGTAAAAAGTGTTGTTGTGGGAATATATTGAATATGAATATGTGTTTTTTTCACAAACGAGATTTAACATGTTTATTTACGGCGTATGCCGAGTTAAGACTACTTGGTTTTAGTCTGATTTTCCACTCCCCGACAGGTTTTTGGAACGAGCTTTTTTTACTTTTCTTCTCTAGGTTTTCATTATATTTCTCATTTATATTCTGCTTTAATTCGAGACCCGGCAGACTCGTCTGGGATTCCTCCTGGTGAAAGATCTTGTGTAATGTGTCCCGGTCGCCGATCAATCATGTAGTGTGAAACTAAAAGGACTTAAAGATTCCCGATCACGGGACAGAAAGCAGTGTAGTGTGAACAGTGCACACTCGCCCAATTGAGAAGCTGCGGCAGAGTGGAAAGTGAGGTTGTGCTATGAACAGTTATGAAGGATGGGAGCAAACCTTTCAGGCCTGGCTGGTTAAAGATCCAACCAATACATTTAAAAAGCAATTATGTTCAGCGTTTTTTTCAGTGCCAAATGCAACCCAAACACATGTCAATTGCGTCTGTGTGTTACTCCTGAAAAAATAACGGCTTGAAATTGATTTCACAGTTGCGGTGACGAGGAAGGATCAGACAGCGGAGACACATTTGTGAAAAACCTGGCTTGGGAAATCAGGGCGGAGAGAGCGCTGTTTCAGATCCAGTTCTAATATCTTTAACGTGTATTATTGAATTTTAATGTTTGCTTGTGTGTTTAATCACATAAGATAAGAATATTTTTAAAAAGATTGTGCTGCGTATCTGAGACTGAGTTCATACATTTTGATATATGTTTGCTGATACATATTTAAAATGTATTCTGAAACATATTATACACACATACATATTTGTTTGCTGCTGTAGGTTATGGAAGTAGTGGCGGGAAATCAAAGTATGCTAGGATGTTTTCCCCGAAATTGCTTTACTCAGGAGGCAGGAGGAGTGCCTTTGTCCATCTGTGGTGGTTTCAATCTCATATCGGCATCAATGGGATTCAGTGTGGCCTGCCAGTGTAAAAGTTACACTCCCAGATTGTTCCCTCAACAAGTCTTGACTTATCATTTGACATAATGTTTTATGTTTTATTACATAACACACACACTGAAGGAGACGCCTGGTTTGATGTATTTTTACATTATGGGCTTCCCTTTTCAGGTATTTGGGTTTCATTTTTTACAATTATGGAGGGCGATGATGGCATGACCAGAGCAGGCATGAACCCATGATCTGAGGAGTGCCCTCACCACAATGAAGCAACAGCATTCAAAGAGAAGAGAGTTAGACTTTAATGTCGATCCAGTGAACATCAAGTTAAAACATTTTTACACTTTTTGACACAAGGTGGAGGAATTTGTAACGCAAGGCTCTTGTCATAGAATTCGATTTCATGCTTCAATTCAATGCAGTTATATTTACTTTAACGCTCCTTTAACTTCGATGCATTTGAATCCTAAGTAGGCTATTCTACACTGGTAAATGACGTTGGTTGTATTTGATCATGCGTAGCACGAGCAGCCATCTTCTCATTCATCTCTGACAAATTTAGTTTGTCAATTATTTATCTTTTCGCTCTTAAAGAGGCCTGACATGACGTAATCTGAGACACTCCCATCGATGAGGCCAGTTCCATTGCTGTGAATGAACCAGCAGGGAACATTTTCCCCGTTCTTCACGTCCCTCCTGAAGTCCCTCTGCCAGCCCCTGTAGACCAAGACGGAGACAAAGAGGATGGGAAATATATTAAATAGGATATAAAATGTGATTTAAAGACACAAATCAGTAAACAATATGTGGGACAGGTGTACCTGGTCACATTCAGCTGATGTCCCTTGACATGCATGGTGGCATCAGGCTTCTCAGGGACTTCTCCTGGACGCAGGTCTCCCACCTCGAACTCAAGCCCATGGTAGAACTGACCTGGAGGAGGAGGCACCTTTTAATGATATTTCCAAGCAGAATCAGACGATGGCATGTCGTGTTGTTTCCCGAGGTGTGTGCGATGCTGTACCTAGCAAACCGTGGACGGACGGAGAGAGCAGGTGGCTGTCCAGGGTGTAGAATCCCAGATAGTCCTGGTGGTAGGGGTGTTTCTCCCACACCTTATGGAGCAGGATGACAAACTGGACAGAATCCCTGAGAGTCACCCTGAGGCTGCGGTCCTTGCTCAGCCGCAGATCCATACTGGGGCATGAGGGAAGAAGGGGTGGAGGGGGGAGGGGGAAAGGAGGGGAGATTAATGCCCCTTTTTCACTGCACCAAAAACTCGGTAACACCCGCTAACTATCTGGCATTTGTTATTAGTGGGAAAAGTTACACCTGGGTTTCATTCCCGGTTTCATGGTTATTTATCTGCCCTGGCTCCGATTGGCTGTGATGGAAACACGACAATAGGGTCGACTCGCTAATAATCGCACCTCTACCGACGAGATGCGACGCGCGTTGAAGTTCTGGACGTTGTATAATTCCATCATTTCATATCCGATTTAGAATCCAAAATCAAAATTTGTTGAGTTATTGATTTTTTTCCCGCATGGGGGATCATGAAATGTTTTGGGTGTAGGGGACACTCCGTGGGGACCGCAGTGGAGAACCAGGCTCCAAGCCACTCCAACACCGCCCCAAGCCCGTCTCTGAACCGGAGGAGTGTCTCCGCTCCGTCTCCGGCATCGGGCGCTGCCGGTGCATGAGTGCGGGCATGGATACTCCATGCTGCTTCTTCTACTGTTTTTTTCCCCAGTCACACTGGAGCCATGACACGCCCCTTTTCCGGTGTGTTTGTGACGTCGGACGTGACACACCAGGGAAAAAAAAGAAGGCATACTCGCCTGGGAAAGGTGTCAATCGCCTATTTTTCGGGGGTTTACCCAGGTTTTAAAAACCTGGGTATACCCGCTAATTTTGGTGTTTTACAGTAGATGTGGAGGTCTGAAGCAAAGGGCAGGGCGTGATAAGCAAGTTGGGAATTGAGGAGAAATATTTGAGATATGAGACAGGTCAGAGAAAAGGTAAAAGCAGAGAAGAGAGTGTCCAGCGACAACTCTCAATCTTCACTTAGCCTTAAATATCACATTGACCTGACACTTATGAAACAAATGGTCTCAAAGAGGCCAACTCACTTGGCTCCTTTAAGGGAGGCTGCCTCTGACCACAGCAGCTTGACCCGTTTGCCGTCTTGGAAAATGGTGATGTTCTGAGTGGTCACCTCCAGCTTCACCCCAAGGCCCCGGTGCACAATGCCGAGACGCCCAAAGTAGGTGTTCACTTTGCCACCGGGGGCAATCTTTTTGTCTCCGATGGTCTGACCATTGACCAAAATACCTGAGGAGCAGCAAGCGATTCAGCCATTCAGGTCACGATCGATCGTAACACAAGAGAGGTTGAGAACCTCGACTCGAAAGGCCTGACCTGAGGCAGGGTCTCGGACCAGGTTAAAGATGGTTCCTGGCGAGTCATCGATGTTGAAGCACAGCGCGTCCTCCCTCTCTGGAAGCTCAATTATGAAGTGAGGATCTCCATCCACTGCATGTTCATTATAATAGTGAGAAGAATGCAATCAATATTAGAGAAAAAAAAACAAAAACACAACAGATAGCATGAAAGCTACATGTAAAATAGATTATATTGGGCCTACCTAGAAATACTCGGTAGTTGGGAGCAGGAGGATAATAATGTACTTGTCTTTGAAGGGAAGACAACAGCCCTGCATACACACAATATATCCACCAAGTTAGATGCAATGCATCATCTGAACCTTAATCTATAGAATGCTTATATAGGGGAAATAATCACCATCTTACCTGTTTTCTCAAACTGTTGTCGTTGCTCTGTGGAAAAAAAAAAAATGAAAAAAACATTTAGCGCATGCCAGAACAAAAATATAAATATTTATAAGAATAAAAATATAATTTGTACAGTTGGCAAAGAGCTCAGCAAAAGGCGATGTATGTTCTTGGGAAAAAGCCCTTCAAAGCCCTACCCTCGGTCAGCTTGTCAGCGATTAAGGGACTCTCTGTGCCATCCTCCGTCTCTGGCTTGGTGACCACCATGGAGGTGAGTGGGGTGACAAAGTTGTACCGCAAGGACATCTCCAAGGCCTTGGCCGTGGCGTTGTTTTTCTCATCTGCTGAACCACGCTTACTGGGTAATGCAAATCCCCACAAAAAATAGACAGGATGAGGAGATAAACATCAGACAATACAACACAACTCCAACCCGTTAATGTTACACAGACTTGAGTTCACTTGACCGACCAGACCTGGTCTCCATCAGCTGCTGGATGGTGAGGTAGGCCCACAGGCGCTCTGTGAAGTCCCCGAAAATGTACTCCTTCTCTGGGTAGATCACGCCCCACTCCACCGCTGCAGCCTGGCCCTTCACCTGGAAGTCCTCTTGCTAGATGGGTGAGGACATTGGAGCAGAAGAGCAAACCAAACGCATCGCAGTCTTTTTAGGAAGGGATAACGTCTCTCATCATTGACATGCCCGGTGTGTAGACACTGTACATGATACGTAGATGTCCCTCGCTCACCCCTTGGCCGAACACCTCCACCATGAAGTTGTCAAGGTCGTTGTCAGTCAGCCGTCCTGCCACTACGATCTCAGAGCCGTTGAACAGCTGACTGAAGTGGTTTGTGGTCAAAGAGTCCACCTTGTTGTGGGGGTAATTTATGTCCACCTCCGACAGCAGGGGGCTGGCCACCTCCGCGAAAAAGCCCTGCAATAGATTCCCAAATGAGAAAATGAACGTGATGAGTAGTATTGCAAGAATGGAAGGACCTCATTGGGCACCGCATCATGGATTGCATTGGGCACACTCACACACACACACACACACACACACCCACACACACACACACACACACACACACACACACACCTGAAGCTGGAGGGTTGCGTCTGAGGCCTCGTAGATCCTGCGGGCCAGCCCATTGTTTTGCTTGGCCATCACATCCAGGAAGGAGTAATCCACGTCGTTCCCAAAGCCGAGGCAGAACAGAGACATGTTGCCGCCAATGGCTTGTTTGACATTCTGCTGGATCAGCGGGAGGTGACTCACCCCTACACGCACAAACGCACAAACAGGCACACAGATGCAGCTTGCATCTACAGCGCATGAGCGCAAAGCTATGCTTTAAAACGAGAATTGCAAAACTCACCGCTATTCGGCATTCCGTCGGTCAGTAAAATAACCATGTCAACGCTACTCTCTGGAAGTTTCCCTTTATTTCTGTCTGTGATCAGCATGCTGATGGCTTTCATCATCGCTTCATTGATATTGGTGCCTGAGAGGTGAAGAGGCTTTTATGAACATTAACCAAACATCGAATAAGAAATTGTCCCGTCAAATTCCATTTACTTTTACGTCTACGTTGCAAATCTTACATCGCGGCTCTCATTGGTTTGACTCCTACCTCCCATGGCCTGCAATTGACGGACATAATCTGCGGCCCCATTCACATTTTCCCTTGTTGCTTGGGAGAGAGTCTCTCTCCAAAACGTTTCTGAAGAAGAAAAGGAAATCACAGCAAAGTGGTCCTCGCTATGAAGCTCTAAGAGAATGGACCGCATGGCATCCCTGGTCTGGAGAGGGGAAGAAGGTCAGTGGTCAGTGCTCCGTGTGGTATTTACACATTTACATTCAAACGCACAGTAGTTCACCTGGCTCATTTTGGTGCCCATCATGGAGCCGCTGGTGTCAATGACAAACACCACGTTCTTCGGGACCCGAGGAAGGTCGGGAGGAGCGAAGAAGTGCACAAAGTAGCCGTTCACGATCTGGGGGAAACAGGGAAACACTGAATGGGAGCGGCGTGAAAACTCAAGAGACGTCATCCTTTTTTTTATAGTTTTGGGTGCAACCTTCACACCTTTGCAGGGGCGTGTCTGATGAATATGGGGCCCGTTTCAAAGAGCTACCATGCCCCCCCAGCACCACACCAACCCATTCCACCCCACCCTGAGAGAAACAACAAGGCCTGTTACACGCCGGAAGTGGAGCTGATGCAAGGCGGACGCAAAAGTGTTTTTAGTTTTTTTAAATGCGCTCACGTTAAAGGACAAATGTTTTCATACTGCACATGGAGCGGAAGCAGAGCTGGTGGGGTGAGGCGTTCCTTCAGGCCTCTCGGCGATTTTTCTGGGTCGCGCAAAGAGTATAGTCTCAAAAACACACTGCCGGACGTTGAATGACCTCACATTCTCAACCATTTTCGTTGCCGTTTTCTTTGGCTAATGTAGGTGTTTAGTTGTTGTGTTGCCTATTCAACTGATCGGTTATTTTAATTAAGACGCGTGATAGCCTGTACTGAAAATGATTACTTTGTGATGAGGTAGCAAATGAGTACAAATTTATTTGCTGACAAGAAAAATGGAAAGTTTTATGCAATTAAATGTTAACAATGAAAAGCAGACATTTAAATTGATCCGTACAGCCACACAGCCTACCAAGGTTGTATCCCCAATGTCTCCGCTGCTCAACTTGGCCTGAGAGTGCGGGGATAAAATGCACATCTGGTATGGACACCAAAGCGAAGGAAAGCGCTGCACAAGCTCGAGGCGTAACTTCATTCCTCCAGTGTGCGAGCCCGGCCCTCGCCATACACCACTAAATTATTCATAAATAAAATCTGTCAAATGATGTTTATATTAGTCTGTATTTTTATTTTACTTAATTATATTTGATTTCACTGGTATAATTATATTTATTTAAATTTTGAGGAACTGAGAAACGCACCAATCCTCGCAAGGACGAAGCTCTCCTAGATGTAAATGTACTTTGTGGAATAATAAACTGATTCTGATTCTGATTAAATGGAGCTTTTCGTCTGAATGAGACGAGAAGACAACCCCCCCACCCCCCCCCCCGAATTTTTGTGTTTATTAAATTAAATTTCATTTAAAATATATAATTTAGAATTAAAATGGAGATTATTAATTCATTGGAATTAATTGGGCAGGCCTTGTTCTGGGAGCTTTGAAAAAGCTGCACGAGCGCTTATTATTTTTTATTTAAGAGGTGGAGCGGTATCGAGAGGCGACCTTCGCACCCTTTTTTTTTTTACAATGTTCAAATTTTGTATCAGGATAAATAATACATTATTATTATTATTATTGTTGTTGTTGTGGTTGTTGATAATGATAATAATAATAATAACAATATTAAATATAGCTTCAGGCAGCAATACCAGTTTAGTCGTGTTGGGTGTGTTTTACAGTTTCCCTGGTTCTCTGAAATTCTGTACGATTTTCAGAGTTTACTTGAAGACAGCATGGGCTTCCCCCGGTCTCTCGTCTCCGGGTTGCTCGTCTCGCGGTCTCCACAGCGCAACCCTCCTGTCTTTAAAACAACCGTCCATGTTTGCATGTAACCCACATCATCTCATTGTGAGAACTCATCGTGTTGTCTGTGGAAATAGAGCTGCACTCTCAGTGACGGGCGGGTGTTTGGTGCCAGACACTGGACACGGTCCAACTGGACATTCTCAATCAGAATCTGTACATTTATAGTAAATAATATGATGACGTCATAAAACGTCTTACCGTTAATCTCATCTAACCAAAACCAACGTAATATTTGGGTCAACGTTGTTCGGTGTATCGTTAATATCTGCTCCGTATGTGGATCGATTTGGATGAAATTTAAACCACGAGGTTCTTTGTGGCAACACGTTTCAAACAAGACGTAAACCGTGTTTGTGTGCTATGCGGAAGTCCATATTCCAGATAGTTTCAGGGTTCAAAATTTGCGCAGGCTGGTCCGCTTATAATAATAAGAGAACCATTAGACCCACAAGCTTGCTTCCAAATAACTCATTTCTTGATTTGAATGGACAGCTGACCTGAATGTCCCCAAGGCTCGACGCTCGTGTCACATCATACTTGATGATGAAATCTCCATCGATCAAAGTGCCGTCACAGCTTGGACAACTTCTCTGCTGGTCCAGAGTCGGCGAGAAGGAAATGTGTGCCTGGGAGGGAGGGAGGGAAATTAATTTTAGTGAGACTGTGAAATCAGGCATATTGTTTATTTTATGGTAATTAAAAGAAAGACGGCCCAGAGATGGGTTTCATTAAAAATATATATATATCTTTTAAAGATCCACTTGCTGGGATCCTCTCAGCACCTTGTTGTCTGTGACAGTTTTCTCCACTAGAGGGAGCAGCTCATTGGTGACGAAGGTTCCATAGGCATCCACAAAGGCAAGGCCCTGGGGCTCGTAGATGTCTGCCACAATCTGTCACACACACACACACACACACACACACACACACACACACACACACACACACACACACACACACACACACACACACACACACACACACACACACACACACACACACACACACACACACACACACACACAAAGAGATGGCGCGGTGTGGCTCTGCATAACAAAGACAAATCCAGGAAATTTCCCACAGGCGGACCTGGAATCACCTCGAAGTTCTGGACCAAACCTCTGGGTTTGATTCGGGTCAGGATCTCATACTGTCCCAATTTCCTCTGGAGGAGCTCCTCGTAGGTCAGGACGAACGTCACGTTGCTGTTCGCCGCAATATTGACAGACACCGAGAAGCTCTCCATCTTTCTTCCGGAAGCCCTGCGACGGACAGCACACCCACATGAGGGGTTGTCTCCAAATGTTGAGCCGCACTACACACAGACACTGGGCATCGTAACAAATTCAATTTCATCTTGAAATTCTCAACCCATTGCTTATGGAATCAATAACAAAAAAAAATCTGTGCATAGTGTAATAGTAGTAGTAATTCCCTCCCTTTGCCAAAGCTGAACTTACTGGACCAGTCCAGCAGTCTGCCCCGATGAGACCGCCTTTTCGTACTGCTTCTTGGCTTTCTCTTTCTCGTTCACCTTGCCAACGTAGATCTCACCTTCAATCTCCCTGGGGAGGCGGGCGGACAGTCAAAACACTCTTTCCAATGCGGCACCGGCCGATTTGGCTTTAATTTTACACGGATCTGAGCTCTTAAGAAAAAAGACATCTCAGTTGGGATGTCAAATGCACTTCTTCAGCCCCCAATCACAGCTTACGTGCCATGAGGCGTCGTAGGCCTAAGACAACGCTCAATTTGTAAACCTTAAGAAACAAACAAAAAAGAATGAACAAGAGAAAAATGATTGAGGAAAGGAATTGAGACGGAGGTGTGGTCAACATGGACGAAATGACGGCCATTTGGGGGCGCTAGCAGCAACTAAATGGAAACCCGACAATTCCACATGCATTTCGAGGTGTGATGTTCGGACATCAGAGCGAGGACAGCGGGTGGAGGACTCACATGCTGAAGTTGGCGATGAAGGCCGTCTTGGGCAGCTCCACCTCGAAGAATATTTCCTGGGAGGTGTTGGCCCTGTTCAGGGCGCTGGAGGTCATGACGGTGTGGGCGAAACGAGACGCCACCGTGCAGTCCACCGTGACGCTGTAGAATTCCACCGTCTGAGAGAGGGAGGGAGGGAGGGAGGGAGAGACGATAAATGAAAAGGGGGATATCATTAGACACACAGCTTTTCAGCTATTAATCATTTTTGCTTCCTCAAAATCAAATTTTATTTGCATCTCAAACCAGCCCACTCTGTTGCCCCGATGGAGGCCAAAAAAATCGGTTGGCTCCCATTAAAACAAACTACAAACAAACAAACAAAAAAAATGCTTGGTCAGTGCACTTCTTGGAATGATGTAAGCAGTCAAGTTGGGCGAACTAGGTGTGGTGCAGCTACAGTCATGGCTGTTCTAAGATGCATCTCAACATTATTAATAGCAATACAGACCCAGAAGTCCTTCCCTTACCTCAGGATTCTTTGCGCTTCTTTTCTGTAGGAAGGAAAGACACATTAAAAGTTAATGAAGGTGCTCGTTTCTGGGCTTGCGCATTCCAGACAGGCTGTAACGTTTGAACGTAACTCTTGTCAATAGCTGGAATATTGAACAAAGCTAAGATGAAATTCACCAATGGTTTCAAAGTACCTGAATTGACCTGGCGGCGCCTTCTGTCTCCTGAAATTCCACATGGGGCAGGTTGAAAACAGAAAGAAATGTAGAAGAAAGTCCATGCCTGATTAGATCAAAGAGGGGAACGAGGAACAGAGGAGAAAAAGAAGTGACAGTACCTCGACGGGGGAGACGACCAGGGCCCCGCGGCCCAGGCCAAGGAGCCAGAGGCCGACGCAGCCCCACAGCAGAGCACCACCCCACGCTGCAGACATGACCCAACGTTCACCAAACACTGACTGACTTCAGTGCTCACAAAACAGCCAAAGTCGCCTTCCCCGGAGGGAGGGACGAAAAAAC
Source organism: Zeus faber (assembly GCF_960531495.2). Classification (NCBI taxonomy): domain Eukaryota; kingdom Metazoa; phylum Chordata; class Actinopteri; order Zeiformes; family Zeidae; genus Zeus; species Zeus faber. Next base: position 10,558,676 of record NC_137192.1, read on the forward strand.
TTCTGGGGGAAAAAAAAAAAAAAAAAAGAAATCGGCCAACAGTCGTATCCCCTACCCACTCAGTTTAAACTATGAACTGCAGATAGCGACAATATTTACATGGAGATAACGCGCGCCGATTTGATTTAACGAAAATACAACAACCAGAATAGCTCAGCGGTGCTCAGCCACTGCGACAAGCATGACCAGATTGCGGCACACCAGAGCTTCTAGTGAAGAAAAAGCCTCAACATACTAACGCTGTTTTTGTTTGTGTGCAAAGTAGAAGAAAAAAAGGTCGAAGAAAATCATATGCATTTTGATACAACGCAGGCTCTTTAGAACATTGAAATTGACTTTTTTTTTTTATGGTTAAAGCGCGCTTGTATCTTGTTTAATTTAATGTGGGAAAAAGCTTAATACACTGGGAATCCTTGTCCCCATTTCCTGGTATTTTGTTGCAGTGCAGTGTTTGCCGTCAGCCCCCTCGCCCTCATCGTGTTTTAGTTTTGGCACCGGGAGGGAACGGGTCCAGCCAACCCTGCATCATGATGACCGTCTAACACGACACGACTTTCATGTAATTTCATTACATTCTCGTTCACGCCCTCACCCCCTGACTAAACAGCTTGCGTAATTACATTTGCTGTGATGTGTTTATGCCATTTCTTTTTTTTTTTACATTTATTTTTTTTACCAGTCTAGCTGTGAACAGCGGAACACATTGTGTGAAATCAGTCGTCTATATTGAATTAACTGCTGTGAGCTGATTGCAAAATCCATCCAAAGTGCTGAGTGGATGGGGGCTTGTGTGTGTACTGGATAGACAATCCCTTCTCCTCAGGTTGAACCTGGTATGGTTGGCAGAGCCAGGGATTGTGTGTTTACTTAAAAAAGTACTCTTTTATTTTTTTTTTTGAGTTGCCTGAAAGGATTCTTTGATATCACAAGGGTTCAACTTAGAGCACGGCTGGTTCCAGTCAACCCCTGGACGCTGCTCTCCTCGTGAATTAGGCAGCCATATATTATAAAAACAAAGGTATCATCGGCAGAAGAAGGTCGTTTTCAGTAATCATTGCTTTTATATTGTAGATGTTTTGATGTTTTAATGTCTGGATGATATTGTTTTGTTTGTTTTTTGTCCGCTGCTTTTCTTGACCAGGGCCCTCTTGAAAAAGACCATTGTCAATGGGGCTTCCCAGGTTAGATAAATGTTAAATAAAATAGAGTGAAAATAAAATAAATACAACAGATACAATAATTATTAAAAAAAAATATATATATAATAATAATAATAAATATAGCATTTCACAGGGTACAGGTAAGTCGCGAATTATGATTTTTCCGAGTTCTCGTGAAACGCAGCATCACTGCCTATCGAGCCGAACGACAATTTTCCGAGTTCCAATGGAACGCAGCGTCAATTAAAACGAATTTTCCGAGTTCCAAGGACAGAACCAATGGGGACGTATTTATTTAGTGGACTTTCATGTAAAATAATGTATAATAAGGTTCCTATTTTGGCACTGTATGGTAGATCATTTTGGCCAACGTACGGGGAACGAACCTTTTTATTGATCACGACGATAGTGACTAATTGAAAATGATTTTGGACCGAGCAAAATACAAAGTACAAGGACTTGCACAACAACAGCGTCAACATTACACAACCGCATTTATTTTCTCCCAAATTCCACTTTCTTTAGAAGGGCGTTCGGGCGGCAAGGACATCGGTATGGCTTCTATAGCTTATATACAATTTGCGCAACATCGCTGGCGTATTGGTTCCATGGCATCTCATTTTCCGAACACACTGCCTCCAGGGCGTTGGGCCACGGGCTTCTCCAGGACGGTCTCTGAGCCGGACCTGACGCCGCTGAACACGGAGGGAGCCACCTTCCCCATGCGCTCTGAAAGGAGGGAGGGAAGGTGTTTGACTTTCTATACAGAACAATTGCTCTACGTCTGACGTGTCCCTGGTGGTCTAGTGGTTAGGATTCGGCGCTCTCACCGCCGCGGCCCGGGTTCGATTCCCGGTCAGGGAACTCTGCTTTTCTTACTTTACTTTTTTACTTCATTTAAAATAACACAAAAATCACTATCTTTATTTAAGACACTTATACTCACAGACATTTAATTAACACTTTATTAATTCGTCCGGGGACTCAAACACCATGGCACACGAGTTAACTAGAACAGCGCATGTGAAAAATAGAAATACATTTAAAATATAACATAAAGTAGTATCGTGCTAGGTCAACTAGCAAGCCCAGTATGGACAGGTCGCGGCTGCACCAAAGTAAAGTTTAGAATCAAATCGTATGACGATAACACCAGTTAATTGTGCTGGAAAAGTAAATACATTTATGGCCACATTGTGTAAATATATATATTTCCATTCTTGTGACATAGCAGCACCTGCCGCCTGGTCCAGGGTCCAGACCAACATTCAACTGAGGCTGGAAACTCTAGACACAACCACATCTTAACACAAGGATCCACACACCCGAGCGTCCCCGAGCGTCCCCAGCGCTCATCATGTGAGTCATGACGCTAGACATAGGATGAACGAGCCCTGAGTGTCCGGAAAGCTCTGTATAAAATACATGTTCTATCATTCATGTGTAACTCCACAACGTTCACATTTAACGTCAACATATGACTACAATTGGCTTTCCAGTCAGGCCGGTTGCCATTTCGCCTCAAACCCCAGGTATACAAATCCTTTAAATGGTGTATTCATAACATTTTTGGGGGTGGGGTCTTAAAATATGACATTGATATCAACTTCCAGACGGAATCTGGACGCAGACGTTACGCCATGAGGAAATGCGCCTTCAGTCTCGGGGCGGGGGGAGGGAAGTCAATAAAAAGTCAACGGAACTCACCGCATTCCGCCATGACCTCATAGGTTTTGCTCTTGACCTCGCCCTTCAGGCCCAGCTTACCGCGGGCTCCCTTCAGGTCCTCCTCCTTCATCGCGGGACGTTTCTTCTTCTTCACCTCGCCGGGCTGAGGGGGGAGGCGGGGAGCACGGTCAGACGTGAGCAGGCGGCCGGGGCAAGCGGCCCGGGCCGCGGATGGCCCGCTCGTGGCTTCCCGACGAGGATCGGTCAGCGTGGCCGGGCGGAGGGTGGACTCACCTGCGACATGGCGCGTCGGGCGTGGTCGGCGGTGTCCTTCGGGGTGCGGTTGGCGTCGCGGCCTCTTGTCGCCCTGTTCTGCGTCTCGCTGTCCCAAAGAGCCGTTATATAACCTTGGACCGGAGAGTCACATATATTTCCTCCCTGAATCAGCCAGTGAGTGGGACCCCCAGCCCCCCTGTCTGTTGTCAGGGTGTATTATTAGACGTGACGTGAGGCCTGGTGCATCTGGAACGGGCCTTCCCTTCACCAAAACAGCTGATAATGCGGGGTCAAGCGGCCGGATAATTCCCTTCCCGTCCTCCTGCGGCCTCGTTGTGGGCGCTGAGCGCAGTGGGGATGCACCCGGTGACAACAATGTCTTAAGGAGTGGCATGGCGTCATAGCGTGGTCGAGAAATTGCGCCGCTTATCCCGTAATACTTGGTGTTGTTGTCGTACAGAGCAAATATTTCTCTTATCCATCATAGACACTCACCACCTGTATGTGGTATAACAAGACTGCAATCAGAATCAGTCCATTTGAACAGTCTCAATCGCTCGGGTTTTCCCAGCGGATATCCTCGGTTTCTCACCTCCACGTGAGCGGGTCGTTATGAGAAAATTAATTTGCTTCTGGAAATTGGAGATGCATAAATCCTAGCTCCCAAACCCATTAGGCAATGACATGTTTCGGTTAATTTCCTGTGTACCGCCACTGACTCCAAAGTGGGGCATGTAATCATTATTCCAGATGGGCAAACACTAGGAATTGATTTATTTATAGCTGGGTCACAGCATCCTTTCTTGGATCCCTATTGTAATCAAAGGACTCCCTCTAGAGGCTGTGGACCTGTGTACGGGGACGTTGTTTAGTGGATCAACAGCAACATTGTACCGATGATCGATTCCTGGTGGAGGAATACAAGCGTATAAAAAGAGGGTCCTGCAGATGAATACAAAGGTTTTACATACTTTATTGCAAAAGCATATATAATGATAATTTGTATTTATAATTTGTCAGTGAATTAAAATGTATAGTATTCCTGTTTTGCAAAAAACAAAGAGCCCTCTTTGTCCTCCTCGAGCGACGATAACCATTGATGATGCTCAACCTTTGAAAACCCAGTGATTTTACTCCTCCTTAGCCTGCCAAGAACATCACAATCTGTTCATTATTAGCGTCATTAGTCATCACAGTCACAGTTTATGTCACCCTCCTTTAACTTTTTAAGAGGACTGGCAAGGACATCAGATACACACACACACACACGCACACACACACACACGCACACACTTTGTTCAAATGCCTGGTCCTTGGTCGCCAACAGTTTAGAGGTCTGTGCTTCTGTAACATTCTCAACATCAGTGCCTTGAAGATCGGGGCTTCTGGTTCAATCATCCAATCAGGCACGTTGCTGGATCCAAGGAAATGTCAAATACATAATAGTACACACCTTACACGCAAATACAAAAGGGAAAAAAAAAAATAATGCAACAACGTAGGTGTGATAAATGGGAAAATGTGCAAGGAATGTGGGCTCCCATATCAACTTTTTCCCTTTTGGAGGGCGGGGGAACGGAAAACACAACACTGAAAAATAACGCTTTTGAAGTGTGTTTGTGTGTGTGTGTGTGTGTGTGTGTGTGTGTGTGTGTGGGGGGGGGGGGGGGGGGGTCATTTTGGCCCAAAAATAACAGTAATCACTTCAATACAGAAAAGAGAACAAACAAAACGAAGAATCACCACAGTCAGTGAAACAGTCGTAAAGACACGCAAACACAAAAGGTAGAAATTGTTTGCAGACAAGACCAAACATAAGCTACGTCTGAAGGGTCTTGCCCGTTGTTTTCACACAACACTACCGGAAGGAAGGGGAAGATTCTACAGTAACAGGCGTCAGTAAGCACTAAGGCCCTCCCAAGGCGTACAGCAGGGATGGACACGATAGCCGTTGGATACGAGATATATGCCGTGGAACAGGCAGTCAGAAGGGTTAGAGGAACATAAATGCAGTTACTTTAACATTCGGATTATCTGCTCCTTAAATATTGAGAGTGGCCTTGTGCCACTCACACAATTGTACAAATTCTCAAATTCTCTCACACACACACACACACACACACACACACACACACACACACACACACACACACACACACACACACACACACACACACACACACACACACACACACACACACACACACACACACACACACACACACACACACACCAGCAGCCATGGTAGTAAGCCATAATAAGGAAACATGATACACAGTTGGTGTTTCTTAGTGAGGCATACAATCACTTTTGACTGGCATTTCAGACTATTCAAATGCATCATACCATTCCTATGACAAATAAGGCTGACGTGATGTTTCACACCCCTTTTGCATTTGTCACACTGACGTGAGCCCGGGGCGGCGCGCCGCACAAAACATACTAAAGCTTTGCCGCTGTAACACCCACGTAATCGGCCTCCTCGCTCACGTAGAGGTTCGACGATGAAATGTCTGTGCAAGACGGGGGTTATGAGCTCCCAAACAGTGTTGATCGACAGTAAACCAATGGCAGAGGTCGGGGAAAATGGCCGAGATCCACCGTGTGTGGCTGACCGCAGCCCCGACGTTTTCAAGTCATCCGGGTTAAGACAAAGTTCATGCAGAGGTCCTTAAAGCAGGGGAAGACGTACTCGAGGGGCTCGCTCCCCCCACACACATCCTCCGAACTGCTTCCACAAACGCTGCCCTCACGACCATGGGGAACCGGGATCATCCTGGGGTGTCAGAACAAGGGGTTTCCTCCCGTGGCTCACGCAGAGCTGGTGGAGTGTGCGAGGCGTGTGTGAGGAGTGTTGCGCGGTGGGGGACGTCCGGCGCACCGCCGGGGGGCCGGTTTGGCCGGACGCGCGTCAAACGGGGATCCCCATTCGATGCTTCTTCTTCTTCACGGTCTTCAGGCCGGTGAGGCGGCGCACGTCGTCCTCGTCGGAGTCGTCCATCTCGTCGTCCGCCGAGAAAAGGATCTGGCGGCAAAAGGGGGAGAGAAAGACGGATGTGTCAGGCGGGGAGATGTCAACCCCGGCAACCGCCGCTGAGAAAACTGAAGATTTGCTTGTTTTTCTCCCCCGACGGGACGGAGACGGAAAGCTCCGCCGGCGTTGAACCGCTGGCGACAAATGCCGGATTTTAGCGGGTTCTTACCGGGTTTTTGATGCCGTGGGAAAGGGGAGTTGGAAAGAACATGTAATTCGTGTTTTGTGCCCACAGTCCATTTTATCTTTCCTTAGGGACAACGGTATTTATAAAAAAATAATTAATAATAATAATAATAATAATAATAATAATAATAATAATAATAAAAAAAATAAAAATAAATAAAAAAAGGTACGAGCCAGCCAGGAGTCGAACCTAGAATCTTCTGATCCGTAGTCAGACGCGTTATCCATTGCGCCACTGGCCCGCTGCTTGTGCACCGCTGCCGGGAGGTGCTGTAATCTGTCAGCCACGAGGCTCGACCCCGATAAAGCAGCACAACGGAGCAGCGCTCACATGCAGAACGCGGACGCAGGAGTTGAGGCTACAATGTTAAATGGAGGAACAACAGCATTTAAAAAAAGGTACGAGCCAGCCAGGAGTCGAACCTAGAATCTTCTGATCCGTAGTCAGACGCGTTATCCATTGCGCCACTGGCCCGCTGTACCCCCCTCACCGCAGTTAGAGCTTGTAACCTGTGCGTTAGCTACAACACCATAGCGCGTAATCCCAAAATGTAGCTGTCGCGTGCTCCTGTACATTTTTCACCTTGAGGCGGTGATCAAAATGGATGCTTTGGCCAGCATCAGGCACACTGAAAATTTAAGAAGCCATTGGTTCATCATCCACAGGCAAAGTCCCGGCGGGACATCGTCAAACGAAAAAGGAAGGTTCGGAGAAAGCGCTGAATATTTATCATTAGGGATTTTTTTTTTTGGACAGGCAGGGAAGACTAGCCGCTACCGCTGTGCGTGCGCTGTTCCGAGAATTTATCAAATCTTTTTTTACATCATTCGGTATCGGCTCCAATACCGCTGCCGAAAATCCCAATCTGTGAGGATTGGACAAACAGTCAACCAATTATGGCCGATGTTGTGTTGGACCACACCCATGGCAATTCAATGGTTTCATGGTTAATAGCGTCCAAACTGCTTATCTGGTACCTTGGTGAAGCTCGTTGCCTTTATGTCCTGTACCAAATTTGGTGTCAATCAATCCAATGCTGACAAAGCCTTTGCGGGGAAAAAAAGTTCTCCAAAAAATTCTAAATGGCAAATGGCAAAACTCGAAATCCAGTAAGGCGGAGCTTGGATTGGATTCAACTCTTCATTTGCGAGACAACGAAATGCAGTTCAGCATCTTCCGCGTCTTTCCTCAAATTTAAAGCGGTGGTCAAATATAAACCGGGGGCCTCCAATAAATGGCGGGGGCGTGGTCGACCCGAAGAAATAAAAGCCTGCCTCAAATACAGAGTGGGAGAAAAACTGACTAGAGCTGCGGAGCTGTAGGTATTGAATTGACTCTGTTTTCCTGCTGCTGTGGGGAAAATATATATAATAACATAAATAATAAATATGGGGCAAATATATTCTGTATATCGCTACACTGGCGTTCGCCATGGTCACGCCCCCTTGCCATGAAATGACACTGGTCCTCGCTTATCGACCTGGTCCTTCGAACGGAACTGGGTTGTTGAGTGAGGAGTACCTGCATTTAAAAAAAGGTACGAGCCAGCCAGGAGTCGAACCTAGAATCTTCTGATCCGTAGTCAGACGCGTTATCCATTGCGCCACTGGCCCGCTGTGTCTCAATGCCCTGCAGGGGGACCTTGTAAAGAGTGAGTCACAAAGGACCAGCCCCCGCGTCATGGCTCATACCCAAAACGTGGCCGCTGCCTGCTCTACTAGGTCCACATAACCCCCAACGCTTTACAACACAGCAGCCCTACCGCTCGGTTTGTGTTTTATAAATCAAATCAAAGGATGTACCAACAGATGCTCCTTAGACAAAGAGAGGATTAGCGTCAGTGATCAAAACTTATGATAAAATGTTAAACCTGAAGCTTCCAAACCAGCTGCATTTAGACGCATTTACACAATTATCAGTTTGGCAAAATACTGTTTAAGAGATAAGAAAAATAAAAAAATAAATAAATGTGCAGAGGTGTAGAATCATTACAAATATGTAGCTCACAGTTGAAATATGAGTGAAAAACGTACTGACTTAAAAGAATACAAGCTTTGACGATTGTAAGGCAACCTGGGCAGCACCGTCCCTGTAATTTTGGGCTGTGTTGACTTAAAAATGAACCCCACGTCTAAAAACACACCCACTGTGCACCGCTTTTCATCTCCTATTTGAGTTGTGGCCAGTGAGGTAAAGCATAGACTGGCTTGAATGTGAGCGAGCCCTGTGAACCAAATTAAATTTACCAAAAAGTCGATTCAACTGTTAATCACAATGATTTGTCTGACAATTGTCATACCCAAATTTCATGACAATGACAACCCTGCTGGAGGTGGCGCTTGACTAGATATGTCTAACATTCATCGTAAAGACTTTCAGGACAGAGGAAGGCTTTTCACTGATGAATAAGGATTGCTTTTGGAGCCCTCCCTGGCGCTTTTGCAGGGTTTGCAAAAAATATAATGGTGCAGCTGTTAGAAGACTGTGCAGAGCAGTTTGTGCCCCTCCAACTATTTGGGTGGCGCAGCGTTTTAGGAATATGTTTATTTTTTTTTTATTTATTTTTTTTTTTTATCTTGGGTGGACAATGATTTATCGTTTGCAAAATAGTGTTTAACATCACAGTGATGACGGGGTAACGCTTCAGTGTATACGAGACACATTTCCTCAGAGGGAATTTCTTTTTAATTGACCTCTTTCCTGCACATTAACACATTGTCTGGGTGTCAGCGGTACAAGAGCACACCCGCACAGGGTGTGCAGGGTGTGCTCTTGTACCGCTGACGCCCAGACAATGAACTCTCTGGGACTGGTTTGTACACCTCCGGGTCATGCATGGGGGTTGTTCCGTGGGGCTTCCAGCTTCTTTGTCGGTTGGGGGGTCTTCTGTGGCTGCGGTGCATTGTGCTTGGAGCTTTCTTGAAGTTGTGGGGGTGTCAGTGTCTTTTCGGCTGCAGGACTCGCGGGTGGCTGAGAGGCCTTTTCCGCTGCTTGTAGGCGATATACGATATAGTTCTGACCCCAAATATCATAACTAATTGGGACAAGTCCCATGCATCCACCGATGGAAACACCCCACACACACACACACACACACACACACACACACACACACACACACACACACACACACACACACACACACACACACACACACACACACACACACACACACACACACACACACACACACACACACACACACACGAACAGCCGCCTCCTCTCCTTTACCACTATAGCTATCAGAGGAAGAGGCCACGTGCCATAATTACTGTTCCAATTTCTCGACATCTGATGTTTCTATATTAATGTTTTGTCAAGTACATATTGTTGTGTGGGGAATTGGTTGTGGTCTTGTATAGCAAAAAAGCTGTGCTCTTGTCATCCCACAGGTCGTCCACAGGGCAGAGTTATTGCAGCAGTTCTTCATGATTAATAAAGAGTGGCATTGCAGGTTGAGACTGAACTCCACTTGCAGATTAACTCTGTCCCAGATGCAATGGCACCAATACTCTGTTGTATGCCAAGCCTGCTGACATCCCAGTTTAAAAAAAGAAAGAAAACAAAATAGTACTTATAACCTACAGTACGTTTATAATCACCCAAATGCAGAATACACCGATCGGACACAACATCAAAACCACCACTAATAACCACTAATATTGTGTAGCCCCCCCTTGTGTCGCCAAAACAGCTCTGACCCGTGGAGGCATGGACTTCCACAAGACCTCTAAAGGTGTCCTGTGGTATCTGGCACCAAGACGTTAGCAGCAGATCCTTTAAGTCCTGTAAGTTGTGAGGTGGGATCCCATGGGTCAGGCTTGTTGTTCCAGCACATCCTACAGATGCTCCATCGGACCCTAACCCTGGACATCCACATGATGTCGAAGAAAATGTGATTCATCAGACCAGGCCACCTTCTTCCATTGCTCATTGGTCCAGTTCTGACACTCACATGCCCATTGTAGGCACTTCCAGTGGTGGACAGGAGCAGCATGAAGTTTTTCAGAAATTTGTGCTACAGTAGCTCTTCTGTGGGATCGGACCAGACGGGTTAGACTTTGCTCCCCACACGCATCAACGAGCCTATGGGTGCCCATGACCCTGTTGGTGGTTCATTGGTCGTCCTTCCTTGGACCACTTGTGGTAGGTACTAACCAATGCATACCGGGATCACCCCACAAGACCTTTTTGGAGATGCTCTGACCCAGTCGACTAGCCATCACAATTTGACACTTGTCAAAGCTGCTCAGATCCTTACGCTTGCCCACTTTCCTGCTTCCAACACATCAACTTCAAGAACTGACTGTTCACTTTCTGCCTAATATATGCACCACCCCTTGACAGGTGCCAGTGGAACGAGATGGGCATTGTTATTCACTTCACCTGTTAATGTTGTGGCTGATCGGTGTAGATCGTGATAGAACACCATAGAGCACACTCCTACACCGTGTGACCCTTTAATAGTTATTTCATTTAAAGATAAGATAAGATGTTATTAATGCGTGGAGGGAGGGGTTCAGCATGCAACTTGGTTATCTCACAAAAGGGTTACTTGTTTAAAAGGGGGGATTTCAAAGTTGCCATCAAAATCCTAGATTTAGTGCTCCTGTGTAAAAACAAAAAGGTATACTCTAATCGCCTACTTTTCTGTGACCTTCCCCTGCAGCATGGGAGGTGTACCAAAGCACCTGGCTGGTCTCGTGGTAACAGTGTGGTGCTCTCGTCGCCCCAGGTAGAATACACTTCTGAACAGGGTAAATCTTTTGGATTTATCTAAATTAGAACAACATCAGTTTGGCTAGAACACAGAAGGTGAAGGACTAACTCGAAAAAATAAAAGCTCAAATAATTTGCAGAACAAGAAGCATAAAAGCATTTTATGAAATGCAAATCTTTTTATCCTCCTTTGAAAAGGTGTAAAAATTAGAAATACGAACCAATACAAACTTTGCTCCACAAAATACTTAGCCAAGAAAATCTTTGGCGACTTGCAGCAGAGAATGACTTCATGTGGTCGTTGGGAAGTGGCGTGGTTGTCTGTGTGGAGCCAAGCAATGCATTGGGCTCAACAGCTTTATGGCCTATAAAGTGCCAGGCAGTGGGAAATACTGAGGGTGATTAACAGCTACCGGACAATGAACCCCTCTGTATGTCTGTGTATGTGTTTGTGCGTCAGCTGAGGCAGGGAAAAAAATGCAATAAGCAAGTGTACTAATGCCAGGTGTTAGCCAATATCACCACTGGAGAACAGGGAAAGCACACAGTCCAGTGTGTGTCATGGAGTCAACAAGCATAGATTCAAGAGCTTACAGGAAGGCTTTTGGTGTGAAACAAGGGGGGAAGCAAGGGAGGCTACGAAGGGCTGCTGCTGCTCTACAAAATACAGCTTTTCTGCTTTATTTCCCACAATTCCTTTACAACAACAACAACAACTCAATTCAGTAGCCCAAGATTGTAATGCGATCCCACTTAGCAACAATACTGTCACCACACCCTGATTGGAAACACGTCTAAAAGGCATAACCAAGTGCTCCATATGAAAAAAAACTCCTCTATCTTTCAATTTCTTCGCAAATTAGGGGAAAGGAAGAAAAGGCCCTTTACAAGCTTCTTAAATTGAAACTATTAAGAACCATTGAAGCCATTTTAGAAATGAATAAAATTGCTGCATTTTTGCTGTTATACTACTACTGTTACCATGCACATACTACTAGCCACACCAAGATGTCCTCCATGCGTCTCACCTCTGACTCTGAGTCGTCGTGGGACAGTGCTCGTCTGTAGCGCACCTTGCTGTTCCCCCGGGAGTCCTCCTCCCGCTCCTCCTGCTTGGCTTTCGTCCTGTGCTTCTTCATGAGGAAATTATCTACGACCCAGAACATCAGGGCCTGAGGAGGACACAGTATTATTATTATTGTTGTTGTTGTTGTTATAATTATTATTATTATGATTCTGTCACGTGCAATTTAGAGAAGGCATTTGAGACGTTTTTCCACATAGACAAGTTAGGACTGATCATTGCCAGGGCCTTCAAACCTCTGAGTGCTTAAGTTCAAATCATGATGGGGTTTCACTGAGGGATCAATAAAAAGTGCATTAACCACTAGAGTGCAAGTGTTGCATAGTCACATCACAAAGGAGAGAAGGAAAATAGAACAGCGGCCTTACATTGATGAAGAACGGGACAATAAGCATGACTATGGCCAACTCCAGGTTAGGATTCTTTATGGGGTTGAGGAGCGCCAGCTGTGTCGCACACACCAACACACACATAGAACACGGATCAATTTACAATTTCAATGGACTCCTCCAACAGCAGCAACGCGCTCAACATGGTTTAAGGTCAGAGTACGCTCTGATTCTGACCTTCTTCCACTGAGGAATGAGGAGGACCAGCATGATGAGGACCTTCTCGAACATCATGATGAGGATGTACAGAGCACACTGGCCCACCCAGGCTGAGCACTGCACTGGCTCTCCTGAACACACACGCGCACACACACGCACACGCACACACACACACACACACACACACACACACACACACACACACACACACACACACACACACACATTATTCACAGACTAAGTACTCAGAGACTTGCTGTGCAATAAAGTAAAGCCCACTCATCGTAACGCACAAACACAGGCAGTGCAAGTGCACAGACCATGTGGCACTGCAGCACTGCCCTCCGTTGGACATTGTGGGTACCATCAAAGCCTTTGAGCCTCACCGTACTCTCCAAAACGCAGAGATTCCCACTGCCTCCACTCCACGATGGCGCTGACAATTTTCACCCCTGCATAGATCAGCAGCATGCCAAAGGACGCGTCCAACAGGAAGTTAATGAGGTATCTACAAGAAAAAGAGACACGGAGACGGATGGAGGCACAGACGAGTGGATATCGAGTTAAAAATCGTCTGAGGACTGTATAGGTGTCGGAGTGGCTCTAACTTTTAGACTTGCAATTACAATTTAGTATTACCACTACAGTGCAGATCAGATTGCCAGACAGGGATTAGGCTTCTTCAACGATGACTCAACAAGTGCAACCTTCAAGTGCAAAAGGTGAACTAAATTGCTAATGTAGCCATGGGTAGATTGGTTTAACAGTTATTAAACCGCTGTAGAAAGAAGCGGATGCTCGCTACATATGGGTGTACGGTCACAAAAACAGAAGCGCTATATCGTTAGGAAGTACTCACAGAGAGCAGGGGTCCTCTTCTGTGAGGTCAGACAAGTAGACATTGGCAAAATGAATGAACAGCATCCCTATCGCCTGCTTCGAGGTGTCGAGGAACCTGTCGAGAGACGGGACATTTGTTGGGTTTACAACCGAAATCCGCTAGGAGTAATTTCATGCACTTATGGCATGACGATTTAGGACTAAGCAGCCTCACCAGATCCTCCAGGGTCGCCTCTCATGCTTGGGCTCCCTGAAGCGTTTCACTGTGGAACAGACAGCATGTCTTATTATCAGCGGGGAATTACTGCTCTGCACGCAGCGCACACATCAGCACACACTGATCAAACGGAATCCTTCTGCTTTTTATTCAACAAGGCTAAATCACAACCCCACTAGTGAGATGTCAAAAACCCTGTCGGCATTTGAATAGTGTTTTGTAATTGCTCGTTTCTATGAAATAGGCAGTGGTTGAATTAAACTGTGACGCTGTCCAATTATAACTGCTTGTGTTGAATTACCATAACATATTTGTGATCCAAAATGTCTGACTCCTCCTCTTTTAAGATGGTAAGCTGCTGCTCAAATGATATCTCCTATCCTGCCTTAAAAAATAAAACTCATGCAATACTGTGTATCAGGTCCGTTGACAACGCAATGAGGACATTAAAAACTTGATACACTGACTAGTATCATCTCATACATTTTCATATTAAGAACCCACCACAAAAAAGGCATAAAAAAAAAATCTATATTTTTGCCACACAAGGCAATGGAGGAAGAAAGAACGTCTAAATTCTGTGTTTGGAAAATCAGTGCTTATATTCTAGTTTACCATGCACCATTTAAAGTAGACAATCTGACGCATATATAATGACGCCATACTAAATGGTCTCTTGGTTTAAGCACATGAGCTTGAAACACATAGTAAAAGTAAAAAGTAGACATTAATGGTGTTGCTTGTGCCAACTGTTTGCAAAACTACTGAAATGCCCCGATAGGAAAAGGTTGAAACTATCTATCAACGCTACCCTGCGGTGTACGAGTTATGGGCTTTGAAGAAGTCTTCAATTTAATTAATCCCTTTGTGCATGACAGTCTATGCTGTGTGATGCAAGCGGGCTCTCCTTTCTGAAAGCACTGTAATGGCTACTACAAATTAATCTCCTGCTTTTCCCGACAATAACAGCTTGTCTTAGATGACCTCATCCCCCTGCCTCTCACACACAAACACACCAATGACTGCAGCCCCCGCGGAGAGCAAGTTTTTGCTTCATGTCTGTGACGGGGTTTGGTGGAGGTGCTTAACTTTAACGTTTTCTATATGGACACAGTGGCCAGACATTAACCCTCACATTCTGCTGGTCAGAAGTAATAGCGCCTCTCAATTATCTCATTACGTTTGTTTACTTTGCGTTCTGTCTGCAAGACACTGCGCTATTTGTCGTAAAATGGCAGCTGGTTGCCCCAATGACAGATTTTTATCCAAATTAAACTGAGGGACTTTTGAGTTTGCTCTACAACCTCTGTTTCAGTTGAGTGTGACTTCAGCCTAGACACACCCTGTGCACGGCTGGTTGTAATGCAGGCCCAGGCCAAAGCCTCAACCCACTCTTCTGTTGGGATGGCTGCCTCAGGCATCCCAGCTCTAATGTGCAATGCATTCCTCACTCCTGCTAGTCTGGCTCCACTTCCCCCAACAGTCAGCTTGATAAGATGAATCGTCTGCACCAGTGTCCTTGTTTTGGCACATGGACATTGATTTATACTGATTACCTTCTATCTAATGGCGATTGCCAATTATCTTTTACAGAATTACTACTGTTAGAGGGACAATGGACCCATTACATTTTGACTTGTATATGAATATTCTATAAATCCTATATCCTCAAACTGTGATTGACAATCCATTTAAGGACTCAAGTAATTCAGACATGTCACAGCAGGGATTACCCCTTGGCATACTTACACATCAATATGCTGAAGGCCACGACGGCTAGAAGTCCTTGCAGAAAGATCCCGAAGGAGTCCATCAAGGCACCATTCTCGCACCCCTGGTTGTCTGAGGCAGGCGTGAGACTAGCTGATGTATTGGTGGGGGAGGACATCGCTAACAGACCAGCGACTCCCGGCCCAACCAATGCCACGTCTCCAACCTGGGGGAGTAGGTGTACTGCACTGGCAGCCATGGGACCAACTGGATCTAGGAAAAAAACTAACTAGTAAAGTGCAACCAGGGCAGTTTGTGTTCTTCCTCCCAGTGTCTTTGGGCTACTACAGAGCTGGTAGGTCAGCTGGTGATGGATATGTCAAGCAGGACAGTCTTCTGCAACAAACCGCATCCTCTGTGGTGCAGGTGAGGAGTCATTATCTCAGGTGTTCAGACAAACCCAGGTCCATAATTTACTGCAATCATTATAAGATACTATAATTATTACAGATGGGTCATTCTTATATAGATCTATAATAATGTAAAGATGCGCCGGGGGGCTTCCACTCAAAATAGAGGGCCGAAGCAAGGTTTTAAAAATCGAAATAGGCCATTCAAATATTCAGAATGGAGAGTGGATTTCACCAGATGACACATTGACCCGAGAATGTCTGGACGTGGACCGGGAGACAGCCGCTAGCTAGCGTGCAGCTCGGTGTGGATATTAAGAGCACACCTTTAAAGCCCACCATTCTGCACTAACTGGGATATTTAACAGAGTTGGGTTGGCTCCTCGTGTCGAAGTCGATTCGGAGGACCGACCGCGGTGGTGATGGAGTCGAACGGAGGCGTCGGGTGCTGCTAACGTTCCACACGGAGGTCCAGTTAGCTTGCGAGCTCGCAGGGGGGGAAAAAAAAAAAAAGAATGGAAAAAAAAATGCCTGCTAGCCCTTTGTGAAGGTACATCCGAAAACGAAAAATATCTTTAAACTTCACAAAAATCGGACTTTTTTCCGGTTTGCGCGGCCGCCTTCGACGGCGCGACAGTGAGGTTTTTAATATTATAACGTTATATTTCGCAGGTCGCCTCTCGATCCGGTACCGAGCTGTGCCCACTCATGTTGACATACGTCATGTCACGTGGTGGGCGTGAGACTGGTGCATTGTGGGAAATGTAGGAAGAAAAAAAAAAGTGTCTCATGGGCTTTCCACAGTCAAGACTCTTTAAAGAAAAAATAAATCAACAACTATATGATATATATAATATATATATTAAAATATTATAATATTTTTAAAAAATAAAGGAGGTTTTTATTCTTAAATACATTTGCTCAGTACTACAAATACAAATACTTAAAGTGTTTATAAGTACTTGCTCTAAAACATACTTGAAATACTCGAATTAAGAATACTAATTGCAATATCCAGGTCCCAGTTTCATAGATCCAGCCCCTGTTCTTTTTTTTTGGGTGTGATTGTGTTAAAAAAGTATATATATTTACTTTGAAATGTAGCAGAGTAAAAGTACCAAATGTGTGAACAAAACCCCTTCACATCTATTTTTAATTGTGCTGTAACTTCTAAATTGTAGGGAAATTATGGCCTCCCCCAAACCCCACATACTTTAATCCTCAAGAATAGTATTTATAGTGGCACATTTCTGATGGTACAAAAACTTTCTTTTTTTTTTCATATTAAGAGCATATTTTAATCAAATCTCCAAATTCCTTACATTTCACTGGAAGTTTTTCCTTTATTAGTTTAAAATTATTTTTCATTTGATATATTTTGTTTCCTTTTTCGAATGTTCCTCTGCAAGCTCAATAATTCACAAGTGTATATTTAAATGTATGTAATATATTCTCCCTACATGGTGTTTACAACATACTGCAAAAACCCCTATGTGTGCTATTGATATGCTGCATACTGTAATCCATCTGTATGTATGTACTTAATAAAGACATTTCTATGACCCGTTAACTGTTTTATTGCAGTATTTTCTTAAATAACATTTAGAAGTAAAAACAAGTTCAACTGTTTTGTGTACAGCCGAAACTACTCAACAGGCAAATTATAACACAGCCATTTGCTGACACAAATGAAACACCACAAACTACGTAATAAATAGGCAAAAGAAAATCAATACAAAAGAATGTTTTTAAAGTCATTGAGGTTGCTTTGATTTCTTTCTGCTCATTTATCATTGACTGCTATTTTTTTTTTTTTACTATTAAATGATCATATACGATCAAAACAGCACTTCCCTTTGGAGTTATGCTATTGTAAAGTGTGATACAGCAGATCTTTTCTTTTATCCCGTAAACCCATCCTATTCCCCAGCCTAAGTGATGCTTGGTTGGTCTACATCCAAATGAAAACATTGAGAGCTATGCTGTGCAAATATATGCCTTGGGCTTTCACACAACGCTTTGATAGTTGGTCAATATAAAAAAAAAAAAAAAAAAAATCTAATCACCCTGTCGCGCGAGAAGAATTTTGAGATTATGTACAGTATTTACAAATAAGCAGGTCATTATATACACTTTGCATAACAACGTGTAGTACAGGGCTTTTTGATACAGGAGCCTCGCATTTTCCTCATTCAGGCGAGAAGACCTTCAGACTGTCACGCCAGGCGTTGACATTACACTGGATTACATTTACACCAGGCTCCAACATGTCGTTACTGCCCAAACTGGAACCAAACCCCACTCGTATATGTCATTTCACATTACAACACTGAGGTCGTCTCAGACCACAGGGATCGCACTAGGAAACAGCTATTTTGCTGCTTTTCTAATTAACGGAAAGAAAATGGGAATATCACAACTGGATACTGCCTATTTTGCCAGTCAACAATTATTATTGCTCATATACACTTTTCGGGTAAATTGTTGAGCCACTGTTTTGCGTAAGACACCCATATTTATCACGGTTTGGGAAGTAATCGTGTTGATTTTTGTTGCGATTAATATGACCTACACAATTCCTAGTAGTCGTCTGCCATTTGAATATCGAGCGCACATTGGGTGGATTTTGATAGGTGACCCAATCAAGAAAATGCAAGATGGTCCATATTAATATCTCATATCTCTCATGCCTGACAATTAAAATACAATGTTAAATCAATGATCAGCCTCAGAGTTGTTCACTTAGCAATGGATGCAAAGGCAATATTGTGGAAGAAAAGACAACAATTTTGTTGGAAATGTTTCAACACAAAAAGATAAAAATAAAGAAATGTTTCTGACCAAATATGTACCCTTAATGAATCCGATCAGAGCGCGCGGGCACACGCACGCACACACCCTAACAGCAGCAAAACAACTAAAATACAGACGGTCAAAAGACTGGACCGCTGGAGTTTAAGCGCCAGTGACTTGGTTGCTCCAGCCCAAAGTCTGTAGAGTCGCTCCACCCACCATACAATAAGGAAGTCCAGTGGTAGGACAGTGAAAAAGATAAAAGGCAATTTCTTTTTTTTTTTCCCCCACAGGATTAATACACAAAGGAGCAGGGGTCTCTGATGATTGTCCATTGGCTACGTTGCAAACTGCTGATAGAACGCCAGTTTGACCCTCTCGATGTGATGGCAGAGCTTGATGGCAGGTCCCAGCTTCAGGTCCATGCACTCCTGCACCGTGGGAAGGTTCAGTAGGAGCAAGGCCTGACCATCAATCTCCTAAAAAAGGAAGAAAAATAAATATTATTCACATACATATAATATTTAACTCCAAGGACTCCTTCCTGCAACTCATGAAAGATAAGAGACAAATGTTTTCAAAGATCCAAAATTCATCCAAATCCACAAGTCACTGAACAGGTTACCACAACAAGAAGCCGAGTGGATGACACAGGGAAGAGCATTTCATATAAACGAGGGGTGGGACTCGGCAGGGATCTCACAATCACGATACTTGGGTTCCGATATGATAGTATCGTGATCCTTTATGTTTTGCAACAGAGCAAGTATTGCGATATGACACGAGTTTAAAACACAGTGCTTTCACCGTTTTGGTCTTTTTGAAAATGCTGATGTCATCACGTAAACTTGCACACGAGTCAGTGGTCGGTACACAGGCGTCACATCCAACACGTGTTATGTTTGACACCCAATGTGCCATTGTTAAAATACTCACTTCGTATGAGACAAGCTAGAACAGCATTATTCTTGAGTTATTTGATTATTCCAGTACCAAAAACTGTAATTTGTATTTGCAATTTATATAATTACATATCATTACTCTGCGTCCGTGTATCGATATGATATCGCAAACTATGCTGTATCGATTTTTCCCCCTCCCCCGTCATAAAAAGTACCATCTTTCAGATTAAAAGTTGGGATATTTATGGAGCGAAATAGAGATTTTGTTCTTGGTAGGGCTGGACGACAAAACAAGCTTGATCATTACCATAATAAAATCTTCAACCATAACGATGACACATTTCTGAGATTTATTTTCGACAGTTTTTTGAGTCCATTTTCCTCTATTTACAAAGACGCGACACGAACGGCCAATCGTACAACAGAGAAACAACCATGTGACACGAACAGCCAATGCCTGGTGTCCAGGTGCGCCGGGGCTCCCTCCGCGCTCTCCCCGGCTGCGGCGCTCTCCGGCCAGGCAGCATGCATGATCTGCCCAGAGCTGACGCGGCGGGTCTTCCTCGAACACCATCTTGAACTCAAACTCGCCCTCCTCCCAACCTGAGCCCGGCGCTGCCCTCATCCCCGCAAAAGGAGAAATATTAAAGAAAGAATCGATATGGAGCGAAAATCGAGCGATTTTCAGTGACGTCTGATCTGACACTGTCGGAGAGAGCGTCCTTCAGTCCGCTCCAAACGTCCCCGCAACTAATCGCAGATCCCGGAACTTTTTGGACTGTTCTCGCCGACAATGCTGATTATACACCGATCAGCCACAACATTAAAACCACCACTGATATTGTGTAGATCCCCCTTGTGCCGCCAAAACAGCTCTGTCCGGTAGAGGCATGGACTCCACAAGACCTCTGAAGGTGTCCTGTGGAATCTGGCACCAGGACGTTTGCAGCAGATCCTTTAAGTCCTGTAAGTTGTGAGGTGGGGCCTCCATGGATCAGGCTTGTTGTTCCAGCACATCCCACAGATGCTCCATCGGACACTAACCCCGGACATCCACATGATGTAGAAGAAATCGTGATTCATCAGACCAGGCCACCTTCTTCCATTGTTCCATGGTCCAGTTCTAATGCTCATGTGCAAATTGTAGGAGCTTTCAGGGGTGGACAGGGCCCAGCATGGGCACTCTGACCGATTTGCGGCTACGCAGCCTGATATGCAGCAAGCTGCGATGCACTGTGTGTTCTATAGGGCTAAACGATAAATCAAATTCAAACCTACATCGCAATGTAATAGAATGCTATTTTCAAATCGCAAAAGCTGCGATAAAAAATAGACAGACAGACAGATAACCTTTTTTTAAATGTAATTAGCATAAAGCTGTCCCTGAGCGCACGGAGCAGTGAACAGACAAAGCTCTTTCACTTGCGTGCACAAAGAGGATTTATGTGGACGTATGCGTGCAACATATTTATAAAAAAAAAAAACCATTTCTGCTGAAACACTGCATATTTTTCGAATGTTAATTTTCAGATTGGAACAATCTGGAACAATTACAAAGTTAAATCAGTTGAATTGATTTAATTTATTGAATTGTAAAAAGAAAACCTTCTTTTTACAATTCAATAGTTAAAGACATGTAATTCATATCAATTCATGCATCATAAAAGATAAGGAACTTAAAAAAATATATATATATAAAAACTCCATACTAAATCCCCATATTAGTCAAAAAGACAACAAAAAAAACAACACAATTATAATCTAATTGGGTTTTTGTCTTTTACTAATATTGCAAATTAGTATGCAATTTATTTTTTAAGTTCCTTATCTTCTTTATTATTCACTAAACACAAGCAATAAATTATTCTACAGTATGACCAACACAACATTTGATACAGTCAACATATAAACTGCTCTTTCCTGTAGGCCAGGCCCACGTGTTATGATGAAATTAGATGAATTGATGCATGAATTTACATGAATAACATATCTTTATGTAATAGTTTATTTTTTATTTTTTATCACAGTAGAAAATTGACTGACTGATTTAACTTCAAGCTTTGTAGTTGTTACATCTGGAAATTAACATTCAAAAAATATGCAGCGTTTCAGCAGAAATTTAATATTTTTTATAAAAATGTTGCACGCATACATCCACATAAATCCTCTTTGTGCACGAAGTGAAGGAACTTTGTGTGTTCATCGCTCTGTGCCCTCAGGGACAGCTTTATGCTAATTACATTTAAAAAAAAAGGTAAAAGTAAAAAATTAATTTCCCAAATCGTCCAACCCCAGTGACACCTTTCTATTATAACCAGCATTAACCTTTTCAGCAATTTATGCTACAGTAGCTCCTCTGTGGTATCGGACCAGACGGGCTAGACTTTGCTCCCCACATGTATCAATGAGCCTTTGGCGCCCATGACCCTGTCGCCGGTTCATCGGTTGTCCTTCTTTGGACCACTTTTAGTATGTACTAACCACTGCATCACCTCAATCACCCCACAAGACCTGCCATTTTGGAGATGCTCTGACCCAGTCGTCTAGCCATCACAATGTGGTCCTTGTCAAAGTGGCTCAGATCCTTACGCTCGCCTATTTTTCCTGCTTCCAACACATCAACTTCAAGAACTGACTGTTCACTTGCTGCCTAATATATCCCACCCCTTGACAGATGCCATTGGAACAAGATGATCAACGTTATTCACTTCACCTGTCAGTGGTTTTAATGTTGTGGCTGATTGGTGCATTTTTATATATATATATATATATATATATATATATATATATATATATATATATATATATAGAAAAAAAATGTATTTCATTAATTACATTTACATATTTATTATTTTATTTATTCAGTGTTTAATGTAAAGCCATTAGAATACACTTAAAACGGGAAATTGAACATTATTAGTATTGTGAATTATATATTGTGATAATTATCAACCATCGATCAATATAAAAAAAACATATTGTGATACCATTTTCAGCCCAAGTTCTTAGTTATATTACTTTTCTTGGCAAGATTTCCTTCACATGGAATATATTTTGGCAGCAGAAAGACTACGTACATTAATAATTATGTTATCTGGCAAAAATCCTTCTTTCTTTCTCAGACTTTATGCTTCTCAGTGTTGTGACACATGCAGTCGAGCACCTTCATCAGCGCCTCTGCTGTTCTAGTGGGAATAGGTCATAGAGAGTCAGCTGCTCAACTCACTTTGTTTGTGCATTGTTGAAATTTGCTGTTAGTCGTTTGTAAATACGAATTCGATTGGGGTCATGAGAAAATTCATTGACATAGAAAAATCCTTGAAATATAATAAATTTTTGGCCCTTAGAGAATCTAAGACATGTCAAAAAAGCACAACATTTGCTCACTTTTATTTAATATCAGATAGGTTTAATGTGGCCTTGCCATTGCATTTTAATAGTGGGGATATTCCTGTTCCGGTTCCTGGTTCCCTATTCTAGAAATGAGCGCACAGTCCCCACTCAGTCAATGCAATGTCCCCATAACTCATTGTTTACTTGACTATGTTAAGGGGGCGTGGTTAGGGCGTGGTTAAGCTGCGGCTGCAGACGGACCAAATCGGCCGAATCAGCGCCCGAGTGGTGCTGGTTGGTCCGATCCGGGGCAGGAAGTTTTAAAGTTTGTCCGTCTTGCAGAGGGGATCAGCGTACAGGGCTTGTCAGCCGACCAGGAGCCAGCGAAGCCATACCTTCCTCCTCCGTCGCGCCATACTGTTCTCATTTTTGTTTATCGTTTTGGCCGGCAAGCTTTTCTGTTTCATATAATTTAATAAAAGGTCACACCATGTCGGTGCTCTGGTGCCAGAAAGACTCAGGTCTTCCTCCCTAAGCCCGTACCTGTGGGGAAAGGCTCCCACAACTAGTTAATAATTCATCTAAGTTCATGATTGAAGATAAAAATTACACTCATATAATTTAATGTTGGTTAATTACTATTAGATAGCAGTAAATACAGTGCTACAATGTATGTTTGTTTTATGGTTAAAACGACGTTACTCACAACGCTTGTGGCCATAAGTAAACTTAAGCTCTAGCAAACTTTCATTTATTGTTGACATGCTTCACCAATGCAGCTCAAGTTCCTTCCTCATTCGTTTTGCTGTTTAGCTCGAGACTGAAAGAGTCGAGCGAATGAAGGATTCTACCATCAGGGTTCATTCTGGCACTACAAACTGAAATTCAAGGACTTTTTTAAGCACCATTTCTTTCCAGTTATAAGGACTTCTCAAGCAATTCAGCACAAAAGTGTCTACTTTCAAGGTATTCCAGTAATGACATTTCTGAGGAGGAAATTGAAGCACTTCACGCAACTCATTGACTCGGCAAAAATCCTGCAGTTACCTGATCCATGAAGATCCGTGCAAGGGGTGCACAGTCGGTGGTCCTGATGAAGTGGACCACGTCTGTGACGCTCCACTCCAGGGGACTGGTGTCCAAGCATAGCTTTTGGGGAGCCTCGGTCTTGGAGGTCTGGAGACACACACACACACACACACACACACACACACACACACACACACACACACACACACACACACACACACACACACACACACACACACACACACACACACACACACACACACACACACACACAAGGTTAGAAACAGATCTTCCAGACAGCGTGGCAGGGAGGCTAGGCTTTCTGTTCAAACTAGTCTGCTGTATGCATTTCAGCTTTGACTTTTAGGACCTTTGGCGAGGGAGGGCGGTTCTCGTCGTCGGAGAAGGAGGGAGAACAGGGCTTCCGGCGCCGGCGGGTAGGCCTGGGCGTTGCCGGTGGGGAGGGTGACGGTGTTGCGGGCTGAGACTTCCCCATGGAAAATTCAGAGTCGTCCTGGAGATCGTCCTGCAGCTCGGAGCCGGAATCTTCTTCACTCAAGGAGTCGTCGTCGTCGATGTCCTCGTCGTCTCCACTGCCCTGCGAGTCGGACATGGATGGTGTAGAGTTGGAGGTCATACAGGCCATACAGGTCATTTCAAATGAGAATTAGGGACTTTGGCTTTTTAGTGAAAAGATGAAACTAGGGTTTGGAGTTTTTGGTAATAAATGCTACAGAATATTTTGATACTCTTCTCACAGTATCGAGTAGTAGTACTAGTATTGATGCAATAAAGATATTACATTTCATATTACATATGAATATGTATATTACATATACATATTACATGGAGCACTAGTGTTTGCCAGTTTATATTGTAAATGATGTAAAAAAAAAAAAGAATTTTATTTATGCATTTGAGTGATGAAATTGACATCAAGACATCACACAATGGGATACGTGCAATGTCAGTGTGTGTGTGTGTGCGCGTGTGTGTGTGTGTGTGTGTGTGTGTGGTACCTGTGGCGACCCAGCGGGCGTGTTGTCCAGCGAGGCAGACGAGCGTCTCTTCTTGTGCACAAAGAGCTGCTTCCTCCTCTTCCTCCTCCTCCCTCTCCTCTTCACGCCTCCCTCCAGGTTGGAGTGGCCCCCAGGCGGGCGCCCGATGCGCCGGCTCTTTTTCTTACCGTAGTAGTACGCTGGCAATGTCATAAAAAAAAAATTAAAACGAGGCCGACTGATTAATGGTTCTTTCAACAATATGTGATGGAAATATGAAGTAGAAAAAAAAAAAAAAAAAAAAGTAAGTGGGGGTTGGAGCAGCTGGCAACATATCAGAAGGAGCAATCTGTGTTTTCAAAGAAACATTATGTAAGAATAGTTCCCCAAAGTGAGAATGTGATCTAAACTGGCACAAGACACAGAAGAAACAAAAGAATAATTGAGAATTGGTGACAGTAAAAGCATGATTAGTGATATCATGAGAGGCCAACGTTGAACAATTATTTAAATGGTTACATGGCAGCAACAGCTTTATAAATCCTTCAAATAAATGTATGATTGTGTGTGAAGTGAGTAGTTATCCATAAATAAAAAGGCTTGTGATTGTGTCAGCCCTACCCTGCTTATTCATTGCCTCTGGCTGATTACTTGGTAAATGACCTTTATACCCTGAGCTTTGCATTTCTGTAACCACTAATCATTCCTGCATCCACCCGCGACACAAAAGAAAGATGTGGAGCAGGTATAAAGAAAAAAATTCTGAAAAAAGAAAACATTGAATGATCGCTTTTTCCTTTTAAAGAGTGGGTGTAATCATTTTACAGTAACCACATTTCAGTCGTGGATTAATACATCCTAAAAGAAAGAGTTTGGGCTTAAATTGTATTTATAAGGAATCCTGGGGGCGACCTACTGTATTTGGTCTTGGTGAGGACGGCACAGTTCTCCGTGCAGCGGTCCACCACCATGCGGGGACCAAACAGGTTCGGGCAGCACTCCAGTTTGATGCAGGTCTTCCTGCAGAAATCTGCTACGCGGTTGGCGGTGCGGACGATCTCTACGGTGGCCCTGTAGCTTTTCCCTTTGTACCTGATGACAAAATCAGGAAATTGATGTAATGAGACAATATATACTCTAACAGAGAGGACTTTGACTTTCTATTTGCAGATCCAGTCAGACAGAGGGTAGGCCAAAATTCCCCCATTTACTCAGAAGTATTTATTTTTGAAAACCAGAGCCTGGCATCCCGCCACGTTCACATTACTCATCCTGTGGGCAGGGCGCGGCCCTGAGCACTAGACAGTTCGTTCCCTCACTTGGCTTTGAGCGTCTCGCCGTGGCCTTGCCAACGGCCCTCCTGGTCCAGCTGCAGCTCCCTCAGCACACGGCTCGGCTTGTAGGCCGAGTTGATCAGCAGGGTCAGCACCTACGTGGGAAACACATGTGACCTGAGAGGTCAGAGGTCAAGTACTACGTGATGAAAAGACAGCCCTGTGGGCCATCTTTCCACATAAAAGATCAAATCTAGTTTTCACTGTTTGATGTGAGTTCAGTGTTATTGAAAGTCTGGGTCTCAGGATGATTGAAAGTAGGTCTCCAAATCAAATTGCATATTTAACATAAGACCTCAGAGATCTGTTAAAAAATTGTGTTATGTGTAATATTACACTAGTCAGTAAATCTCACCTCTTTGATCACGAGGACACAGTTCCCGGGCCCGATGAACTGGGGTAGCTCGGCGATGCGTCCCTTGTTCAGGTACGGCCCGGAGAAGCAGCGGTGGTTGAAAAAAATCTTTGGGCAGCAGTACTTCCCGTTGCTTTGTCCTAAACAAGTGTCACAAAAAATAAATATATAAAAGCCAACACTGAGAAAGTGGCATCAGGGTGCGAGGGTCACACGGGTATCAGGGTATGGCAATCTCATAGCCATAGAAAGACGCTGGTCACCTGCATCGGACTGGCTGGCCAGCTGCTGCCTCTCAGCAGCAGTTGATGATGACTTGGAAGGAATTCTTCTGGAAGAGGAATAAAAGTGGAAAAGTCAGCGGAGTCCAAGACACAAACCAATCAGAACCAGAAGCCGCTCAAAAAGGAGAGAAAACCACTTGACTCTTGTACTCACTGTTTCTCCGGCTGCACCACAGCGATCTTCCTCTGCCTTTCAACTGATGAGAGAGGGACACACGCAGCGGGGCTGTTCAACTACAGTTTCAATTTGTTACCAGCTTCCAACTTGGCTCCAACAAGTCAATATTATTATTATTTTTGCTTGTATAACGACAAAATAATAAGGTCTATTGTATATTGCCAAATTAGTGTTTAGGGTTTTTCAGGTTTATTGTTTATGTTGTGTTATGCTGTTTATGGTTGATTTTATTGTTTGTTGTTCATTTTAGATTTATTGTACATTTCCAATGTTTTAATTCTTGTTATTATTATTATTATTGCCTGTATCTATCTATCTATCTATCTATCTATCTATCTATCCATCCATCCATCCATCCATCCATCCATTTTTGTGGTGTTTTTCCAACTTATGGCTAACCTATCTTATTCAAAGGGCCAATCAACACTATCGGGGGGCCAAAATTCACCCCCGGGCCACGAGCTGCAAACAAACAGAAATAAACTGCGCTGGGTTCGTCAGTGAGGGGCGGGGGATAAACGACTGGCACACAGGGAACGTGTCTGGTACCTGAGGGCTTGATGGGGTAGACCAGAGGGTAGCCATTGGTCTCGCACCAGCTGATGGGGAACACATCCAGCGAGTCCACGTGGACAATCACCTCCGGCATGGGCTGCTTCAGTCCTACACACGTGCAGGCGGCTGTTTAACACTGGTTTCACACGCACTATCAGTAAAGTCACGAGAAGGTCGTTTACAAGCCTTGGTTCTCATGTCGGCAATTCTTTTCTTTTTAAAGGACATACGTAGAGCGGAGGCGCTGCAGTGCCGGCGCCCTTTCTCACCTTCCAGGGTGAGCCAGGCGTATTGCCCTTTGACCTTTGTGACTGTGGCCACGTGAATGTTCTCAGGTGACAGTGGGTTGACCGCCTCCAGTTTCATGCCCTCTTTGAAACTGTGCTCAGACTGCTCCTGCTGGGAGGCAACCAGAGACTTTTAGAGGACAAAAACAACACAAAGAAAAGGCCATGTATTCTCTACTAAAACAAATGAGTGAGTAAGTGACCCAGTTGTTTATTCAAACATTACTACAGAAATAACATAAATACATACATTTGAAATGTGGAAATATTTGAATAAGTCAACTCTCATTCCTTCGTCATTCCTTGTTTGTGACAAGAAGAGTTAGGGGTTGAATATAATGGCAATAGAGAGCAAAATTTAAGATGATTTGTTGTTGATAGATCACTGGAAGAAGAGACATCTCCAGCAGGGAATCTTTCACCGTTGCTGGCGTGTAATATAATATAAATATGTAACGCCAGTTTGGCGGCAACAGAGGCCTACTCACTGTAGCGAAGCAATGCTGTGGCGCGGCCTCAGCCTCACACTGCTTCAGGTAATCTGCCCAGTCAAAATCCTGCCCCTGGTATCCTGCACAAAGAGGTATGAAAGACAGACAGACAGACAGACAGACAGACAGACAGATAAATAAATACAGGACACGAAGCGCAAGTAGTTTGAAAGGACATGAGTGATGTCATCAATATCAGAGCTGGGCTCAGCCACCTGGAGGGGGGCAGAGCGGGACCCCGTTCTTGAGGCTCCACTGTGCGGGGAAGATCCCCGGGCTGTCGCTGTGGCACAGGAAGGAGCGCCCGCCGCCTTCCGGCTCGTCGATGCCACAGAGGTCGTCCATCTTAACCAGGAAGTATTGCTCGTTGAACACCTGAGGTGGAGAGGATACGGAGAGCAGCTTATGTCCAGTTGTCCTCTAACCAATTCAGCAGCTCTGGGGCGATTCCAGCCTGCCCTCGTTCTGCCGCCTGTTTCCGCGCCGCGCAATAAAATCGGCTTCAAGCCTTCCAGACTAGTGCTGAAAAGGTCATCTCTTTTTGGAGACCTCGGCTCTCGACGAGTGATTCGGTAAAAAGGATTTGCTTAAATTTAAGGGAGTCAAGGGTCTGTGAGGAGAGAGTAGAGAGTCAGTGAAGGCCTACGTGCATGGCTGCGAAAGAAAGGAATTAACAGCTGCTTTGTCGGAGTGACCGCCAACTTCTGAGTCATTTCAAAGATTGTTCAGTAGTTCACGAGTCTTGCATCACTATTCCAGACAGGTGTCGGCCAGTCCCAAACGGCGGGAGCAAGGTCTGATGCTGCTCCGCAGTTATGTTTCGAAATATTATCTCTAACACACGCACACACACACACACACACACACACACACACACACACACACACGTCGTTGCAGAGCATCTCATCTACTCTAGGCACGGCCGCTTGTCAATCAATTGAGGTGAAAGCAGTTAAGCAACAAATGCAGAAAAAACCCAAATGTCGGGGAAAGGAAAAGGAGCCTAGACAAACGGAGCACAGAGAGTTGTTAAGAAGCCTGTTACCTTGGTGACAGTGGCAGGACTGATGGAGATGGGAGCAGTCAGGTCAACAGCCTCCAGTTTCATCCCTTCTTTGAAACAGTGAGCGGCGATGGCAGGCTGATCCTGGCGCGCGCGCGCGCACGCACACACACACACACACACACACACACACACACACACACACACACACACACACACACACACACACACACACACACACACACACACACACACACACACACACACACACACCCCCCAAGTCGTCACAGCTCTTTGTTTATGGCAGCATTATCAAATCCCAAGAAAACAAACGCAAATTAAACTTTGCGTTGGAAGCACCTTGGAAAACTCTTTGGTCAGGGCGTCGTCTTGTGGCAGCTGTTCGATCCTCTGCCTCACCTCCTCCCACTCCTCCTCCGTCCGCAGGGACACGAGATCTGGAACATGCACGCACAAACAAATCAGGTGCTGAAAAATAAAACTGTAAAAAAAAACAAAAAAAAACAAAAGTACGATTCCCCAGTGGCTGGAGCGGGATATTCCAACGCAGATGAAAGTTCCACGGCATGATGGCAGGGTGAGGTGGCCCTGACAGACTCCCAGAGCTGGGGATTCCCGGAGTGCAGAATGAAACACCTCCACCAACCCTTTCTTCCAGAGTCACATTTCACATTCATGAAGGTAAATGTCCTTATGCATCACGATTGAATTTGAACTTTGATTGTACTTTTTCACTTCATGAACAGCATTTAAACAAACTTTTTAAATAAGTTGTTAATAAAAGAGGACTGAATTGCCATATGGTCTCGATCGTTAAAGTGAGGATTCATCTGTTCCCAATCAGAGAACAGGGATATCTCAACTTCCATATGCGCATTTTTATCATTATTCATTTGTCACAAAGTCAATAGTCTTTCTGTCATGTTGGTTTTCTTCAGAGGCGGTAAAATGTTTATGCGATGGTAAACAGCGTAACGGCAGTCCTCATTTAAACCCCTCAGACGTTACGAGAATGCAAAGTCACTAAAATCCGATTCTTCATATCGGCGACGGATCCAGATGCTATTTCTGCAGCTATTTAGGAATGCAGTTTGATAATGCCAGACATTTGTAGAAGCACTATAAAATGAGGTGCGAGCACGCTTCTTTTAGGGAACTGGTTCAGCAGGTCATGAGATTACAAGCCGCCGTACGTATCTACATCAAGGCAGCCCCTTTACGGGGCTTCGTGGAGACCATATCAGTGGAAACAAATCAGAGATCCTACCGTTAACACTTTGTAAGCAAGCTACAGTGTTGAATTCGTTAGATGAGATACTTGATTTGATAGTTTGATAATATATGTAAATAAAGAATCCCCACAAATGAAATAAAAGCACGGCCTGAAATGTCGAAAATTAGTGAAGCATTTGCATCTTTAGTTTTAAAAACTGGTTTTGGGATTATTGGTTGTGAAATGACATTGAGCTTTATGAAATCAATCTCATCAGCCCCTGGGGGTTTGGAATCCCTCATGTGGCCTTCCATCTGAAACCGTAGCAAAGAACCCAGAGAGACCACTTCAAGAAACAATAACCCCCCAAAAAAGTCTTTAAGACCAGCATAAAACAAATCCATGGTTTCTAAATATAAATAAAAGAGCAGGTCCGTGTCAGCGTGGCTGACCTTGGGGAGGCCTGAGGGCGCAGCCGTGCCCCTTGGCCCAGCCGGGTGGGTGGAGGCGTGGGTGGAGGTAGTAGAGCCAGAGGGCGGACGGCGTGTCTGGGAGCCCCTCGGTGCCGAGCAGCCGCAGCTTCAGCCTTCCACCGACGTTCTCCTCCACCTCAGCCGCCCAGGCCAGCGCTGGGTCGGTGCCCTCCTGCAGCTCCATGTAGCAGCCCGCGCACAGCAGCTCCACCGGGTCCCTCCCGCGCTGCGGCTGGGAGAGAGGGCCAACCAATTAGAGGAGTTTTATAAAGCTGGTGTTCAGAAAATATTGAATGGCTCAGAAGAATCTTCCAGATTCCGTAAGAGGATCTGCGAGAGAATGCGAGAGAATGCGATTCCGTAAGAGGATCTGCGAGAGAATGCATTATCATTTTGAACTCTGCTCCGAAACAATCGAGGATGTACGGGCGGCTCGGGGGCAGAAACAAACACTTGGGATGCTCATGGTTTATCGAGAAATTAGAAGGTACACTCAAAAAGACACCAAAACAAAAGACGTTAGAACCACCGGAGAACATGTCCCAGAACACCACCAGCAGGATACTCAATAAGAACTCTGCGGTGAAAGAAGCACAAACTCCACAGTGAGAGGAGATGGGAGTCGCTCTGTTTAACATTACGATGAAAACAATGAAATAAAAAAAAATTGTGAAATCAAATTCAATGTCCTTTTTTGACAGTAGACGTATTTCCTAAAATAGTGACCGGGGCTTTTATTTACCTCAGCTGTCGTCTGGCTGCCCTGCTCCTCAAAATAAATACATCTAAAATAAACTTGCATGCTTGTTTTTGTTCAGACACAACGGCCGGGATGTACAGTGGACCAGAGATCGCTCTCCATTACGCAATGCACTGTCCTGATCCACGACGGAACATCCCTTTGTTTAAAATGTTCGTATCATACAGGTAGAAACTAACAAAAACAAACGGATCTAAAATAGAAATACGGTAAACGCAGAACATGGGAACCGCACAGGAGCCGTGGAGTGCGGTGCAGCGCTGGAGGAGGAATAAAACACATAATGATTCAGCCTTGTTTACAGTTTTTTTATTTGAGTACCATTTTATCAATACCAATAAACAATTATAAATTTATAAATAAATAAAAAATGAAGAAAAATAAACTCGGCGTGAAAGCCCTGCCCAGTTTTTGGAGTCAGCCATCTGGATTTGCGAATTAGCATAACCCAGAGGTACAACTAATGAGTCATAACGTGGCAGGACTTTTACCTTCTGAGCTGGGAATCTTCCCCAACGGCTGAGAAGTGGGGGAATATTGCCGTTAATTGCAAAATTCCTTGACGCCAGATACACATTTTCAATGCTTCGAGTGTATGTTTTTCAAGTCCAGCGCATCAAATGAAATCAGCGTGAAGTGTGATTACGAACCATTTCCGGTTCTGGTTGCGCTGGAAGGACGTTTCAGCGGCTATGCAGCGTTTTCCTTAATTTCCCCTCGGGGGGATGATCTATCTATCCGAGAACATTCACGGCGCAGAGGTAGGATGGAACTCGCCGATGCCTTTCCAGTTTGATTGCCAAATCTTTACCCACGGGTCAAAAAACCTTACCAGTTCCAGCAGGTTGGCGGGTGCACTGCACTCGTCAGCGAGGACCTTCTCCAGCAGCGCCTCCCAGTCCTGTTGCTTCTCACGCACGCCTGAGGCAGGACACACAAACGCCGTTCAGCTTTAACAACCAGCAGGCTGTCCTTGAGGCGAGAGAGGCCTTTTATCCTCATCTCCAGAGGGCACACTATCGAATCAACCTTACAGTCAGGTTGAAGTGTCGGGTTGTAAAAGGGCACCTCATGTATAAACAACACCCCCCCCCCCCCCCCCCAAATAAACCAATCAGATTGAAGTGAAGTGTGTGTGAGGGGGTCATCTCTCCGCTTCACCTTCGGGGGCTCTCATGGCCTTGCCCTGCTGGCGGCTCCAGCCCAGCGGGTGGAGGTCGGCGGTCATAATGTCACACCAGAAGTCGGCGCGGCGGTCGTCCTGGTAACCCTCGTAGCGCAGCAGAAGCAGCTGGCCGCAGGTCGTGATGATGGTGGCCACCCAGTAGGGGCCGTCTGCCTCGGAGCGCACACACACCTCCAGCTTCATGCCCGGGGTGAGGCCGGTCTGCAGGCCCTGGTCCACCTGGAGGAGGGAGGAAGAGGAGGTCAGAGGGTCACTCTTATTTGACACCCAAAGTGCTTCTTCCACTCGTAGTCCAGTTGGCGAAACATCTTGTGGGGACTCACATGTTTGAAGGCATGATGGGGCACAGACAGCGCCCCGTGCTCCTCCAGGTAGTCGTCCCAGTTGAAGTCAGACCCATCCTGAGTGGAGTCCCCTTCTGGACGGAACACCATACGCACAATGTCATCAATCCAACCTGCCTTGATAAATCCTCTGCTTTTTCTGGTTATTAACGAAGATCTTACCAGATTCTGGTGACTCCCGACTCATGATAGCGCCCCAAAAAGGCCAAGGCTTGAAGCACTATAGAGGAACAGAAGGGTGGAGAACAGAAGGGTCATTATTAAGTGGAGTTAGGGGGATCAGGATGGAGCATCAGCACTAGAGGAAAAGACAGAAGTGTTATCATACATAACCACACACCATCATAAATGAATTATACGACAAATATCCCCAGAGATGGCAATGCAACATTATTGTCCGGCACCAAGTACTTTCCATCTCGGACGAATCAAACAACAAAAATGTGCGTGTGAGGAATTTTTCTAAATCAAATTGAATTCAGATCAGGCTCTCAAGTCAAACCAGTTCACGACAACTTTAATAAAAAAAAAGTTTTGCTGGCTTCAGCTCCAGAGACAAAAGCTTTGGGAATTCTACCACGTTAATATTCAAGACCATCTACCCAGCCCCGAACTCAATCACCAGAAAACGGGGCGAGTTAAATCACAAATTACATGGAGCATATCTGTCATTTTAGGGAGGCAAAGACCAGTACTTTACTGACCCGCCAGATGGTATGTGACTAGGAACCATATCAGACCATCTCATCCAGCCGCCCTACCAAGAGCGCAAGCTGGGACATGCGTGTCAAAGTTTGACACATCAGAGGGCAATGGCACAACTCCCCTCTAACCCTGCTGCCCAAGATGAGTGAAAGGATAAACGTGGCATTTATAAAGTGCCGTGGAGGCGGCGCTGGGCTGTGACAATAGCGCAGGGCTCGGCGTATGGGATGCTGAGTGTAGCTGCTCTGTCACCGGGTCTCCATTCAGCCGGCCTGTCAGGCCTGTCTTTGTCGTGTCTGACGTCTCTATTAAAGTCTGTCGGACGCTCGACCCCCACCCCGTCACTCCCCTGCCGGCCGCCGTGACCCCTGGGCTCCGCACGGATCAACGTCGCATTTCACCCTCGACCTTGCAGACCTGCTTGGGACTCAAGCTCCTCCCCGCGTGCGCGCACACACACACACACACACACACACACACACACACACACAGCTGGGGGATAAGCAGCGGTGGTGGGGGTCACACTCACAAAATGCATAAAAGAGAATTGGAGACATTTCTAAAAGCTCCGCTAAGAGTTACGAGGCCGCTCTCCAAACTCCCGATGATGGGTAGGACAGGATTTTGCAATTGGTCGTGTACGATACCGCAATATGATTGAACTTTTAGTGGTATGCATTAACTTTAAATTTTCTGGAGTAAAATGTTATTTCTGCATGTAACACCTGCTATTAGGTGGCATTGCACAGACAGGAAGAAGAGCAACTTCACTGGTTTCTAAACAGGCACTACGCAGACCACAGTTACCAGCCGTCTCCCACCATCGCACACCCCGACTGAGAGAGAGAGAGAGAGAGACGAATGCAAGAAAACATACCCCAAGCACTTCCCCCAACAGCACTTATTTTTGAGCAAGTCATATATTTGATCAGTGCTTAGCATGCTACAGAGCACTTCCAAACAAGCTAGTCAACGCCACCAAGGTCCCTGGGATGAAAAAAATAAAAAAAAATGCAAAATGAAGCCATAACATATTCACAAGGACTTAAGATTCCCTTTGCAAGAGATTTTTAAAAGCAAACATTTCGGCTACATTAAGGGATGCCTACTGGCGGTTCCATAGAATATTTACACACGAGAAATTCTTTCCAAACAATCATTTGGATATTATGAGCAAACAGCAATTACAAGGCAGTCTACAGGGTTCACTTTACTTTCATGATGTACTATGAGCGGGGAAAAAAGACAACATTTGTGGAATTTGTGGATGTGGTGAAAAATCGGGGACTTTTGGTCATCGTAATTTGACCAAAACCCCAAATATCGAGCCTCCTACGGCGATATCGACAGTACACTGACATTCTGTCCAGCTCTGTTGGTGCTGGAAACATGTCTGTCAAACAGAAACAACACACCCATAACATGACCCGACGCCTTTTAAAAAAAAAAAAAAGTCAAAGTTAAAGGAAATGCAGGCATTGGAGATGCACCGTGACTGTCCAAGCTGACCTTCAAACTCTGTCTGCTGGATGATTTCCTGCATGTATGTTGACGATGGTCTGTAGTCCAGGCTAGAGGTTTACCAGTGTCTTTTTGGGGGGGATTATTGTGGCTTGCAGGGTGTACAGCGGCATTACCGCCCTCCTCGGAACTGGTCTCACCGCTTTCCCCACGTGAGACCCCGCTCCGCACCTGTGTGTGTGTGTGTGTGTGTGTGTGTGTGTGTGTGTGTGTGTGTGTGTGTGTGTGTTCTTCCGCATGCGAACACGCCGCGTTGTTGCTCTTTTCCTTCGCATAGCGGCACGTCACGCAGCTCGACCGGTCTCTCTCAAGTTGCACAACAGCGAAGTTGGAGCCTCCGACAATAAGCCGGGTGGATGAATGTACAACCCTTTATTCCATTTTTTTTTTTTCCTTCTTCCATATTTATTGTTTTGATCGTGGTATATTGTTTTGACAACACCGACCTCGCCTCAGAACTCAAGTGAAATTACGGCACCGTTCATTAATTCGTAAACAAATCAGAGTTCGTCCAGCGTCGTTTGGGTTTATTCGAAAGCGGCACCGGCGCCGCTTTCGAACGCCGAAATAAAACACGGAATCACGAGACGAGCCGCGATGCGGCCACGGCGTGTGCGGGCACTGGACGAACCGCTCGGCGGGCAAACGCGCGGACGCTTCCGCCGAGCGGCCGCAATCCGCAGCCGACTCGCCGCAGCGTTTGAGGCGGCGGACGGGCCACGACCCAACTTTCACGCCGCGGAGGAGGCGGCAAGTGGCGGCGGAGCGGACCGCGTCGGCTCGGTTCGAGCGCGGCCGCCGTCACGTGACAACCCGCCGTCGCGGACCGAGTCAAGTTGCCGAGACGTCGCGAAGCCGCCTCTATCACTCGAGCCGAGCCCCGAGTCATCTTTTTGAGAGACGGGAAAAAAGACCGACACGGCGCCAAAACGCCAAACAGCGCGGGGAATCGGTCGCAAACTAAACGCGGCACGTGAATATCGAGGCGCGGGAGCGGTCCCTTACCGGCAAGTAGTTGTTCCAAGTGGCTTTTTCAGGTGCAGCGTCCCCTCTCCGCCTGCTCGTCCGCCGACCTCATTCCAATATGGCACAAATCGCCAGTGCGCACGCGCGGCCGCCTCTCCGTGCTCTGTTCCGAGCCCGGTGTCGAAAAACGGGGAAGGAAAAAAAAAAAAAAAAAAAAAAAAAAAAATGACTTCCATCTTCACACAATAACAATATGAAACGATCGGGAAACCCAGCGGAGATACACAGCACGCAGGGGCGGGCGGCGGGGAAACACATTGTGAACCACATTTCTCTCTCTCCTAATGCGTGTTATTCTAAAATAGGACTTTGTCCCGCATGGAGGTTTATTTGCTCCGACCCCCCCCCCCCCCCCCCCTCAATGGATTCAACACTTAGTTAAAGGATTGTGGCTGCAACGTAATCGACCCACTTTCCGTTGAGAGGCGTATACCCGTGAAAATAGTCAATTTGTATTGAATAAATTATGACAATTGGCCTTGAGTTGTTTCATTTAAATTCGCCGTGACATCTGGCAACTACGGAGAGGGCAATGCGCATCGCGCCGGCGACTACTTTTATTGGACCACTTTATCGATCACCCATAAAGAGACTGACTAACATCGCGGTGGAATGATCGAGCAAATCGTGGCATGTTTCTTTTTTTTTTTTTTTTTTTGGGAAACTGTAAGAAACGCGTTAGTACAATGATTTGGGATGATCGTGAACGCCCCCCCCCCCCCCCCAAAAAAAAAAGGTTAATATTTTCGAATTAAAACGTTGGCGACGGCGGACACCGCTTCCCGAGCCGCCAGTCTGAACCGCTGTGGAACTGGATTTTTTTTTTTTTTTTGCCGCTCCTGCTCACGATAATCCCCCGCAACGGACCAACCCTTCGGCCGCCCATCACAACAAAAGAGAAATGCCGAGGGGTCCGGCGCAGGCGATGAGTTGGAAATAATTCAATAAAGACAAGCAACTGGAGCTCGTCCGAACAGTCGGAACAATCGGAGATGCGCGGATAAACCAAGAGAGGGCGGCGCGCTGTCATTCCAGTCATTGTGTTCATGGAACTGGGGGTGATCTTAATACTGTTTACACATGGTATAACAAATCTGACTGTCGGCTTTGAGGCTTGACAAGTACACACAACGCGAATACACATCTTTGGCATTTAAAATAATGACATACATGAACAGCGAGGCACAGCCGGTATATTTAAAGAACTGCAACTTTAAAAGGTATATTAAATTGTGCAGCGGCTTCCGTCGCAACTTGCAGCGCGTCTCTCCGCCAATAATCGTGTTTTCTCGCAAATTTTTTTTGGAATACAACTCGTCAGTTCCTCCCTCACACCACTCGTGCGATATGAGTTTGGGATTTGAGGGCGATCAGCGGGACGAGGGGAGCCCACCGCCCCAGCCGTGCGCACTGCAGGAATGTCCGTTCTTCCGCACAATAAACTGAGGGTGTGCTGGCGGCACCTGACCGCTAGATGGCAGGACTTAGTGCACCACCCCCCTCTGGAAAAATTAACCCCAAACAATTAAAAGCCAAGTTTCCAGTTTCGATGTGGAATGACGTCAACAAGAGTTTACAGTTTAAATGAATTTATTTATAATCGGATGTAAAAGATGAGTAAAAAAAAAAAAAAAAAAAAAAAAGTATGTCCATAACTCACCAACACAATTCAGGATAATTTAAATGTACATTTCCATTTACATCATTATTATTTTCATGTTAAAATTCAAGTAACTCAACACATTTCGGAAAACCCCTATGTATTATAAGATTAAATGCCCCTCAAATCCCAAACAGGTACATCGTTCAGCACATGCGTGTTCAGTACAATGCCTTCTCTACGATTATATTCCAGTATTTCTGACCCCGGTACGAATAGTTGCTGTGCAAAGACTCAGAAAGATCAGTTGATGTTATTCTCGTACTGTGTATTGGTAAGATATACAGCATGACAATTGGCACCAACGGTGAAAAAAAAATAATAACTGACAACTATTTTCTTTAAAGACACAAACACATTATGAATGATGGCATGCCAATCCCGAGCTTGCCTGAAGCATCTTAAGTTTCTCAAGACAGAGTGAAAATCCCATTCCGCACGACATTCCTCTCACTACCATTTAAAAGGGATTTCTTTTAAATTCCGCCTACCTTTCAGACACAATCTTAATGTGGCACCCGTAGGCTTCAACTGGGGACTGATTCAGAGTGACACAGGCAAAGTCACAGCAAAGTGCAACAGACACCACTCATACGTTTGACACACACACACACACACACACACACACACACACACACACACACACACACACACACACACACACACACACACACACACACACACACACACACACACACACAC
Source organism: Zeus faber (assembly GCF_960531495.2). NCBI lineage: Eukaryota > Metazoa > Chordata > Actinopteri > Zeiformes > Zeidae > Zeus > Zeus faber. The sequence goes on from NC_137192.1 coordinate 10,597,682, forward strand.
ACACACACACAGCAAAGCAGAAAGAGCTGGATTCGATACCTGATGTAGGGTCATGCAACACTGTACTGCTGGACTCCCTTAGATGTGCTTATGTACGGTAGATACGTTTGTAACCAAACTAAGTTATAATTATTGTGCCTGAACATTAAGATTTCAAGATGCAGTACACGATTAAAAAAAAAGTTAGTTATGACCACAAGCAAAAGACAATAGACAAAGGAAAAAGAGAGAGTAGACTTAATCCATTATTAATTGGACACCCAGCAGTGATAACTATAACACTGATCTATCAAATTAGTAGATGAAGTATCTCCATTTCCTTTAGTTTCATGAAATATGTAAAAAACAGAAATTTTGAATTTGAACAGTTGAGGCAGGGACAATGGCTTGAGTGCAGTCCGATATCCCGATATATTATACCACGTTAGTTTCACCTATCCAGCCGACCTTGAGCAAAGACGTAAAAGGAGGCCGTTAAAAACTGCTGTCCTGGGACCGGGTGTCCAGGAGGGCAGCTTGTTGCTCTTTATTTAACCAGCATGCCTTCCAATTTGGGATTGATGAAGGAGAAGCCGGCGAAGGCGTTCTGGTCCATGGAGTCGATGAGGTTCTTGTCGGCGTGGGAGAGGCGTGGCTTCTCATTCAGGAACTCCCGGTCAAAGTTGCTGCAGTCATTTGGTGCTTTCTGCCATCGGAGAAGTAGTTCCGTTAAGATAAGGAAACGACACGGCGCCGCCTTTCCACACACCTGCATACAAGTGGCTGCACTGGCGTGAATTCATATTGGAATTTACGGGAAAACTGATCAGAGAACATACCACTTTGGGCTTGAAGGGGGGATCCACCTCCCTCTTCTCTAGAGCAGGCCAGTTGATGGTCTTGAAGAAACAATGTCCGCGGATATTCCCCACCACACCCAACCGGTGACTCGGGTCTCGCTCAAACAGCTGATAGAGGGATGGGAAAAAAAAACAAAAAACCCCAAGATGCCACTCAGCGTCAATTAAATATTTCCATGAAAAGGAGGAACGCAGGCTATGACATCGACACAATTTCAACGTGAGACAATTTGATCTACTTGAAGGCTTCGCGCTTTAGAGCAAGCACCCTGCCCGTCGCACCTTTTCCAGTAGGTCCTTGGACTCCTTGCTGATCCAGCGGGGGTAGTGCGGGACGTCCATCCTGATGGACTCGAACAGCTCGTCCTCGTCGTCGCCCTGGAACGGCGACTGGCCGATCATCATCTCGTACACCAGCACTCCGAACGACCACCAGTCCACGGAGAAGGTGTACTTCTGGCCGAGCAGGATCTGAGCGCGGTGAACAGAAGAGCGGAGACAACACAGGAAGCAAAGCCAATTGATCATGCGAGAGCTCAAGGACAGCGACGGGGCAGGTTTATGTTGGAGAACCCAAAACAGGTACAAGAGGAATAGGCAACAAATACACCAACGGCAGCCGGATTCCCTCAGTAATACCAGCACAAGTGGGGCCACTAAGGGCAACAAAACAAAACAACAAGTGTGTTTTGGCATTCACGGCCCAGGCCTCAACGCTGACCTCTGGCGCGATGTAATCTGGCGTCCCGCAGAACGTGGTGGCTCTGGTTTCTCCAAATACGTTCTCTTTGCACATGCCGAAGTCCGCAATCTTTATGTGTCCGTCCCTGTCCAGCATCACGTTGTCCAACTTCAGATCTCTGAGAGAGGGACACAGAGCCAGAGAGAGAGATCTACAGTGTTTTGTATCCTACACTCTCGTCTCTCTTTTTTTTATTATTATATATATATTTTTCCCCCCTACCCCACTTTATTTATTTATTTTAAAAAAAACCCATTTAATCGGCTGCTGTGTATCTGAGTGTCCTTTTTACATTGACCTTGTTTGTAATCTTGATGTCTCTTGTTTTATGCTGCCTTCTTGGACAGGTCTCTCTTGCAAAAGAGATTTTAATCTCAATGACACTTAACTGGTTAAATAAAGTAAAAACAAAACAAAAAATAAATAGAAATAGATTCAATTTGCGCCTTAGCTCGAGGGTTCTAAGTCAAAATACAGACACACATGGTTTTAAAGTCTTACCTGTAGATGATGCCTTTGGAGTGAAGGAACTGCAGTCCCACTATGATCTCAGCGGCGTAGAACCTTTAGAGATGAAATGAGATATTATTAAAAAACAAAAAACACAAAACATGTTCATCCCGACATCGCTGTTGTGAACCATGTTGTTGCCATCCACCACACAGGTGCTCGGTGCGCTCACGTTGCTCTGTTGAGATCGAAGCGGCCTTTGTCCTGGATATGGAACATGAGGTCGCCACCGTTCAGGTACTCCATCACAAAGAACAAGTGCTCCTGGAAAGCACCACATTGATGTCAGCTCTACATCATAACATCCCTCCAAGGTGGGACGACTTAGTCGGGATCTAATCACGTAATTACGCAGGGACGGCTGATATTTGGCGGAATCTGCAATTTCTATTACTAAATAAAAAAAAAAGTTATTTGTCCGTTTAGAATTAAAAGAAAATGATTATTCCTGCCCCACCCCCCCCCCATCAGAATTCATAAAGAATTTATTCATAAACCTTTATTGAATATCTTACTTCTCTTTCGAAAGGTAAAAAAAATTAGCTATCACACTCGCTCGCAGGAGTTATTTTAAAACTGGGCTCATCTGTGCTTTAATTTTATGCAGCCCATAAATGTGAACAGACTTCAGAGCTCTTTTTGGTTAAACTTATCTCCTTTGTGTATTTTCTCTCTATGTTATTTGAATGGTCACCGAAAACCTGTTTCTTTAAGGGCGCGTTTCCCTCTTTGACACGCTTCTATCTGTAACTAAGAGCTGTTGAATGTATTGTGTATTATTTTTTGTGTTTTCAATGTTTTTCATTTTGTTTAGGATTGTAAATCAGGGCACCATTAAAAAAAAAAAAAACGTTTCACTGTCAATAGGTCTTCCCTAGTAAAATAAAGGCAAAAATTAAAAATAAAAACCATGATGGGCGAGAGATTGAGTGACTCTTATAAACACACGCAGGTGTGTGTGTGTCTCCTTACTCTAGACTGGAAGGTGGAGTAGAGGTGCGTCAGGAAGGGGTTGTCCCACGCCAGGGCCAGCACTCTCTTCTCCACCATGGTGCACTCCACGTCGTCGTCCATCAGGACCACATCTTTCTTCAGGGCCTTCACAGCAAAGTACTCCCCTCGGCCCTTCAGCTCTGCAAGCAGCACCTGAGGTACGGGGCGGCAGCTAGTTAAGCGACAGCGCGGTTTCTGAACAAAGTATCAAGTAACAGCAGCGGTCAGTTCGGTGGGAAGGCAACGGGGCGAACTCTGCACGGGGCCCTATTTGTGGAGCTCAGGTTTTACCAAAATAATGCCTGACATTTCATGGATAATTTGGGATGACAAGAACATCAACCTGAAATAGTAGTGCATGTACAGTAACAACACCTTCTGTTGTGTAGGGCTTAACTAGTCACAGTGCTTGAGGGAATTTTGAAAGAACAAAATAAGGGCAAAACATGCATATTATTATCGCTATTTTACTTGGAATTTATAAAACTCCTTTGTTTACAAACTTCAATTGTGTAGTAATTTACAGCATCTTTTTTTATTTGACGATGCATTATGATTGTAGAACGGTGGTTTTGTAGGTAGTGGCAAAAGGCAACCGGAGATACTACATTATTTGATGATGTGTGCACTTTAGAACATGCCTATGCAAGCCTTGGACAGACATTATTTTTCTGACAGCCTTTTTAGGTCAAAATGATCCTCGATTTTAATGAATAATCATGTAGTTAAATCGTGAAATAGACTATTTCAACATTTTTCCAAATAAATGTTGCATATTTGGTTACTGGTGCGTGGTTATGGCGTGTGGACAAAGTTACTGACGATGAAGATTTACATGCTATACAGTAACTGTAATCCCAGTCGGAAGTTGATTCAGAGATACTCATTCCCCCACCTTTTGTGTACAGCTGACATTGAGAGCCATGCTTCCTACCTTCCCGAAGCTGCCTTTTCCCAGCACCTTGTGGAACACCAAGTGGTTAATGGTGAGGTTTGCGTGCTGGGTGGTGCTCGCTGGTTTGGATGGGGACGAACCTGAGCCGTCGATCACCTTTCCATCTACATTGGATGGGAGAGTGAAAACAGTTATGGACACATAAAGTGCATGAAAGCGCATACAACCACAGAACATTTTTTGAGAATAAACATAGTTGCATGCATCATCGCACTTTTTACCACTACAGATAAAAATTCAACCGCAGTGTTCCAGTACGCTGCAGTGACAGGTTCTCACCACTAGAGCTCGCACCTGCACTTTTGAAGTCTTGGTAGATCCCTATGTCTGTTGCGTTGGAGTCAGACTTCCTCAAAGATTTCTGGGGAGGCAAGAGGCTTGTTGAAGCACACGCCGCATGATGGACGGGATCACTAGTATGCCTGAATATTTCTTAAAAGCTGAACTAGGCAGTTGTGAGTCTGAACGCACCTGGGAGACCTGAGAAAGAGCCTCCGCCAGGAGCTTCTGGTTTATGCCACAGAGATTGGCCACTTTTTTCTGGCAGTAACTGTGGACGTTCATGCCACAGTCTGGTGGGGGGGGGGAGGTAGAAGGGCGGATTAGACGACACCAACCAAGGGATCCGGCAGACATAGGCCACAACCTCCCAGAACGCACCTTCACATTTGAGGCCCTGTTTATACAGGCCCCACAGCAGACTGCCGCAGTGGTCACAGAAGGTGGGGCTCTTGTAGTTGTATAATTTCAAGCGGTGTGGCATGTCGATCTTGAAGCGTTCCTTCTGGAACTGTCGACAAACAAGAGCACGATGATAAAACCCTTGCACTTATGAGCCCACGGTTTCATTGGCAGGAACCTTTTCCACAGTGCAGGGAGTTTGACTTGGCACATTGGAATAAAGGTTAATTATCACAGACATTGTATGAAATAATGAAAATGTGACAGAAGACATTTGATTTAAAAGGGGTTGGGGCTGATTGTAGAGTTTGTTAACGTGTCCAGAAGTAACAGTTCAGTGTCATTCGAGTCGTTTTTTTAACAATGAACAAATGTGATAAGTTTTATATTCTATTACCACCCACAAACCTGCTCTTGGCACCTTTGAATTCATGTGGTAATGAATGGTGGAATACAAACATATAGTTTATCCTTTTTCCTCTTTTTTTGGAACAAGAGTAGGCCATAAAGGGACGCCTCTCCTTATAAGTATAAAGCATAAAAGATGACCCTGGAATCCTTTATGCTTGATAAAGGATTCCAGAAAGGAGAACTGAAAAGGCCGTCCTCAGAGCCATATTGGTGAAAGAGAGCTCCTTCTCTAAGTAAAAGCTTTTCACTGACGTTTTCATTCATAGGAAGTGGAAACGGGAACAGCAACCACCTGAACCAAATGATTGCGCAAAAGCATAGCGAGCTGTACCACAGAGAAATGAAACGCAGCAGGAAGGGTGCTCACCATTGTGTCTCGACTGTTGGCGGCCGTTCCAGTGCACCTTCCAATGATCATGTCGATGCATTTCTTGTGTATTGCCGCGTTGCACTCTGGCAGAGAGCATTATCAGAGGTGACATTAATATACTTCTTTTGACCAGATGCAATAATGCAAAGCTGAATTTGTCATACCATCAGGGACATGGATAAAAACAGACAATCAAGGGAAAAAAAAAAAAAAAACACTCACGTCTGCACTTGTAGCCCTGCTTATTGAGCCCCCTGTATGGGAGAAAAATACACCAATGTTGATTTGTGTGTGTTTTAGTTCAAATGAGACAGCTAGAAAATTAGATATTGAAAGTATAGCATTATATTTTCAGAATTCCTTCGGCGGCTGTTTCGGTGTCATTTGGAATTTGCAGTAAACATGTGGCATCACATCCAATAGGGAATTTCAAGTTTTTTGATTTTGATTGGGGGCATCAAGACTTATCATTGGGATTTATATACATAGAAAATAAATATATATATATATATATATATATAAAAAATAATAATAATAAATACAGTCTGATAGTGCACAGTTCATAACTGGCGGTGTAATTCACTGATATTGAAATGGTCATGCAACAAGAACCGGAAAAGAGGCTGTGACCAGCTAGAATTAAAACGCACAAGTGGCGCCTTTATCTCGTGATAACAACAGCTGCCGTCGTGCAGGGACGATTCGGCCACGGCGGCTCACCAGAGGAACTCTTTGCAGACGGAGCAGAAAGTGGGCTGGCCAAAGAAGGTGGCGGTGAACTCGTGGCTCTTAATCTCATGAACCTTGGGCTGCTTGAAGGCTCCTCTCCTCCTGTTCAGGGTTGTCAAGCCCTCCTGCGGCGGCACCTTCACCGATGGCTTACAAATCGCTGAGAGGCGGTTGGAACAGATGGAGAGGCAAATTTACGCTAAACAAACACATACATATCAAACCACAGTCTCGCAACTACAATGTTTTATCATCTAACTTGTTCATGTTTGAAAGCCACAAGTAATGACATTAGGTGTTATATTAGATGTTGTTTTTATTATCATGCATTATAGCCAAGTCATTCAGTAAGGGGGCGGGGGGGTAAATAAATCAATTTGGGAAAGAGGTCCACACTGTCATCTGTTGTGAAGGGAATCAGCACAGACGAAATGCCTTCTGGGACATATGGCTCCAGTTGATGCAAATTAGAGTGATCGGGGGGGCAAGGGTCTCACAGAGAAGACAGAAGGAGAAGCATGGGAGAGGTAAACAAAAAGGGAATGAAGTCTGAACTGGGGGGGGCGGGGGTAAAACCAAGAAGAGTGCGTGTGTGTGTGTGTGTGTGTGTGTGTGTGTGCGCGCGCGCGTGCTGTGGGGTGATGTAGATCAACTCATGTTCTCCTCCTCTGTCCACTGCCTCTGCTGAGCCACATGGAACAGACTGTGTGGAGGTGGAGTGAGGAGGAGGAGGAGATGGTTGGCGCTGCAGAAAGGAGTTCCTTCAGCATGGTAATCTACCCCCCCCCCCCCCTTTTTATTTTCTCCATCCTGGCCTCCTCTAACTGAGCCACTCCCACACTGGGACTCCCACTGGACTGAGAACTAAGAACAAGAACAGCCAAACCCATTTAGCTTCAGCAGAGCGGCCACCGGCTTGGGCTGGAGTGGCAAGAACGGCAGCGTGCGGCAGACGTCTCCTCAGGTACATTTCATGACAGACATTAAGACATTTGTAATGGGGCCGTTTCAAAACATGTGCGGCCTGTGAAATTTAACAGTGACATTGCTCGGTCACATTTACGGGGAATACAATCCCGGAATCCCAGCTACGGCTCGGTTCCAAATTCACAGAGTTGTGAGACTTCATTCCTAACTACAATCCTGACACGCCATCGGCTGGCTGACAAGCCCACAGTCGAGAAACACTGACAGGAGGAATAGCGTCCAAGTAAACCGGTAACTCTAAACTGTTTGAGGGTATGGGGCAGTAGAGTGACAGGTCCTGAAGATGAGAACACTCCTTTTCACAGTGAGCTGTATAGTACAGAAGCTTGTTGTGAGCAGAGGAGCGTTGCAACTGCTGAGCGACAGACCTCAGAGCAGGCGATTGTAAGACCACTAGAGGGCGCTGTATGTCAACCTAGTGACGTTTGGAGAGGGGGGTCACTCAGGGGGACGGGTGTTAGGTGGGGGTTCCTGACAAGGGGTGATCTCCTCTCCCCGCAGCTCCCTGGTGGTCTAGTGGTTAGGATTCGGCGCTCTCACCGCCGCGGCCCGGGTTCGATTCCCGGTCAGGGAACGTTGTTTTTATGTTTTTATGTTTTTTTTTTTTTTTTAAAACACGTTAAGGTAAGTATCAGGGGGGGGAAATAAAAAAAAATAATAATCGCAACCATTTTTACCATCAGTGGAATCCTCCACGAAGAATTGCACCGCCATCTTAACCTTCCCGGAAGGCTGCAGGTCCACCCAGAACTCGGTGCGTCCAGTACTCTTGGCCTTCTTGCAGCGCTCCGCCAGCACGGACACGCCCACGGTGGCTTCGGCCAACGGCTCCTCAGCCGTCTGCATGAGAACCACCTGCAGGACACGGCCCTCGTAAATGTGAGCGTCGAAGGTGGACTTCCAGGCGGGGTACATGGTGGGTTTGTTCTGGACCAAGGTCTTCCCTCGTTCTGCAGAGGGAGGAACACTCAGGTCAGCGGGTAGATCAGGGTATGAACTGCCCGGCATAACGGCACCGCTTGAGAAGGCACGGCTAAAATGCCTCGCTCGAGGGACCGGAGATCGGGGTGGACCGCACCCTATTCATGATGCAACCGCTGCACAAAACGCGTGTATTGTTGGGCAGCCGCACACACCAGTGTTGATGGATTCCTTCATCTTGATGGCACAGATAGGAGGGGCAGAAAGAGGCGGCAGCACCCCCACGTCATAATCGTTGAAGGCGATGCGCAGGAATGGCGCCATGGTGACCTCCTGGAAAATACAGAGGAGGGAGACACACACACACACACACACACACACACACACACACACACACACACACACACACACACACACACACACACACACACACACACACACACACACACACACACACACACTAGATTTGATTCAATACAATCTCTTAATTGTGTTTAGGAGTATTTTACGGCTTTTAAGCATGAACAACTCATTTTCCATGGCTTGAGACCGGTGGTGTGAGAACGCCATGTTAGGATTGGATTGTTGTTTGACCAGGACATCTCTAAGTAATCCTTTGTTTCATTTTTTCGGGGGGTGGTTTTATAAGTAATGCTTTGTATGTTCAAGTTCAACAGATTATTTGTCACATACATATGTGATTCATTGCCAAGGTTTCTCCCATTTTCCTTTTCTGGGAGTATTTCCTTGAGCGGACAGAGGTTAAGGCGAGGAGATGCTTTTGATTCCTATGTGAAATGTGGGCTCGTGAAGGCCTTTGAGACTGTGCTGTGATTAAGGGCTGTATAAATAAACTCGACTTAATGCTTCCAAAACTAGACTGAGAAAAATGCTAAGCTTGATCATCACAATCAATGCAAGACATTGCTGATTACGTGCCAAGACAAACCCTTCTGTTGTCCCTGGCTGAGAGAGGTTGTAACTCAGGCGAAATTAAGAAACTCCGCCCTGTTGCTGTATGTATGTATGTATGTATGTATGTATGTATGTATGTATGTATGTAGTGACCCTCTTTATTGTTTATTTATTTGAAGAAAAAAATAATAATAATAATGATAATCAAAAATAAATAAATAAGACATTTACAATGGTTTTGTTTGCATTCACATCTATTTCATCTACCCATCATTTCCCATGTGAGACTGTGTGCACTGTTACAGTAAACAATACACTTAATGTGGCTCTGGTTCCAGTTGAACCCAGGTCTGGTTGTAGCCTAACCCTTGTTGTTTTCCTCAATACTAGGATACATACAGTATGGTCCCACATAGTTCACAATGCAATTTTTCCAAATAATGTGCAATCATCAAGTGGCTACAATTCCATATTAGACCCCAAATAGACGTTCCGTTTCGCAGGAACATCGGAGACCACCTCCCTCTGGACAATTTCCCACCGCATCTTTAAGTGACCAACATTCAGAGATTGAACTATGATTGTACTGGTCACTTCCCAGCAGGGAGTGTAAATATGTCTAATGGTCAAGAGGAATGTCTTTAAGTGGCTCACAAGGCCAACAAAAACTATGCCCGCATAAATAAGGTTAACAAAAACAAAAAAAAAAATGAAAGAAGTGATGACTCAAGCAGCTCGCGACTTGTTTTGTTTATCTCGCTGAGGTAAGAATGATATAACAAAGAAACAAGTATTTTGTTTGGATGTGGACCAGATGATTGGGGCTTGTGGGTTTATAACTCCCATGCTTCCCACGCAGTGCCCCCCCCACTCACACAAACCAAGACTATACAGTACATGCATGCGTTGTGTTTCACAGTTTACGTACAATTTCACTCCTAGCTCGGCACATGCAAAAAAAAACCTCATAATGATACACACGACTACACAGAGGAATACAGCCTTGTTGCGCCAGAGTGAGTGGAAAAAATGAGCTCAGACAGCCCAGGAAGGAGTGGGAAGGGGCAGAATAAAGCGACAGACTGGAGACGGAGATGGACACACTGGTGACTACTGGACACAAAAGAAAGTTCACTGACATCGACAACAGAAATGTCTACTACAAAGATTGTGCTGTCATTACATTTAAGAAACCCTTATTTGTGGCTACATCAGTTTTTCCTTAGACTTATACAGTATTGCACCAGAAGTCAGGGAGGGTTTTTGTTAATCTGCTTTAGAAGTGGTTACACTCCAGTTCATTATATTACTATTTTATAAAAGGCAAACACGTTTGCCGAGTCTGGTGTTGATGTCGCCTATCTACAGCAATGAAGATCATATGAGCCAAATGCCAAACGATTTTCTAAAATAGTTATGCTCAAACCACACAAGCACCAACAAATAGCAGCAGTGGCAGCAACAACAACACGTGCGTGACAGTCCTAAGATAAGAGTAGTTATTAAAGAAGACAGTGGATCAGACGCAGGTTATTCACAGGTTTGGTATGTGACACACTGCTAGACAAGTCAGGCAGGTTGGTGGAGAAATATGAGTGCTCAAAGATTTAAATATGAGCCCTTTTGATGGAAGGCTCAGGCCTCAATGGTATAAGGTCAGGAACACAAGAGCGCAAATATAATGGAGTGACTCCATACTGTCACAGATGTGTCGTCAATGCGTTAATGTAATGACAGAACCTTTGTGTTCTTCCCAGTAGGATCCAAACGTAAATGAGCACAATGGAAAAAACTAACAAGCAACATCTCCAAGAGAAGGAATATCATCCTTACGCTTGTTTCCCGTTGAAGAGGTGACATGTTGGAGCCGCTGGTTGGGCCATTTAGTGGCTTTACCCAAACATACTTAAAAGGGCACAGGCCTGTCGCGATGGGGCTCGATCTCAAGTGCCAGGCCAACAAAACGCCAACTGCCGCCCAAACTAGAGCACACAAGGCCAGTGAAGAAGTAGCATAAACAGCATTGGCAAGAATAAATGACATGATTGGGGAACTGCCGAGCCCTGTTTCCTTTTTTTTTTTTTTTTTTAATACTGTGACGGTACAGCAGCAAGGGGGCAATTATGTGGTTCTGATTATTAGTATCTTCGTTATCTGAATCTCCCAAGGAATTAATAAGGTCTTATCTTACTGTTAAAGTTGTCATTATTAACGTTTTTGACACCATTTCAAAAGAAGGAGAATTATTTGTTGGATGGGCTTACTGCAAATCTGACGGAAAAAGCACTGTACCTGAGCATCACATGACCCTCCTGAACACTTAATTCCCCTCAATCAAACAGTAAATTGAAATATTTTTTCTGTTGTTTCAGTTCACTTAACATTCACTTGAATTAAACTGTAAACCACAATAGCCAGATTTTCTTTGGCCTTACGGTTTTAGGGTTAGGGTTTCAAGCTCAGTATTTTCCTTGAAGATTGGTTTTATATTTCCTGCAGATGAAAGTCCCAATGGAGATGAGAGGCTTATCCCGGGTTGATAATACTTGTATCTTCATTTGTTAAATAATGTGTGCTCTTTTAAAGAACAAAATACCACAGTGAAACCGATTTTTTGCAAGCTGTGAAAAGTTAATGCGGTTGCCTACAATATACAAATACTAATAACCATAATAAATAATATAATGTAAATAATCTTGAAAATATAATACACAATGTAAATAGACAAAGAGTCTTACCTAACAGTAAAATGAGTGAATATGGCAAATCGAACATTTCTAGGGGATACACTGCAAGAAAAAGGAGTATATTTTATCCTGTTTTGGAGTGTTGTAGAAGATGAGCTGTGTGGCTAACAAAGGTCAAATAAATGGAATATGTTTTGTAAGTAAAAAGCTGGCAGCCCTACGGCAGTAAAATGAGACTTTCCATTGTCAATAATGAGAAGTTCCATTGTCAATAATGGCACCAGAGCTGCATACCAACTGATGCTCTGAAAAGCAACAAGAATTGAGCCTAATGCAAAATAATTCTGTGATGGTGGGTCATGGGCTCATCACGATGTGCCCCATTGGTAGAATATGTTGAGGAAAGCAAAAGCTCTTCGGTTTGCATTCCACAGCCAGCAAATACAATCTTATGATCTTTTGGCCACCTTTATTTGACTTTAATCTAAATCTCAGTGCCGTTGACAGGAGCCCTGATGCGATGAAATACTGGGCCAACAAGACGCTAATAAAGGAGAGGAGAAAATAAAAAAATTGAGACAAAATGGCAATGTGGTGTACTCGGATGATTTCAGCGTTACTACATTTTGAATGCATTCACATTTATATGATCAGTCTGAAAGCAAGATGACAATATCTTTCAAAAGCACAAAATCTTGTGTGAGCTCAGGTTGCGAAAGTCACATCTTGGCAGCTCCTTGTCACTGCTTAATCACACATTTATTCAGGTAATCACTGGAAAATGGATTTTCCTTGAGTTCATTCAATCATCGGGATTTGAATTAGTTACAGAGTACAAACCAGTCTATACGTGTGTGTGCGCATCGACAACAGAAAGTGGACATCACATCACAGCCAATTCCGTCTGGACAAACCCAGCACTCACACAAACGCAGGGAGCCCATGATTTAAGGTATTGTCTTGCCATTATTTGGTCTCTCCGTACAATCTCTGTCTTGTGTTTTTCAAAAACGGAAACTTATAAGTATAAAACAAATAATTACATCCCTTTAGAATTGTAAAATGATGATCTTCAAAAGCAATTTCTGATGGGCCACACACAATATACTGTAAGTGGGGTCAAAATGACAGTTTTTGGTTCTCAGCTTCATCTAAAATTTTTCTTTATGCCGACAAAATGCTTTGACAAAATTATTTTGCCGCTTTGCAGCTTCTGTCCAGAGGCTTCTTGTGTTCCTTATCATTCCCGCCAGGAATGAAATATGAGACAAAAAGAGAAGGATAAAGGGAAAAAGACAGGGAGAAAGATAGAGAGACAGAGAGAGAGGCAGGGGTCGAGGAACAGGACTCAGAAGGATGTAAGTGGACATTCTGCGACCTTGAAATTGGAGCTCGACATACACACTCAACATAAAGACATTGAACGAGCAGCGTCAGTCAGGACTAAAATATGCCTTCAGATAATAAATGTGTGTGTGTGACTTTAGGGGCATAAGTAAACATGTATTTCATGGTAGACCTGTTCTTTACAGTGTCTTAAATAAGTCTTCTGCACCAGGGAAAAAAATAACTCCCAAGTATTAGGTAACCCATAGTAAAAGTTAAAAAGCCATCGAAGAAGCACAAGACACATGAGTTGTAACATCAACAAGGGTCTAATTTCTGAGTCAAGAATTGTGATTGGTTGAATTACAATTTGGCAAACATTCAATCAGAAGGAGCTTTTCATGTTCCATCATCTTTTACGGACAAATCCATGCAAACAAATTAGCTACTGAACGCTGTGAGAGAAAAAAAAAAAAAGAAAAAAAAAAAAAAGAAGAAATCTCAGGTCATTTAGGATTTCTATTAAACATGACGACCACATTATTCAAGCTCATGCATAACCATGCATGAGCTTGGTTATGCACACACACACACACACACACACACACACACACACACACACACACACACACACACACACACACACACACACACACACACACACACACACACACACACACACACACACACACACACACACTAGTAAAGACAGTGTAGAAGGCACCACAGCCTTCGTTTCTTTATCCAGCCAAGGTTAATGTCTACATCCTGCTGAGCTTCACGCCTCCCCAAACACACACACAGCCGCACAGGTCATGTCAACAGACCATGGAAAAGGAACAAACATAGGGGAGAAACCAGGTAGGCACATATGGAAAAATGTACACAATAATAGCCTCCCTAACAATTATGTGCAGACACAAAAAAAATGCACTTTTTTAAACAAGACTGAAGCAGAGTGAGTAGACAGAGAGAGAGGTTCGAGGTCATGGTGTGATGGCTGGCTGCTGCTGATCTTTTATCTAACTTTGTTTTTGCTACAATCTACAGTCAAATCACTAAAATGCCTCCTCAAAAAACATAATGCGCGCGCACACACACACACACACACACACACACACACACACACACACACACACACACACACACACACACACACACACACACACCTTCAAGTATCAGTTTGTGGGATCGTCTTGGACAAGTACAGGCCGTTTGTCTAAAGGGGTTTCATCGAGAACTTTGGCAAAGTGTCAAACCTGCTTTACCTGCCAGAAACAAGGATTTAATCCCCCTCAACTGTGTGTGTGTGTGTGTGTGTGTGTGTGTGTGTGTGTGTGTGCGTGTGTGTGTGCGTGTGTGTGTGTGTGTGCGTGCCTATGCCCTTTCCCCAGGTCATCAAGGGTGGTGTCCATTTCTGCTTTGCTCACAGATAAATAAGCCTCAGTTAATACAAGGGGAGAGCCCTCTGGGATGCTGTGATGGGGAGGTAGAGGGCAACGAGAAGTTTCAAAGTGAAACGATATGTAAGGACATTTTGACGTGTATTTCCTTCTGTCTTTATCAAGATTATCTCTGGCCATGGTCTAATCAAAAGTTTCAGTATTGCATGCAGGCTACGTCGGTTGTCACACCTCGTCAAACAAACAACTACAGTCTAAAAATGTCATTTTCAAAACGTTCACCATCACTATGATGTTCATGAACCACACACTGACAAACGCCGAAGTTTTGCGTCTAAACAAATTTGCTCTTTAAAAACCAACTGATGGGAGTTTTCGCACCGGACATGCCAGGGATGTTTGCATACACTGTATCCACAAAAAAACCCCAGAAAGTAAAGCAGGTAGTAATGGATGGATACCAATTTTATACCATAGATTATTATTTTGATTACTAAACTTTAAGTATCAGCCAATAGCGAGAACCAATCATTCGTATCCATACCATTTAATAAACACTATCCATTTAGACAGTATATTTGCGGTCATTAAAATGTAATGATTAAGGAATAATCATTTTTTCCTTGAGAGACATCTCAAAAGCCAAAAGGCATGAAAGACAGGGCCGTTTCCCTCAGCACCCGAGTATCTAGGGCTTGACATAACAGTTGCCACAGACAACCAGATTTGGGCCTTTGTCAACCACATTCTGTGGTCTGGTTGCTCCATAAAGTTTAGCAGTCTGTTTATCTGTGTGTGTGTGTGTGTGTGTGTGTGTGTGTGTGTGTGTGTGTGTGTGTGTGTGTGTGTGTGTGTGTGTGTGTGCGTGCGACAACAGAGTTTAAGTGTGGGGCCAAACTATTATTGTGCAAAATATTCCTATTCATATGGTGGTTTAATCATTTCATGACAATTAACCTTGTGTGTGTGTGTGTGTGTGTGTGTGTGTGTGGTCAAATCAGGAGACAACAAATACAACAGTAGCCAAACAAGAGTGAAACACTGCAACAAAGTGTGTGCTTTCCACAATGACATTATCCAAACACTGTGTTCATGATGGGTCCAGTAGATGTTTTTCAGCCTGCGTTCAGGATCTTTTCCTCCTGTACGTGGGAGATGTTTGCCATCGCGGGCTCAGTGCTGCACGGGGAGACCGTCCAGTGAGCAGACGTCTGGACTCCACCACAGTCAATATTGACGGATCAGCCAGTGCAGCCTGTGCAGGCGGATTGCGTTGCCTGCTTTCACACGGCTCCAAATAATACCACCAGCGCCTGCATTTCTAAGTAACCGGGCGAACCGTGTGTTGTTCTCCAACCGTTGCATGCGGCTAATGTTTGAGCACGGACAAACCGACGGTTCTGGAGTCGGACGGCGGGGGAGGGACGGGGAAGGAATTCCGTCTGTCCGTCGGCGCGTGAGACGTTGCGCTAGACTTTGGTCACAATGAGTCGCGGAGCTTTCTCCTGGGAACGCCCGTGACATTGACACCGACTCGGCTGCGTTTTCTTGTTGAGCGACGTGTTCGCCGGACAACACCGCGGACGAAGTGAGCGAAAAAAACACTTCGAATACGTGATGACAGACATGACCGGGCAAACACAACAACACACCGCGGAGGTTCCCCACACACGCCGGGAGTTTCAAACCAAGTCCACCCGTCGTAACTACACCGGTTGTATTTACTTATTTCACTGAGTGGACCTTAGACCGGTAAGTTTACTGTCTCCGCGGCCTCGGCGGCACAAGAAAAGTTGTATGGGCTCGACTTACCGATTCAGCCTGGAGGTTTATTTAGTTAAAAACACGTTTCAAGTGTTCTCCGCCTTCGCTGTGGTGTGTGTGTGTGTGTGGGGGTGGTAGCAAGTGGAGTCCTCGGTGTTTGAGGAAGTTGGACGCGGGTGTTTGAATCCACCAGCTCCTCTCTCCCTCCGCCGCTTCTCCCTGGACGGACGGAGCCCGCAGTGACGCCAGACTCGCGAACGGATCCGTTCGTATCGAACGATTTCTTTTCAGAAGTGACACGGCCGTTGGGACTCGCTCCGGCAGAAGAGTGGGCGTGCGAGTGGGAGACGCGGGGAACCGAAATGCTTACTCAGGACTACATCCTTTGGGGGGAGAGACCAAGGCATTTGGCATAATTAATATAGAATGCGACTGTCGAATATAGAATTACACTTACGAGTTTCACGAAAATTAGCGATTTAGACGGAAGTAAATGACTTTCGTGACTCACACCTTGCACTTCTATGGAAGAGGACAAGGGAAAAATGTATTGGCTGATGTCGGAGTCCAGACTTTCTCTTCAAAATATTCTTTTTTCCGCCAAAGTTAACATTTTAAGAACGGAGTACATTTTTTATTTTTTTAAAATTCATTCATTAAAGTTACAATAAACGGACGTTCAGATATTTCTCCGTGAAGCGCTTTAACACGCGCATGCGCGCAACCCCTCGAGGTTCTCGAGGTTCGCCTCACCTGGTCTACGTCACGCTCGGGCACGAGACGACAGGTGTAGTGCCCCAAAAGGGATTGGCGTCCGCGGGAGCGCGCGCAGCCTGTTAAAGCGGTATCGTCGCTATGTGTTTGGTACGTCTAAAATCCTTGTTTAGGCCTATATTTTGTAACAAGACCATCATAAACATTATTTACGGATGGGTTATATATAAATTAAAAACATTTGCAATTATCCTCATGACTCTGCATTATTGCAACGGCTCTGTGCCCTCAACTATAACCAATCCAGTCCGTTTTACCTCTTGTAATACCTTTAAAGGGCCAATTAAACCCGTAAAAGGCAGTTTTCCATTTGCCAAAAAGTGACTGCGGCATGTACCTTGTGACTGAAAGGTTATTCATGCCTTAAACGGGCAGAAATCACAGGGGATGGGGACCCCCTTCCTTGGAAAAACAGAGAGTTGCGCCCCCCCCCCCCCCGCAAATAATAACATACGACAAATCGCGCGCATCGGGGGCGCGGAGAGGAAGCGATCGAGGCGCACCTGTCTCCCTCTCCCACGGTGCCGGCGATGTGTGCACTAGAGACGGGGTGACCGTGATCTGTGTTTGTATTTTCAGCCATAAGGTTGAAGCTGCAATCAGTTTTTGGCAACTTCAAAACTGCATGTTACTGGTTTTGCTGCCTTTTATGGGTTGTATTGGCCCTTTAAAGGTATTTCTACAGGTAAATAGGACTGGATTGGTTATAAACGAGGGCACAGAGCATGTAAAATAAAGCAGCGTCAAGAAGGATTAAAAAAAAAAAAAAAAAAATCTTTAATTTATATATAACCCATCCGTAAATCATGTCAATTATAGTCTAGTTTCCAAATAGAGGACGAAACAAGGATATTAGACATACCAAACACATATAAACATCAAACAATACTTTATTTGCAAATCTGATTATTCGGTTACAAGAGACGTTAAATATTAACAAAGACATCCCTTTGCACGTTATGACTGTTTGATCACATAGCAGCTCTACATAAACTGGACCGCAATCACTTTTTGGCAGAAGATCACTTTTTGACAACACACCTGTCCAGGTGATGAAAGGCTCGTTTTTTTCCAGATTCGGTTCTTGACGAGTCACTCAGTGGAACGAGTTGTTTGGTTTTCCAACTCTTTCGTGCATTTGATTCGGTTGGTGTAATGCATGAGGTACGAGAGAAGTCTTCCACTGACCAGTCGATTTGCTCTGAGCCGGGAATCAAATCAGATTTATCAAGGCGGAAGAATTCAAATACGTGAATAAACTACATTTAACTTTAGTCGATTTTTAGTTACAATAAATATCTTCAACTAAAAATATCAACATATTTAAATAAAAAAAATTGAGGGTAAACCTGCATATGGTGTGTGCACCGTCAAATACGCTGCAAACATTATTTCTGTTCATTTCTGTTAGCTATTGCAACTATTTTATTTATTTAACCAGGGTAGCCACATTGAGATTGAATCAGTAGGGTCCCTGCCAAAAAAGCAGCAAAAAAAACCAAAACAAACATAGACATTAAAACATGAAAACATCCATAACCTATCGAAATCCTCAAGTTTTAGGCCTTCCTGTAGTTGGTTGGTTTAAACAACAGTTAGCAGTAGCTGTTTGTATGCATATCAAGCGAAGAACACACACACACACACACACACAAACACACACACACACGCACGCACAGGTCTGGGACGAACCCAACAGACGGGTCTGGTGAGAAAGCTGGTGGGTTGGTCTAATAGGAACTGTGTACTTGGTTGGGAATATTGCGTAGTGGCCCGACCTGACCGCATCCCTGGTGAAAGGCCCCGCCCTGCCCCCTCTCCCAACCATTTTTTTTTTTGTCTCCTTCTTTCCATACATTTTCCCACCGCCCCGTCTACGCCCACTCAGGGCAGACGTGAGTGTGTGTAGTGCTGAGTCATCATCACCCCTCTCGCTGCCTCTGGGGCTTTAAGAAAAACTGATCCGGTAAATTTAGACGATCCGTCACAGTTTTTCCTATATGGCCTATTTATAGCCCTGAACATGGCATAACGTGACGCGCACACATGTTGTGTTTTGGCTTGGAATGCTGATAGAGATTTTTCCAAGTTTCACAAGAAAGGGATTACTCATCACCCTCACCACAAGGAGGTACCCACATGGGGATTGTCCCTGATCCACGCAGCACAAAAGGCCTCGTCGCTGAGAATGGACTCATGGAAATTCCAAATCTGTTGACAGCCACCGATTCAAACACCATGCCCCAAAATTGCCTGCCACACACGGATTGTTTTTAAGATTAACCCGTCAACGCATTCCTTCATGACGCGTCATTTTCCGACGGCCAGATCGAGAACAGCCTATCATAGGCTGGTCAAAACAAACCATGAATGCCCGCTCGGCATCCAACTCAAGTCCTGAACTTCACAAAAGCCCCCCGTCTCGTTAAAGCTCACGCAACTGTCATTCTAGGGTCAGACCTGGTTTTAATTGACATTCTTGTACGCAAAGAATGGGGCTTCTCTGTTCCCGGCACTGTAGGGCTCTCAACCGGCTGCTTGAGTAGTAACAGTAATAGTTGGGGTCAACAGAGAGAAGGGGCCAGCTAGGAATTGGCCTGTCGACCTTATTAACCCAAACCGATTATATAGTGAAGTGTAGTGCGCTCACATTAAGCTAAAATCCATCCAGTAATACAACTTGACACACATATTAATTATCCCACCTTTAACATAGCTCGGTGGTTCATATTTCCTGACCTCGCTCCGCCGCCGTAGCGGGGACCCTCGCGGTGAGCCAAGAGGGCCGCCGAGGGAATGAGGTGGGATGATGAAATACCTAAAAAAAAAAAAAAGGAGAGAAACGGCGCTTTCATCTCGGAGACGTGGCGGATCGGAATCGACTTTCTCGATCCGGCCTCATTTGCGTCGCTTTCTAAGTCTCTCTCCTCGTCATCACTGCTCCTCCCCTTCCCCCCACTCCCTCTCCCTTCCGCTCTCTCTCTCTCTCTCCCCTGTGTCTGGCCTTGGATTTCCTCCGTCTCCTCCTCGTGCGAGTGACTTCATTCCACAGTGCGTCACAGCACACGTGCTTGGACATTGATGAGCAAATAATGGTTCAATATTCCCGTTAGGAGACGCAACGCGGCGCAAAGATTAACTGTGCGAGCCTCCGGGGCCAGGAACGGGCGCTGCCGTTAACCCTTGCGTTTGTCACGCACGCCGGTGAAAGATTTGGGTCAAAGCGTACGCAGGCCGTCCGCGAAAGCAGAATCCCTGTCCCTTCCTCTTTTCAGCCGCTGTCAAAGTCGCTTCCCTTCTCCGCTGCTGTGCATGGAGTGCCTCACAAGCGTGGTTTTCTCTGGCTTTCCCAATCTCAAGACGGGCACAAGAATAGACATCATGGAGCACGCCCTGCTCTGGGAGAAGAAAACAACAGCAACCTGTACTTTTCCAGTGGACTGTACTGCCACGACCAGGTGCTCGAAACCGAAACCTTTTTTCGGAAGTTAATGAATATGTATGACGCTCCGTTAATGCTCCGTATGACAGAGCTTCCTGTTCAAATAATCCCCCCAACGCAGTTAGGTCAAGATGCTTTACTGTGCCTTGACAAAATGAAGGATTTTGATTTTAATGTTGGCAATGAACTAATATTTCCTAATATTCCTTGGGATTCCAATAGAGATAATGACTGTGTGTGTGTATGTGTGTGTTTGTGTGTGTGTGCATGTGTAAACGAGGGAGCATGCTGGTGTTACATCTAAAAATATATATGGAACAGGGTATATTTAATATTCAGGTTCTTAAAGATAATGAACACCAATACATTTTTAATACCGGTACTTTGTTCTCTCTCTCTCTCTCTCTCTCTCCTTGTCTCTACTAACTTGGTGCTGGGTCACTGACACTCCAGGGATCGTGCAAACTAGAGCAACCCCAATTTTTTGGTTCTCTTCATTTCCTATCTCACTTGCCATTTCTTTGTCATTGTACTCCTACCTATTTAGAAATGATCTGTCAGTCAACTGAGCTCCATATGACCAAGAGTGATGCTTTTCTAAATCATACGTTGGAATCGCATCACTATCGAAGGCGTAGGCCAACCCATAATCCTAACTTTTTAATCATATTTTTTTGATCTATAGCGTTATCGTTATTGTATATTGTTGCTCGTGATCAATCCAAATCGCAGCTTCCAGGTTTGAGTGGACCAGGGCAGATACTATGGTAGCAGCCTGGCCTTTAATTGACAAAACCCGTTCATTAATGAATCATGATTGCAGCTGTCAAAAAAAAAAAAAAAAAAAGAAGAAAACAAAAGTCACAAGGTTTTGTGCTGTTTCTTTATCTTCAATTATTAATGTCAGACGCCAATTTGCCTCTCACAGTCCACTGCTGCTGTATTTGGCTGTGGCCAAAAACATTTTCAAAAATTGCTTTTACGACAGACTATGCCAGGGAAATGTAAATGTAATCTAGCATGAAAATAGACACTTAGAATAGATGACAATTTTAATAATAAATATATACATATACAGTATAGATATATATGTATAATATATAAAAGTACTAATATAAATAATAGACAATGAGACTAAGATTATATAATATTTTAATTAATAGAGATCACATTAGAAATTGATATTTGTTTTGCGTTAAATAAAAGGACTATCCTCATACAGCGCTAACACAGATTAAGTCAACTTTTGCAAAGAGTTTATTTTTTATGCATCTATATACAGAAACATTTACAATGCAATGTATGCAGGAGGTACAATCCATAACGACATGAAAGCTATGGCCCATAACAAAGCACAGCTATGGAGACCAAACAGCACTTGTCGAATGAAAGGACGAGCGCTGGAAGTTTAAAATGTAAAAGACATGTGTCGGCTCATGTATATAGCTGCATTTTGAACAGAGCAAAACCAGGTGTTTTTTTGTTTTTTGTTTTTTAAGAGATTGTTAACGTATGATATTGTGACTCATAGATGAGCAACAACTTGGTCCTGCATGGTAACACTACTGGTGAGAGAAATGGCTCAGGTGAAAACTCTGAATGCTTAGGTAATCGGACAGCGGCTTTTCAACGGTTTCTGTCTAAGCAGTTAAGAGTACAATTTCATACGGCAGAATATATACAACATACAGCGTGTAAAAGGCATTAATTAACATTGCAATATAGTATATCCTTACAAGACTGTAAATAGATGTAGTTCAAGGTGAAGGTTAGGATGGGGAGCTTTAAAAAGCAAATATGATCAAAGTGTCATCTGGAGAAATGATGGCAGTACAGTACTGTGATGACAAATTAGATGGCAGCACAACATCATATCAGGCACATACTATTCTACAACCGCAAATAGTAACGCATTCAGTGAGAAGAACTCAACTTGGCACTTCGAAATTGTGGGACCAAAAGTTCGGGAAACTTTTAGCACCGCACCATGAACTGTTTTTAAACAGTTATATCGTAGAAATACTGTTTATTCAAATGCCATGCGAGGGGGCAGCTCTGGTGGCTTCAAGACAAAAGTAAGACGGAATAAAAACTCCACAAGAAAAGCTTGATGTACAGCTCGGTGATGATGAAAAATGACTTCGTTAAAAATGATTTCTGTACATATACATAAATGTAGGATCCACGCTAATACCTGCATTGTATACTTTCACAATATTTATTCAAAATACGAAATATCCATTCCAATATTACATACTTTAAAATGGTGGCCATTACATTTCCCTTTATGCAAGCTGTGAATACTAAAATGAATTTATTCTCATATCATTTGTGTTTGTGCTGCATCGAAAAGCAGTTGTATCCGTCACAAACCACAAATCGATGTCGTCTCACCTACAAAAATGAAGCGACTGGACCTTTTTATGTTTATTTTTTCCTGCAGAATAAAAAGGGAGCGGCTCGCCGAGTCCCGTGGCGACGGCCTCTGCAATAAAACGGAGCCTCGCTCGTAAAACAAAGAAGGGGCCGGGGGGTCAAGGCCTCCGAGGCCTTGTTAAGTCATCTCCTGCGGAGATGAAGGCTTTCCGTCAGCGCCCTGCTGGAGCGGTGAATCAGGAAACGTATCCATTAAAATGAACATTTGAATCAAACTCCAAATACTTTTTTTTTTTTTTCTTCCATTGTTTCACCCAAAGGTGAGATCCTCAAAGCTTGACCAACCGCAGTGTGTTCACCGGCCACCAGGGGGCAGGCCGGTCGACGTTCCTGGTCGTAGTTGTCATTGTGACGTTGTGCGACGTAATCCAAAACGGCGCCGACGTAATAGATCCTCGTTGATATCGGAGGCGCAGTAGGGTCGCTGTGTGGAGTTTGGTTGACTTCAAGCAGCCGCGGGCAGGGGAGTTTGTGCTGGTGTGGTTGGGGAGGGGGGAATGCTATAAAACAGTGGCCTCTTCCATGGCATTGACCCACCTGCAAAAACAGACGCAGCGGCATCAGTGTTTTTCTAAATGACGAAAGATACACAGGCTGCGCGGCGGGGCATGCGAAGCGCATCGACGCACTACGTCGTACCAAATCCTATGACACGGAAGAAAGAGCAAGAGGGCTAACAAGTCGTTTCAAATAAGGAAGTATCAAAAACTGCTCGTATTGGATAAATAACCAACGGCCAAGTGCATTCATATCAATCGCAATGCACGGATCGTCTGTGAAATAATAAGAACCACGCCATCTCAGAGGTCGACGTGCTTTCAGACAAGGGGGCTATTTGCGCCCTCCTGCGGGCAAACCACTTCTCTACTCTGTCGACACCAGATTTCAGAAGCTGGGACGAGCGATCGCCCACACAATCCGGGCTTATTTTCTGTGACAAAGATAAGAGATTAAAAAAAATAACAATAATAACAAATAAATAAATAAAAGATAATAATAAGATTAAAAAAAAAAAAAAAGTCGAACGCTGTAACCCCGTGGCGCTGACCTGCGTGCGGTGTGGCGGTCCTCCGCCCGGAAGGTGTAGTACAGCGTCTTCTTGTGGTAGAGCTGGAAGACGTCGCCGCTCTCCTCGCCCTCCGGCCTCTCGGCCAGCTTGACGGTGAAGCCCTGCAGGGGGAGGCTCTCCGACGCCACCTTGTCCTGGGGGAGAACCGGGGAGGTCTTATTTTCCCCACACCCAGGGCATGCCTTCTTAAAACACCCCGTTCGCTTGTGTGCGCGGAGAATGCAACCGGAACAGCAGCAGAGGTGGTGCAAATCAAATGACGAAAATGGAGAGAGCACAGAGGTTCCTTTGAGTACGAAAGTAATTAGTGTTTCGCCCAGAGGGGGTGGGGGGGAAAAAAAGCAAAGAAAATGACCGTGACAAATTGGCTGCGGAGGTGTGAAAGTTAAAGTGTTTTTTTGTTTGTTTGTTTTTTTTTAATTTGAGGGAAAAGCGTATGTGTGTTGGTTGGTGCGTTTCAGGGTCCGGTGTGGGAGACTCTGTGCCCCCTCACCTCACGGGTCGCGAAGGTGTAGAGCACCTTGTCTTTCAGCAGGAACCACAGCCGCTTCCACTTCCTTTTGCTCTTCTTGCGGCGCTGCAGGCTGCCGCTCATGCCGGAGCCCTCCGCCCCCAGCGCCACCTGGCGGCACATCAGGCCGTGGTCATTAAAAACAACGTCGCCGAGAGGCCAAGTCAAGCGAGGGGATGCGGGGACCGAACGCGACGGACAGATGTTTTGGCACTTTCGTCGGACCGGAAAGTAGATAAAGATTGTCCCACAGTCGCGCAGCTGCTCCCGCGGTCACGCATGGTAAAGCACCCAGTCTCGTAGGACACATCCTCTCATCGTCGACAGCTCCCTGGTGGTCTAGTGGTTAGGATTCGGCGCTCTCACCGCCGCGGCCCGGGTTCGATTCCCGGTCAGGGAACGGTTATTTATCTTGTCGTGGCGATGTAGCCGCAACTAGCTTCTCTGATAGAATATGTGCTGTTCGCTTTTGTTGTCCCTCTTGTTGTCACTTATACAGCGTCTCATCTTGGAGTATTTTGCTTATTTGTTTATAGAGTTTATATGCTACAATCATTTTTTTTTTTTTTAACTATTCATTAAATGTGTATATGTATATGTACACATATGTACCCCCCCCCCCCCCCCCCCAATGTATCAATAAAGTGCTATCCTATCTTATCAGTCTTATATATCTATAATACAACTGATTTGGGAGGCAATCTGTAGAATAAAGCAACGACAATTGAATTTAGCCTGGATGGTAAAGTCAGCTGTATGACTTGTGAAACGATGTACTATATACCATGCTGGTATAGTGATGCAGAGACATCCCTGCTGCTCTAGTGGTTAGGATTCAGCCCCCCCCCTACTGTGGCCTGGGTTAGATTCCCAGCCTCCTGCATTCGATCCATCAAAACTATTTAGGAGAAGCCAGAGGACGGTGGGAGAAACTCCGGTTCTGATGCCAACGCCTTGATCAAGGGCGTCCGCGGGAGCGTCCTAACGCCCTCAACGTGCACGTCTTCATGGTGGGAGAACACGCAGATTCCACGCGGAAAGGCCCCAGTCGGGTTTGACACTAGAACCGCTGAGCCGCCACGCCCCCATTTAGTACATATATTCATGCGTTCCTCAACACAGAGAGAGAAACGTTGAAAGCAAACGCACTGGTCTGTGCCATTGGCATAGGGCTTGACTCTCGTGATACGTCCCATGTTGTTTTGCTTGTTGCTACAGTTACACATTTCACTTGGATGAAGACATATGGAGAGAAATAAATCCATGTTGCATTTGTTTTACTCTTTCTGGATAAAACTGACTTCTTTTCCATTCAGCCATGGTGTTTGGCAACAATTTGATATCCCCGTTAATCGTTTTTCAGTGGAATCATATCATCTTTAAATTAAGATATTGCCATATCATGCTAATGATGAGAAGGTGATTATGACCCCGACAAACATATACATCTGAATATGTCTGTGCAATGACGGAGGATGTATTTTTTTGGTTTGTCATACTTAATATTACCTAGAGTTTTAATGAACCTCAGTTTGGTTCTTTAACATGGGTCGGGATTATATGAACAGATATGGTGATATATCGACAATGTTTGAAATACAATTATGTGAATAATATTAACATTATATTATAATTATTGATTTGAAAAATGTAATGATATATAAGTCAATAAGTGCAGGGCTTGTGGTCCACCTGGTTGAGAGGCGAGCTGCTCTTCCTGCTCCTCCACAGACTAGGGGGCTGCAGGCTCTGGAACACGGCCGAGAGAGGACGGCCGGCCCGCTGGGATCGAGGGCTGGAGTTACCACAAGCCCCAGACACACTACCACCTAGACACACACACACACACACACACACACACGCACACACACACACACAGTAAGACGATTTTCTAGCTGACAGAAAGGAAACTACTACACCTCTATGGAAAAAAAGCAAAGCCCCACCTCTTTTCCTGAGCTCAGCATAGCAGTGGTCACACACCTTGACCATCCTGTCTTTGAGGTACTTCAGAGGGTATCTGTTCCTGGAACAGGAGCGGCACACGACCTGTTA
Source organism: Zeus faber (assembly GCF_960531495.2). NCBI lineage: Eukaryota > Metazoa > Chordata > Actinopteri > Zeiformes > Zeidae > Zeus > Zeus faber. The sequence goes on from NC_137192.1 coordinate 10,624,202, forward strand.
GGAGCGAGAGAGAGAGAGAGAGAGGGAGGGAGAGAGAATATTGTTTTCAAACCGCATCTTCCTCAACTGAGCATCTGAAACGGATGAAACAGCATTTCCCACCTTGCCGCAGGCGTTGCAATGGTGCCGTCTGAGTGTCAGGCTGAAGTCCGAGGTGCAGTTCATACACATCATCACATGGGACACGGGCACCATCACGGGGGCCGCCTCGCCGAGAGCCATCCACAGCTTCTCACGGGCCTAGAGTGGGAACAGACACCTTTGGAAAATATCGCTATGCGAGGCGTACCCTTGTAGGCAAACAAGAGATGATACACAAAAGCAAAGCAACTACATGTTCTGGGACTTGGAAACACCTTTAATAACTAGACATATTTGTCTTCATTACCTCGCTGCACGGTCCACCAAATGTACACAGTCCTGCTGCGTGATCTGCGATGGCTCTGCTCAAGGTGTGGAACCAGTCCTCTCTCTCACCAACCGAGCTAATGGACACGGGACAGACACAGGGAACTTGCCGGGTGAGTTGCATCTATAAAGACCTTGAGGACCGAAAGCCTGGACTTGACCAGAGGCACAGAACACCTGAATTCAGAGTCAGACCAGCGCACCTGGCAGAGAGGGTGATGGTGATGTCGGATACCTCGATCTTCAGACAGTTCAGGACGCTGTCAAGGACAGGCTTGCTCACCTGGCGGACGATACCACAGCGACAGTCAGCGGCCTTTCATTGGGCCAGCGCAGAGGTAATCAGAGAGGTTGAGAGGTCAATTTACCTTCATGCCAGACAGAGACAGGGTGTTCTTCAACCTGTATTTCCCATCCTGCTGTGGGTATGTGTACAGCATGATGTCATTCATCTAAAATGCCGGAAAGACACAAAAGAAGAGGATCATTAGAGGTATAATGCAGACTTCCATGGAAGTATTATACATTACTTTTAGGGTGAGCAATTAAGACTAAATTGTTTTTCAGTGCATGTCAAAAAAAAAAAAAAAATCAAGATCATCAGGAGAGCCACTCTGCCTGTCAGAATGACTTCAGTTTCATTTCATACGCTTCTGAAACATTTTGTTGTACGTAGTTGTTATGCGCAGAATAGTTCCTCGGTTCACTTTATCTTAGATTAACGTGAGTAACAATGACCACAAGGTGGCACCATCTCCTAGACCAAGATTCCACACACTGCATTCCGTACGCCTAACTATCAGACACATCTTGAAACCTCCCTGGCTCAGTCCAAAATCTTGCGTTACAATTCCTTTCACACCATTCACACACCTATGTGCAAAATCGTCCCCACCCTTTCCCATGTAATCGCACAACAATGTCAGGTATATATTAAAATAAGATCAAAAAAAGGCCGTTTGTTTTTGTGCCACGCCAAAACTATTGTGGTCCTCGGAACGCACTCTTGGACCATTGTGTTGTGAGAACTATTTCGTTTTTCAGGCCAGACAAAAGAGGGGTGACATCATCGGTCACACCTAATGTGTGCTCTAAACATCCGCTGGGGCCTTGCAGGCAGCATCCAGGAATTCTCCGCCCTCCTTCTCTCCAGGACTCTGGCCCACTCCGGCCTCCCGCTCCGGAGACCCCCAAGGCAACAGCGTTTACAGCCCCGTTGCCGTGAGAACCAGGGCAGGGCAGAACCGGCCTCCTCCAGCCGCCCACCGCCGGCACAACAACAACAACAACAACAACAACAACAACAACAACAACAACAACCACAACAACAGCACCGACAGCCGCAGTTACTGGTTGGCCGAGGATGAAACACCCGCATGCACAGGCCTCTCTCTCAGTGCGAACTGCAGCCGCAGAGAGAGAAGAGAGATCCCAAAGAAAAACAAGACGTGACCGACGGACGGAGGTCTCGGATAACGTTTCCGGGGACAAAAAAAAAGAAACAAGGCGGCCGGATTGACGCCTTTGACGGCCGCATTTTTCAACGTCAGGGTTTCATCCCGCCGACCCCCTCGCCCCCATCTGACACCCCCACCCCCACCTGTCACACCTGTGCTCTCTCTCTCTGACAGGGTGGTCCATCTCCGCTGCTCCGGATTCTCTTTCATCCCCGCTCCCACTCACTCGCTCGCTCATGCCGTCTCTCACTCACCCTGGGCTTCTCATTCCTGTCCTGGGGAGACTGGTGGGAGGTGTGCTGATGGGGTTGTTGTTTCCATCGCTCTCTCACTCTCCCTCTGTCTTTCTCTCTGTCTCTCTCCCTCTCCCGCTCTCTCTCTTTCCCGCTGAGGTTGAGTGACGGCTTTCACCCTTGCCAATGCTTAGCTTTGCCACCACTCTTTAGAAACCTTAAACTGCCCATGACCCTGGACTCTGAAGCCATCCACCGCCTGGAAGCAAAATAATATAATACACACCTGCAAATATAGCAATGTGTCTTTGTCATTGTGTTAAAATCAAGTCTATATCAATAACAATCTTTTTTGTTGCACTTGGATTTCTAGGAACGAGTGCCAGTTGATGATGACAAGACAGAAAAGCCTCAGCTAGGATCGACAAAATCCCACAAAAAAAGGATTCTAAATTATTCGTCGAAATACATTGATTTGAGTAATTGAATTTATCCGCCTGGTGTTTCGGCTCGTTCAAAATAATTTTGTAGAAAAGTCACTTGACCGGAATGACGCTAGAAACTGAATGACTGGATGTGTAAATAGATAAATAAAACCTATAAAATCCAAGTCAAAGCAGAGTCTTTCACTCAAATGCACACTATGAGCCAGAGTTGACTGTACACAGGAACATTGGGGACATTTCCCAAATTTTTTTTTTGTGTTTGTGCAAGCCCCCACCCGAAACCCCACCCCCACCCCTCCATGCATTCTACAGTCTGGCCTTCAATTTACTGTCTGTCCCCCTCCCAGTACACAGGATGCCGGCATCCAGTAACCCCCACCAAACATCCTGTAAAGGAAGCAGGGCCCTGGAAAACAAGTGCTAGGAGTGGGGGGAGGAGAGAGAGAGAGAGAGAGAGAGAGGGAGGCGGGGTGCGGCCACTCGTCGCTGGATGGGTGTGGTGTGTGTCTGGACCTACGAGGCATTGACCAGTGACCCCCACCCTCCATCACAGCGGCTCGATCCTCTTCCTCACACTCCACACACCTCCCCGGCTCCCCCAGGCCGCGAGAGACATTGCAAGTACTTACCAGAAACAGGTGCCGGGGCTGTCGGTTTTTCCTGGACACCTTCATGAGGGTGCCCTCCTTCACAAACACCTGTCCACGGAACACAACGGAGGAAAAGCATGTGAGTTCTGGGACTGCCCCACCCCCCTCCGGGCAGTGCATAAGGACTGGTATTCAGATGGCGTCTCAGAGCTAAGTATTGTTGTGTCGGAGGCCCTCACCCGCCCCGGCTTGAGCAGGTCCCGCTTGCCTCTGACGCTGTACTCGATGTGGACCAGGCGCAGCAGGTTCTCCTGGGGGACAGGAAGAGAGAAGACAGCGGGGGGTTCATTTTTCCCTTCCGTGATAGACAGAAGGAGAGGGGTGAAACTGTCCCTGTTTGTTTGTGAATGAAAGGGAGCCAGAGCGGGAGGAAAGGGATGTGATAGTGGAAAATGAAGGGGGCGGGAGAGTTAGAGGAACCCTGTGTTTCCACTGTCTGTCAGCCTGCGTGTGCATGTGTGTGTTTTAGAGGGTCTAGTATGTTCGTGTGTCCAGGCACGTTGATGCATGGTTGGCTCAGAGACAGACGGCGAGAGAAAGAGAGAGCGAGAGAGAGAGAGAGATTGATGGACAGATGAGGCCAGTGATAGTGAGGCACAGGGGAATGTGCACTCTTTGACGGTGATGAAGCTGTGTTGGGGGGTTTTGTGTCTTTTCTTGGGCTTTAAGTGTGCGTGTGTGTGTGTGTGTGTGTGTGTGTGTGTGTGTGTGTGTGTGTGTGTGTGTGTGTGTGCGTGTGTGTGTGTAAGAGGAGGGAATGAGCTACGTCCACCCTCACACTGCGCCCTTTGTTACGATGCACCTGGGACTCTCCCTTCTTTTTCGGTGTGTGGCATCATCTCCACTCGGCAACGCATTAATCAACACGCCGCCGAGGCCAGGGAGCGGGGGAAAATAAAATGGAGATGGCTGCTTTTTCCCTTCTCTTGGCAGTCTCGCCGTCTTCCCAACGCGACAGATTTACACACAGGAAGACCTCAGCTCGCCCACTATTCACGCTTGAGCTCGCGCTGTCTAAACGCTCGTTCCTTCTATCGGTTAAATGGGGATGAATCTCGACAAAAGCAACATGGTACTGTGATTGGACACGCCGTGCTGTGAGGCTTAACTTACCCCGTGTTTCAGATTGTCGTTTGCCTGGTCGGCCACATCGGACACGATCACCAAGGCAGCTGCAACACAGACGGCGGGAGAGAGAGAGAGAGAGAGAGAGAGAGAGAGAGAGAGAGAGAGAGAGAGAGAGAGAGAGAGAGAGAGAGAGAGAGAGAGAGAGAGAGAGAGAGAGAGAGAGAGAGAGGACTTAAATACAGAACTAATGAGAGGAAACACACTCTGCTTGTATCTCAGCAACTGTCCCCTGATAGCTATCTAACAACCGCATTGTGTTAGAGTGTGTGTGTTTGTTTTACTATACTTGTGAGGGCCGGTCTCTGAATTAACTTTTTTTTTGGGTTTAGAAGTGCATCAGGAACATGGGTCCTCACTTACCAGGTATATTTACTTGGACCTCACTTTGAAACCAGTACAAGAATGTGTGTGTGTGTGTGTGTGTGTGTGTGTGTGTGTGTGTGTGTGTGTGTGTGCGTGCGTGCGTGTGTGTTATACATACCAAGTGCTCAGATTGTAGAAATTGAGACAAAGGGATGAGAGGCTCACCTTGCGTGTCCTCGTACTCTTTAGAATCAGGGGACAGGTTGTTCAGGTAGTCTGAAGGAGCGCGTGAGAAAGGAACAATGTAGTATAATGTCAAATACTCACTTGTTCTATTTTACTTTCATACCAGCGTGGTCCTCATATAGAAGCTAGCCACGATGACACTACCTGAGCCACCTTGGTGGGTCAATTACACGGTGTGATGCTTATTTCACAGGCCCTTCCAGCTGGCGCATCTCTGCCATTTTTGTCCAGGTTCCAATATTATGTATGTGTGTTTCAATCAGAATTTCTTTAATTTGCCAGGTACATTCATATATATATACATTTATACATGTATATAATTTGCATTAAAAAATGGAGAATAAAAAAAAGAATAAAATCAAATTGAATAAAAAGTGAAGTGAAAAAAAAAAAAATGAATATGTACAAATAGCCAAGAAATACAAAAAAAAAATTTAAATAAGAAACAGAAAATCAGTCAGCTATAACAAAATATATAGAATATACAAAATATGATACAAATAATGATGAACAAATAGGAAAATGACGAGTGACTTGTGACGAGTGAGGATGTGTGATGGTCCATGTGTGTGTGTGTGTGCGTGCGTGCGTGCGTACGTGTGTGTGTGTGTGTGTGTCTTACCAGTGAGTAGCATGCGGTACTGGAGCACCCTCACTACCACCTGCAGCAGCTGGTGTTTCAGTGGGATGTCAGCTCCTTCTGGACCTTGCGTCTGTGCAAACACACATTGCGCATTGAGGTCAACCAATAGTTTTTGTTGGATGCATAAGAAAAAAATAAAAATGCATGTATCCACACATGTTTTTTTATATGCCCTTATACAGTAATCGGCAAACTCTGCTGAGGTGTTGAAAGGTAAGTCAAGGTTAGAGATGAAAAAGGGCCAATGTTAAGATAACCTTGGTGCACACACAGGCCGACCTTCCAGCTTCTCTCTACGATCCCCATTCTTCTCCCCAAAGCCTGCCAGGTGACAAGGGGGACAGAGAGGCCAACACAATGAAAGAAAGATCTGGAAAATCAATCAGGACCTAATTGTCTCTGACAGGTATTTATGCCCTGAGCAGCAGGGGAGCGATGGGGGACCGAGTGCACCCGCAGACACACACACACACACACATGCATACACACGCACGCAGGCACCCACACACACACACACACATACACACACACACACACACACACACACACACACACACACACACACACACACACACACACACACACACACACACAGGATTCTCTAATCCAATAAAGTCCTTTCCTTCATTAGAGACACAGATAGCACCCTGCAGGAAACAGCATCTTCATCTCATTTTGCACACACACACACACACACACACACACACACACACACACACACACACACACACACACTCCAGGCGGGTGATAAGATGGCGCTGTGAAGGGGAGGGATGGACAGGGAGTAAAAACAGACCATCCTCTGTCTTCATTATTGGCGCTCAGAAGTCGAATCCAAAACAGAACACCGGGCAGCTGTAAACCACCATCACACCTTTTATTTTAATGAATAATCTTCCAAAACCTTCTTCCCTCGCTGTCTCAGGAGGAATTTTTTATTTTATCTTTCATCACTCGACATCGCTCTCTGATTTGAGTCGCCACTGACTTCTTTCCCTTCTCACTATTTTCTTTTTAAAATATTATTTTCTGCCATCTCCTGCGTCCTCTTGTTCAATTGACACGCTAGAGATGATAATTAACAAAGATGGGTATGTTTGGGCGAGCGAGAATGGGAAAGGGGGAAGGAGCGGTGAGGAGATGCAGGCGCTGCCTAATATCCAGAGAGGGAATAAACACACACAAACAAATGCATAAACACACTCACTAACACACTCCTTTGTGTCTGTGGCGGCTGGCTGATTTGCTGCCTGCACACACTACTGATCTAATTGGCGAGTTGTAGAAGAGGCCACTCCTCTAATTAGCTCCTGTTTGCCTCATTTCCCTGCTGCCTTTAGAGGGATCTCACTCCATCCTTCTCTCACTCTGCCTCTATCCACCTGGAGCACAGTGGCCAACAACCCCAAACCCTGTTGCCCTGTTGCCCTGTTGTAAAAGCACTGGTGGCTGATATACTGTAGCTCATTTGCCTGGAAAGGCTCAAACAAGCGTGAATCTTTAAATTTTAATTGACGGATTGTGCTGTTTCGAATGGAATTGGGATGCTCCATCAATCTCAGTGAAGCTCCCTGGGTGGCGTGGCCAAAGAGTACATCCGTGGTAGGTCACAGTCCAGCCTTAAAAGAGCATGACTGCCCTGTTCTCAGATGCGGAGAAGTGTAGGAATTGGTTCTATGGAGCACCTGATAACGCGGGAGGAGGATGTAGTCTTAATGTTAAAATGGGTGGCTTTCCCCTTTTCAAAAAACTGCAGCAAAAAAGGACTTGGAGACTAAAAGCGGAGCTCAGACGCCAAGAAGGAGCAGACGCACAAACAGCCATGCACACTCATGTACACACACATATGCACACATACACTCTGATCCATACACAGGGTAGACACATATATGGCCAAAAACACATAAGCACACACACACACACACGCGTGCGCGCACACACACACTCGGGTGTATTGGCGGCTATTTACAGATGGTGGCTATTGGCTGTGGAGAAGAGGCTGTAATCCGGTAACGGTCCAGCAGTGAATCTGATCAGGGTCCATAGCTACTTCATCACTGTCATCACCACATCCACAATCAGGTTACCAGCCGCTACACCGCTGGACACAGGCTTAGAGCCCCCAGAGGAGGGTGGGGGTGGTTGGGGGAAGAGGGCGAAAGGCAGAAGAGAGGGGATTAGAAATTGGCAAGTATAGAACGTGAAGGATGTAAAGTCAGCAGAAGTATAAAATAACAATTGTGGGTGGGGTGGGGGGGGGTAAAACGTGGTGCATATACAGGTGTACGGTCAGTCCACGTTTCTGCACGTCAAATGAAATTGAACTTTAATTATCACTTTGTTGAAATTCTGCGTATAGATTATAACAACGTATGTTTATATACCATTACCATTTAGGGAAAAGATAATAATTGCCCAACAAACATATCACACAACTCTTAGAGACAAGGCATGAGCTGGCAATTCTGTTTTAATATAAATTGTATGATTTTGAGTCATATATGCCAAAAAATATATAGGCCTAAATATTAATATGTATTTATCCGCAAATATAAGTCTTCTCTCTCTTTTTGAAATACCTCACTTTAAGAGTTACTGACCAGGGGTGTAACGATTCACTGATACAAATCGGAAACCGGCTTTTAACGTTGCAACAACATAGAATGCAACCACGTGGATACGTGGACTTTGGATCGATCTAAATGTACCATGAACTGGTCGATGACCCGATTGTGAAGTTAGGAATCGGTCGACTGAAGCTTTGCTGCTAATTCTACTTTAGTATAAACTAAGCTGTTGTGGAAGATTCCCTGACATAACCTTACAAGTCATGTTACTTTCACGCCGTTGAACCGACAACCAAACTCCTCCCTCGTGCTCTCTCTGTCTCCGACTCCGTCTCACCACACACACACACACACACACACACACACACACACACACACACACACACACACACACACACACACACACACCCGCACCAGATCGGCCTGCACTTGAGTACCGACCATACAGTAAGCATTAAAAAATCAAAAGCTTAACAGTCCGGAAAATAGGAGAATAAAAATAATAATAAAAAGAAATAGGATAAAAAAAAAAATGTAAACGTCAGATATATCTATGATAATATCTATATAATATATATAATTTTTATGTATACAAATTGCCAAAAATACAAAACAGAAATCGTCAAATATTTAAGATATGCTTTTATAGAAATGAACTTTATTACATTTCACTGCATATATGTATGAAAGTATGTATATGTATGTGACAAATAAAAATCTTGAATCTTGAAATGGCTTATTGTTATTGATGATGTAAAATGAATGTCTACATTAAACAAACGTTAAGAGCTGTATCAGATTGCATCCAATCGCACGGAATTGTTCCTTGAATCGTATTGTAGCCCATGTTTCCGGATCCGTATCGGATCGGAGAGATGCACACCCCGATTACTGACTGTACTTCACAATGAGTAGGTTATTTACAACCAATAAATATGTAACACACTTGATGTCCATTTCACATTAAGCACGAATGTGTAAGGATAACATTTCCTGAGTTGCACATTAAAACTTAGATGATGTTCCTAGCTATGAATGTACAGAAATGAATATGAATTTGGAATATAAATGTGCGATGAGCAACAATCTGTGCGCAAATGTGGACGGCAGCCAGGGGTTCCCTAGGGGTTTCTAAATGTACGGCAATTAAAGAAAGCAATTGCTACTTTACGATGTGATGAAGAGCTCATATTTCACTTGACGAGCCTCAAACCGGTAGCCGCATTATTGACTTTGATCAAGGTTATCGTAAGCTACACTCGAATCACTTTTAATGGCGGAGAGAGGCCGCGTGTGAAGGCATCCTCTGCTTTACATGCTGGTGCGATTATAAAGGTCATTGTTTAACCGAACACGGTGGCGTCTTCCTCCTCTCTCTCTGTCTCTCTCCCTCTCTCTCTCTCTCTCTCTCTCTCTCTCTCTCTCTCTCTCTCTCTCTCTCTCTCTCTCTCTCTCTCTCTCTCTCTCTCTCTCTCTCTCTCTCTCTCTCTCTCTCTCTCTCTCTCTCTCTCTCTCTCTCTCTCTCTCTCTCTCTCTCCTCCTTGCTTTACTCCACCCCCCATCCCCCCCACCCCCCTACACATAGTGTGGTTCAGCTAAAGTATTTTTGGAGAGGGGGCAGCTGGAGATGAATATTCATGTGGGGAGGCAGTCGGTGCCTTGTCGGGTCACTCTTCTAATCAATACAGAAATGCCTGGAAAGTGTGTGTCAGCCAGTCACAGCGGAAGCAATCAAGTGTGTCTCGTGAGTTTCGGTAGGAAGGTGTGAACAACCACGGAGCACGATCCAAAATGAAAATCTCCATACACCATCGACTCTGTCATTGCCTGAAATGCCGCTTCTTCGGTCCACAAATGACCAAAACAAAGACGAAATGAGGCAAAACAGCTTCATTCAAGAAGGTCTGTGTGCTGCTGGAGGTAAGTCTCGACTCCATGAACAGTGAATCGATGCTATGGACCAGGTCATCGATGCATGGAAATGAAAAATCTATAGTTGCGTCTCTGTGGTCTTATCTGTTGAACCTCTTCATAACCCTGGAGCGAGTTAGTCAATATGTTTATCGTATGCGGCTTGGCCATACATGTTCTTATTCAAAATGCTGATAACGCGCTGGAGAGGAGACCCAGCTACAGTATTAGTGGATTACTGGGACAGTTTTAGAAAAAAATCATGTGTCCCAGCCTGTCTGTGATTCCTAGACAGTTCGCCCCCCCCAAATCCTTTCATTTTTTAGGGGCGGATTACTTATATATATCCGTAGGGAAGGGAAAACAAAATGAGTGTTTGAGGCAGGTTACTGAAGATGAGTGGATGACAGCGCAAAGGTCAGTCCCGTGGAGGGACGGAGGATGAAGCAGGTTTGGTAATGCCATTATCTTGCCATGAACGCTGGGCAACAAAAGCTGCTGAGTGGATACGGAGGTCAGGTTAGGTTACGGCTCGACTAAAATGTTGTTACCACACTACAGGAAACCTCTGTGAACATGCCATTTTGTGACAGACAAATACAATAACGCCAAATGCTGCAAGAAAATGGATGGTGTGCAAGGCTGTGTGCGTGTTATCCGTACACAGTGAAAATACACCTAAAACTAAAAAAAATAAAAATAAAAAATTTCAATGACTCCCGCCACGATACATTAGCAATTAGCTTTGTTAACCTTTCACTGTCTGCCTGGCTGGGGCCCTCATTCCGTGAAAGGGAAGAGAGATGTCTTACCTCGAAGGTCTTGACGACGGCGGCAAAGCCAGGGTTGTTCCTGGAGCTCTCGTCCAGTAAGGACATGCTGCGGTCATGCTCACAGATGTAGGTGTCGAACACGCCAAAGTCCTCGCGGCGCGACAGGATCACATCTATGACTCTCTGGCTCTCCTCCCTGCAGAGATAGTGAATTCAGAGAGGGATTGAGGACTCTGAAATGAAGTGACATGCAGTGAAGCATTGTAAATCAACTGATATACACCGTGCGGGTTGTAAGAGCAAGTCTGTGTGTTACTTTGGGGAACTTTAAGAAGGTGGAAACGTGCTATTTCAGTGGATTGAGGTCTTCGGGCTTCTGTCTGAAGGACATTATCTCAAAATCACTCCACAGGCCGGACGACCAGTTTGGAAGCAGGGGTAGTTTAGGTTGACTTTCACAACCTCAGTTCAGAGGAAATGATTTGTCAGACGACTTCTCAGGTGGCAGGACCACTACTTGTACGCGCTTCTCCTCACCACTGACTGATGCGGTCCTCCAGCTCTGCCAGGATGGAGCTGTGGAGGGCGTAGACCTGGGGGAGCACGCTCAGTATCTCCCCCAACCTCTGCTCCGTCATCGCCGGCTCCCCATCCTCGTCCGCCGCTTCAGCCACCGCTGTCCTGAAGTCCTACACAGAGGGGAAGAGCGAGTGAGGGGAGTTGTGGAAAACCAGTCGACAGATATTTATAAAGGTTCACAATGTGGCTAAGTGGGAGTGTGACGGAAAGCAGCGGAGGAAAAGGGGGTAGATCAACGAGGAAAGTACAGGGTGAGGAAAAACAAGGAAGGAAGGAAGGTCAGATCCTAAACATCCTTCCTGCCACCCTTCCTCCAAATACACTTTCATTTCCATAGAGCCCCTTCTCGCACCAGCCCCGAACCTTCAGGCTCTGTCCAGGCATTCAGGAAGGGAGTAAAACATCAGGTGCGGTCGCAGAACATCCTTGGTACTTCAACGCTCCGGTGCTTTGCCCCGTCGCACTATTAATTTTCCCATTGACACAGACCTCCACAATGTTAATGCAGCTTGGTTCAATTGCCAAGCAGAACGGGCCGTAATAGCTTCCGTGTCAGTGACCATAAGGGGCGACTACGAATGGAGTTATGGCAATGTCTCTGGAAGTGAATATCTCTAAGAAAGGTTATTTATTTAGTCGGCTAATGGAGAAAAGATCCAGCGAAAAAAGGTACGCTAATCATTAAGGTGTCAGAAAAGCTTGAACAAACACTTGTGGCGGCGGTGTCTTTGGGTAAAGCTGTCTGGCCACCTCGCAACACATTTATAATAGGAGGCTTTAATGCGTCTGGCGGGGGCAACCGCCTTGGGCCCATCCAGCGCGGCTTGGAGAAAAGCACAGACATAAAACAAATAGAGACATCTCGGGTGGCAGCGGCAGTGACATTGGACTGCCTCGCACCTCGCAGTTCATCATGCGCAATCGATGGCGCCCGAGTTTGCATTCATCACTTCTGCCGCCGAACGTCGACGGCTACCCGACGGGCTCTAGGAGGCTCCCTCTCCAGGGCTAAGCCTTTCGTACACACATAGACAAACACACTCCCGCGAGCACACACACACACACACACACACACACACACACACACAGACGCACACGTACAAACATTAGGCTGTCCTGTCCAATGCGAGGTAATCTCCTCTGAATGGCAGCAGCTTTGCCCGCTATCGCTTCTCCTCTATATTCTCTTTAACTCGGAGAAAGCAGGTCAACAAGCAGGACCGGGCCGTTGGTTTTGGGAAGGTGCTACACAGTTCGGAGGTTAAAACGAGAGGGGGGAAGACAGGGCTGAGCCAGATACGTTGAAGCTAATGTTGAGAAAACCCCGCAGATGAGGAGCATCGCTTCCCCTTCCTTGTGTGGACAGTGTGTGGAAATTCTTTGTATTTTTGTTATTCCTCACCAAACAATGGAACAATAGCCCATATGACAGTCTTGATTTTCTTCCCCCAACTATGCGCGTGCGTGCATGTGTGTGTGTGTGTGTGTGTTGGGGCACACTAATTATCCCCCACTGCTCAAGTGATGGAATGCCACAGCCCGTGCCCGGTTCCATTTTGTGTGCTTTCTATATCAAACAGTGGCCGGTATCTCGCTGCATCGCTCTCACCTTTACAAACAAAAAGGCGCCGGGATCGGACGTATGCATAATGCAGAAGCATGATGAAAAAGCCTATGAATGTCATCCTTTAACTGCAACAAAAAAACAATTTGAGTCACTTTTCAGCTATGACTTTAGAGCTGAGGTGAAGCCAAGGTGACTCCGCTGCTCTCAATGTAAACATTGATCTAATTATTTAAAATGGTAAAAATAGATGTTTGCATGATATACAACAAATGAAAGACAGGAAAAGAAAAACCTGCTTCCTGATAAGTCTGTAAATCCAGGTAATTAGTCGGATCCAGTGTGATGATGACACTGTAGACGTACGCTCACTAGAGGAAAGCGATGTATAACATTTGCATCACTCAGCTGGTGAAAGGTGTCAAATGGCATAAAGTGTCTGCTTTTGCATTCCATCACCGTAATCATAAATCATGGCGAGCCGCTCCTCCGTGAGTAATTCAGGTTGCGACCTTGTTCAAGGGTACGTGGTACAGGGTGAGTGATGGCTTTTCTGAAACACATCCTGTCAGATTGGTACCGGCCGTCCACTCAGACACATGCTCGCTCTCTCTCTCTCTCTCTCTCTCTCTCTCTCTCTCTCTCTCTCTCTCTTTCTCTCTCTCTGTCACATACACACACAGGGGATTTTGATCAAAAAGGTAATCTTTTCTAAAAACATAATTTCCTCGAACCTGCGTCAAGGTCAGTTTAAAGCGTTTTTTGTTTTTTTAAGGTAGACATTCGTCTTTCCAGCTAACTCTGTGGGGACTGGCTGTCTGAGAACTGCCTTTTGGACAGGCGGTAAATGAGAAATGATGGGAACAGATGACCACGTCTCCAAAATAACCATCGCTCACCTCGTGACTCACTCCTGTCTGGTTCCGCAATCTGTTCATTCTGAATGAGCCAAATGGATGCAATGTCCGTCACAGACCAACGCACAAGACTATTCTTAACTTGAGGTGTCAGACAGACGGGACGGAGGGAAAGCTGGGCGGCGTCAGCTGCAGACCCTGCGTCATGCTGCGACGGACCACCTGAGCCTCACATGTTGACCCTGTCCGGACCAGGAAGCGGACCTTTGCTGCAACAACGCTGATAAACCCACATCAACACAGCTTTAGAAAGGAAAGAGGTGGCGGTGTAGGAGGTGTAACTCTTGATATCGTGCATCATGACGATGAGAAGGCGGATGGGGACTGGGATTGACTTGGACACTGCAGAGGGCTTTCCTCCGAATGAAATGACGCAACGGGCTTTCCTACCTCCTGAAGACGCTTGAGGGCACTGACGTGTCTGGAAAAAGAAACAAAAAAAACCCAGAATATAATAACATGCGATGAAAATGTCAAAAGGAAGTGAGAATTTACTTATTTAAAAAAATAACCTCTCTTGATAAGTGTGGAAATGGTTTGAATTCTATTTCCTCCTCGCTTGTCATGGTTTTGAGTTAGATCTTTCTTTCACTTTATCATTTTGAAATGGAAAAGCAGACGGACGGAAGGATGGAAGATGGAGGGGAATTGTGTTTTGTTTCTGGATACGTGCAAGAGTTTTCAACAACGTTTGCATTTTCAAATTCTATTTGGACTTTTGACTCATTCTAAATTTGACAAGTAAATTTAACCAGAGATGTAGATCCTCGGATTCTATCCAACACATTCTACTGTTTACAGTATCAACTGAGCTGGTTTAAAGTGGTAATCCATAAGATTATTATGTTGATAAAGTCCCATATTTTATACTTTATTTAGTTACCACTTTTAAGACACAGGCATTCCATGTATTTGTGTTCAGCATGTGCTCCTCTATATGCTGTTTCCATTGTTGGGTGGTGGGGTCCGCCTTTCCTGACAAGAATGCGATAAGGAAGTCATAACTTACTTATCTTACTTCTGTAGTGACTAAAAAGAACATTGCTTCCCAAGTGTTTCAATGGTGTGAATTATATTTCCTAATTTCTTGTCATTCTTTTAGTTAGGGTTTACTTTCAAATTCTGTAGTTTTTGCGTCATTTTATTATTTTAAAGGTAAAGGAACGGTCTGAATTCTTTTGCTCCTTTTTCGATGCCCTCACTACACCCCACGGGAATAGTTAAGTGGGGTAGCAAGGGCAGGCTTGACGTCCTATAACTTCAACATGACGCCCTGCGATGTAATTGCTTGTCAGTCGCTGCAGTCGCTGTGTGTCGACAAATTGGCGTAGACCTTGATAAAAGCGGTGGAAACAAAGTCGAGGTGAGAAAAGGCAGCGGGGGGGGGGG
Source organism: Zeus faber (assembly GCF_960531495.2). Taxonomy (NCBI): domain Eukaryota; kingdom Metazoa; phylum Chordata; class Actinopteri; order Zeiformes; family Zeidae; genus Zeus; species Zeus faber. The sequence continues at coordinate 10,639,416 of NC_137192.1, forward strand.
GGGTGTGTGTGTGGGTGTGTGAGCAGGGGATACTCACAATCGCTCGGAGTCGACGAGCTCTTTGGCGATGTAGAAAGCTCGCGATCGTCCATCAATCTGTTTGCCAGGGAGGGAAAAGAGCTGAGGATGAATGGACGGGGCCGATGTGTAAAAGGCTCTCACCGAGCAAGGATTCCCCTACGTCTACAGCGTTAATGGCAGGGTGAAAAGAGCTAGTTCGCTTGCACTTTTTTTTTTTTTTCCTCTTCATATTTTCGCTGTCAAAGTAAGACAGATTATTTCATTAAAACGCTGCGTGGACCTGAAAGCGTTTCCGAACGTGGAACTTTTCAATTCAGATGCATTATGTATGAGCAGCCCGTGTGTGTGTGGTGACAACAATGCTCCCCATTGATTTAGAGGCTAATCGCAGGCCTCAGAACACTCAGGACAAATCATAACACTGAAGCCATTTGGGGATTTACTATCCCCACTCTCGCTCTCTGTCAGCTTGAATATTTTTCCTATCAGTGACTATAAGGCAATAAGGCATTAATAGCAATGTCCTCAAGTAACAGCCAAATTCAATTCAAATTAAATTCTCATCGAACTAAGAAGAAGAAAACAAGGAAATGGCCCCATCACGTGACAGGGAGCGAGGGGCTGATATTATTGTGGCAGAGGGACGGGTGGGGTCCATCCCAGGGCCACTGTGAAATGGCTGCCTGTGATCATGTAAGAGGTCAGAGTACATTTACAGAGAGATGTAGATCAGCTGATTCCAACCAACGCATTCTACTGTATATCATATGGGAAAAAGACATCCCGACAGAAAACCTGCCTAAAACAAAGCTGATTTAACATCTAAGTGACGTAAAATCATCCACTAGATTAAGATGGTTTGTCCATTCCCTATGTTGACCACTGCTTTGTGATTTTATAAAACACTTTGCTCCCACCTGTGTTCTCCCTTTCCAGAAAGTGCCATAGTTGTTGGACAAGACTCAAGCTCAAGATAAGACTGGTGGAGCCAGTGTGAATGTAAATAACATACTGTTGTAACTCCCCTTTGATGTAAGAATGCACAATTCTGTATTAAAACACAATAGTCGTCTTGTATATCCATTAGAAATATTCATTATTATTGCAAAGAAGTCGCTGAATATCAGCCATACTGTTGGCATTGCCTAATTTTATAATCAGAATAATTAGATATTACTTCAGTCTCTCTCTCTCTTTCATAGAAGGACTGTCCTTACTGGCATTACTCAAATTCCAACCACTGCATGACATTTTAATAAGCTTGTTTCATTTTCCTAAATTCTTATGTGTATTATTTTTTTGTATTACGTATACAGGTACTGCTCACTTAACGACCGAGTTCCGTTCCTACGACCAGGTCGTTAAGCCAATTGGTCAATAAGCGTTACGGTCGATTACCGTTATTTCAGTCCTGGAGATTGCAAATGCTCGTGTAGTGAATACTGACAGACTGCGGGAACGAGACTCAGACTGAGAATGAGGATGGGCGATAATGCTCGATGCTGAGAAGCCACGCTGCATGCAATACGTCGCGGCATTGTACGCAGCGTACAATGCCGACTGGTCAGGGAGCTGGTCGTTAAGTGAGGAGTACCCGTATTTGGTCTGCCAATCAGAGGGAAGATGAAGATGAGAGAGAAACGAGGTTCTCAGGTGATTCAATTTGACTTGTCACCTGTCGGTCGTATCCTGGCTCCATGGCTCCCTCCTCTTCCTCCGAGGTTCGCCCGTGGTCCTCGTCGGCGGACAGCCCAGCGGGGATAGGGTTCATCGGGAAAGGCTCCGTATAGGCACTGCCAAGAGCCAGGAGGGGAAAATGCATAATGGATTAAATAGAGCAGCTTTTCACCGGCGCCGAAACATTGGAGATATTAATATTCAAGAGTAAAGGCTATGCAATAAATCACAACTTTAACCGCACCACATGAAAGTGCAATGAGGGACGTTGCACTGGAAAAGGGCAGGAGAGGAGATCTTCCCAGACTCATATCTTCAGCATTAAGGTGGTTGCGTGCTGAAGGTTTGTAATGGAACCGCAAAGTGGAGGAAAAGTAGAAGGGTAATGTACTGGTCAGTACAGTAGATGATTGGATAAAAGCTATCACATATCATCCTCCATACACACTGTCCAGCTGTATACTTAGTGGGGTAATCGCATTGTGTGCGGTGGTACCTAGAGCTGGACATGAATGTTGGTCAGTTCATGGAATAGAATATTACTAGAGCCAAGAGGTTTACTGGTCAGATGGAGCTTTGCTGCAGCACAGATTTTTCATGAATTCCCAAACAGCCAAAGGCCAGCCCAATGGCGATACTCTGAAGGTTTAACAGACCGGAAACTGTTTCCTCTCTTCCATGGACCTGGTGTCTTATCTGGAGCGTTTAACACAGTCTACGGCCGTTACCGCGAAGCGACCCATGAAGGTGCTAGTTCAGGGGTTCTCAACCTTTTTTGGCAAATGATCCTGTTTTTAGGTTTGAATGGCCATAATCCTGTAATCTTATTTTATCCTTTTCTTATTCGTATTCTTATTATTATTATGGAATCAGCACCACCAATCTATGTCACAATTCCCATTGAGGCCAAAAAGAAACAGATTGAGGCTGAATAAGAACTTTCTAACTTTTAGACTTTGTCTTCTTGTATCCATGCACGTTAGAGTCTGGTTTGTAATGTTATAAAATTGTCATATGCCAATCTTTTTTGTACTTCCTGTTCATCTACTTTCCTACTTGTCTTCCTATTTGTTGTTTGTTGCCATTACGATTGCTGTGTGGTTTGAAAATGAAAAATAAAATTCCTAATTTTCAGTTGGGACATAGCTGGTTTATAATATATAATTATATATATTATAATTTATATATAACATAGTATAATATATTACATTATGATCATTTGTAAAAAATCAAATTACTTTTTCCCTATAGTTTCCTCGTTAGATTTTTCCAAAGGTCCCAGCCTCATGTTCATTTAGACACACTCATCTTTCATATGGGTCACATATGACTTCTCTCTCTCTCTCTCTTTCTCTCTCTCTGTAGCTCTACTTCTTTACACACACACAACTCCGCACACACACTCACACACATGCAAGCGCACACACATACCCACTGGTACCCCCAATACGCACTCTCATAATGAGTGGTTTGTATTGATGGCTTTAATAGTCCCCCAGTGTGTGCAGATAGCGGTGGGCTATTAGAAGACTCTCCGAATCAAAGGTTAACAGAGTTCCCTGCTGGACTTCATTTTCACTCGCACACTCTCATCATTCATGAGGCTTGTACTATACCCCAACCACTCACACACACACACACACACACACACACACGCAAAGGCATGTGCACGTGCACGCACGCACACACACACACACACACACACACACACACACACACACACACACACACACACACACACACACACACACACACACACACATACACACACACACACACACACACACACACACACACACACACACACACACACTGCATCTATTGGGTGGGCTAAAAGCACCGAGAGGCCATTACTCATAGTTTACCTCTGTCTATTCCCGCAGAGACAGAAGGTCAGCTTGGTCGACTGGGGCTCAGAGGTTGTGGTTGGCTGGGGTGGGGTGAGCAAAATGTAAGGTGTCTTTCAACAGGTTTTGCATTTAAATAAAAATATCCCTAATTCCTTGAAGTGCCCTGTCAGGGCTATTAAGCTTTTCCTCTTCTCATTTGTTGGTCTGCACACCCCGCATCTTCACAAAACTCTGACAAGCTCCCCCCTCTGTCTGGGTTGACCACTTTAGCTGAAATAAAGGGATTTGACCATTTAATGTAATGGCCAGTAAAGCACTATGAAGGAGGAGCTACAGCGAAAAACACAGTTCAGCGGGACGCGTTCTCTTGATGTAGATAGCGCCTTCAGGCGGATTAGAATGTTTGCACTGGCACTAACCAAGGATATCTATTGCTCGGTGACTCTGTCCCATGAAACCTATAGAAACGCATGCTAAATCCAAGTGAGTTTGACTATATAATCATCGAAGGGACGCAGACACGTCAAAGGACTATTACAGGAGGAACGGTCTGAAATACAGTGTTTTGAGTGGTCGTCAAGCGATCATCTGATTATCAAGGTTATTTTAGAAATATTTTATTTCAGCTCAGATAAAATTATCTCATTTCAATGACAATGCATTGAGAACAATTACTTTCTATCTACATTTGTATTGGTATGTTACAGTCGATCACACTGAGCTTGTTAGAGCAACATATCTGTGAAATATTATACACCAAAAACTCAATTAGGGTTTGTGCATCTCCATCCACTACCTTGGTATAATTATTCCATTTGTAAAGCTCCTAATATGAACAATACTTGAAGCACTTGAACAAGACCATTAAGACAACACTATTATGCCGGCGGAATGCAACATCCCTTGTAATACAAGGTTAAATCTACTGTGTCAAATTCTGAGGTGCATAAAATGAGCCTCTGGTAAACGGCGTTTGCGCTGCCCAATTTCTCTGGATTTGATGACGCTTGTAATATCGAATTCAATTGAGCTGAACATTGAGTATTAAACATATATATTCAGTACAACCAAAAAAGCCTTCTTTATTACAAGTGATGACACTTGTTAGAGGAAATAGGGCCTTCTAAATATGTTCATTAGTACCTTCAGCCACTGTAGAAGACTGTGATGCTGATTGGGGGTGGGGTGTGTGTGGGTGTAGGGGGTGGGGGGTAGCAAGTGGTTGGTAGTGAGATAAGAGAAAGGTTTTAATTTGTTTGCCGCTGTTTGTGGCGATGGTTATGGTTACCCTGTGATGGGTATGGTTTTCCTGTTGATGGTTATGAGTAGCCTGTGGCTGTGTGCTACTGTAGAAGGTTGGCATGCACTCACTGTGACCTGTTGAATGAGCGTTTTCGACAATTTCATCAAACCACAGGCTCACCCTGTGCCTCAGGGTGAGCCTGTGCTGCTAAAACCTCTACACATTTCTCTTAAATAGATCCAACCATTATGCTGGTTTAGTAATGACAGCCATGAGAGTGAAACAACTTGACGATGGAAGCACCCACATCCAAGCAACTTAGTTCCAATGACTGGTTAAAACGGATGCCATGCACTGGTAAATTACAGGCGATTATAGGAGCATTATTGTTCTGTATGTTGGCTTGCCAGGCAGCTGACTGACTTTTGGCTATGCGGGATATAAAACTAGTGTGATAGACTGCTGACATTCCTTGAAACAATAACAGCAGACCTGGCATTCCTGACAGCACCACACCTCATCTTGTTGTTGCAGAGGGGTGGGGTGGCAAGTCTGGGAATGCCGTACCCCGCCGTGGTAACCCCGAGCTCCCCATCTTCCCCTCGGTCTCCACCTCTCCGCCTCCCACCCTTGTCCTGCATTTCCTGTAAATAGGCCGGTGGGAAGCTCCAAGGCTGGACGCTTCCTCCCTTGGGATGACCTGGCAATGACCTTAGAGAGCCTGCTGGCACTGGGCCTGGCAGGCCAGCGGCACGCCCTGTCCACTACCTCTTCACAGCACACAGCCACCACCCACTGCAACAATGTACTGTTCTGAAGGCTCCCTCATCACAACCAACATGGTCAGAACAGAAAGCGCAAGATTGTATATTTTAGAGGCCACAGTAGAGCTTTGTCATCTAGCTAAAAAAATAAATAATCCACTTTCGACTGTGTTGAGTGGAAACTGTGCCAAATGGTCGCCAAGAGATGCACAATTTTGCTTCCCTGAGCATCACTGCTGTTGTTGGTATATACAGGGATCAAACAACTGCTATATTGCAACAAGTCTACCTGGAAATACTTAAGGATTGTAAATACAAAGATCGATTGATTTTGAATAACACCTAATCACAAAATCTTGGCTTTCTTTGCCCAAATGCTATTATCAACACCCATGAGCTGCTGCATTGCTATTTTGGCAGGAGGAATACTGCTGAGACAACATCCTCTATAGAGCTTTCATGTTTGATAAAGCAGCACTAAATTTCACCATGGGCACAAATGTACACACACACACACACACACACACACACACACACACACACACACACACACACACACACACACACACACACACACACACACACACACACACACACACACACACGCACACACACACACAAACACAAACACATGCAGCTATGCACACACAGACACAGAGAATCATTAGCAATGTCCAAGTTAGGCCGAAGATAAATCATTACTGTGCCTTGTCTTTATCCGGAGTAGCCTTTGGTAGCTTGTTAATGAAAATGTCTCTTCACTAGTCCTAAAACCTTTGTTTAAGTAGTGTTTGAACCATGGCGTACATTAATCACAGAAGGGAAAACAAACCAAGCCTGTGGCAGAGATCTTTGGCATCTGCTTCTGTAAACCCGGTGCTTTTGTGTGTGGTGCACTCTGGCTTGTGGCGTCTCTGCTTACCACGATAAACTCGTTTTGCTCTATGGTCCTTCCAAAGAGTAGAGTTGACTGTTAAATGTGTTCTCAATAAATCACTGACATCATCAGTGAGGCAGATGAGGACAGTTGCAACAACAAGGCCTGAACTAGTGTTCATGATGAAGTGCTGCTGCTGCACCCACATCATCTGCCGCTCCAAAACAACTACTGACAGCGCACATAAGTATGCATTCACATGCACATTCAAGCAGGTGCACAAGCTCCCGCACTGAGACGTTCCAGCACAGTGTACTCTCGCACATCAGCCACGCAGCTTTCATACACAAACACACACAAACAGAACAAGGAACAAGTGAAAGTGGCCTCAGCAACAGGCATCTCCGAAGGGAATGCAGTGAGGGCGATGTGGCAGGACAGATAGGTTCTTTGGCTCATTGTGTGCAGTTTGAGACCTCTGCCACACAATGGCCAAGATCAATAACGTCACTGGGAGAAAAAGGAGCTTGAACTGAGGGACCATTGTCCAGAAAATTGAAGAGCTTCAAATGTGGTGGTGCGTGTGAGTTTAAAACACATAGAAGATAAACAATGAGGATGGATCATGGTGTCTGCTGACTTACAAGATGCCTCGAATGAAGCTGGCCGGATGCCCGACGCAATGTATAAAGCTACAGAAATGAGGCCACAATAATGAATAATGCTTCACCTACTTCTACATACACAAACAATTGAAACAGTGTAGTATCCCATACACTATTAAAAAAATACAGTTAGAAAAAAAGAATAAAAAGCCAAAGGCGAAAAACAGATCACTTAATGCAGAGGCATTTTGGCCCAGAATAAATGATGGACTTTTGAGGGAGACCTATGTAATTGCCTGTCTCTTTGACTGCACACAGGTCATCAAACGCAACTGTTTTATTAAGACTGGGGGGAAGACTGTGGCCTTTGTGGCTGGAACAGAGATAAAGTCCTGTGTAATTTGGTACCATCCAAACAGTGATTCCTCACTCTATTACACACACTGCCGTAAATCCTACTGCACCTCCAGGGCCCAGGAGAGGGCTACCTTAATAAAAGCCCTCCTAAACTTAACCACGAGTGTCAGGTACAGGAGAGCAATTACGCTAGAGCCCCAATCCCCCCTGCTTTCAAGCTCCACACAGACACACACACACACACACACACACACACACACACACACACAAACGCCCACCACCAATCACCTTCCTTTTCTCCCTACACTATCATCGATGTCTTGCTCTTTCTTCTTTTCGTTCTTGTTCTTTATTAACACACCCCTTCTCTTCCTGTTTTCCCCTCTTGCCTTAATCATCTCTGCAACTCATAATGACATCTTCAATTCTTTACAAACCTGCACTCTGCAGGCGGCCCAATTGTAGTGTTCTCCTCTGCTGCCTGATGCCCAGAGCTGCTATTTCCTTTGCACCGGAATCAGTGGCACAAGATGTGACCTCTAAATTCACCAAATGAGAAGCAGGAATAAGCTTGCCTACAAGCATTGTCCATGTTCCCAAAGCCAGTCGTCCTTGGAGACCAGGCGGCTCATCCTTCACCGATTACTAAATAGGCTTTTCGGACCAAACAGTGCTGGGGACTCCATGAGAGGAACTGCTCACTGAGGAACTCCTCCGAGAACTAGATACCTTCAAGGGCTTTTTTTCTGTTTGCTGGCCGGCAATTGATAAAGCAACGTCACTTCTGCGTGACATACAACAACGAGATGGGAGGACGCCGTGGTTGGAGCTGTGTGTTTGTTGTGTGTCATGGGTTTCATGATTTTAGTTGTAAATGGGTTAGAAACGAGACGTGCACATTTATTTTATTATTACTATTATAGTTATTGTTAACTGCTAACGCATTACACAAGTTTTTCAATATGGCCGTTGCCGGTTCTGCCTTGGCTCATGTGTTCGACCAATCAACGGACACTCACGTCACTCAAGATTCCTCTTGTGCTGGAAAAGTACCTACCCTGAAGTAGGATCTAAAAAAGGCCCTCAAAACGGCTTTCTAAGAACTACGATCGTTCCCAGTTCCTGCAGTTGGGACACAATAAAAAAAGGTGTGTGTGTGTGGGGGGGGGTCCTCCAACTGTTCCTAAAAGGCCTTATGGGTTAGACTTTGTTCTGGTCATCAGGTGTCCAATGACTAATATGACAATGATTCAAAGGAAGGGCACTAAAAAGTCATTCATGTAATCAGATAACATAAAAAATGAGGAAAAAGTAAATTAACTGTGACAGTTTCCGTGTGTATTCTAAAGCCTTCTTCTTTCAATCCTGATAGCAAAGTATAGCCTCAAGAGGTCTAAAATGATAAAACAATCCCTATTTCTAGTGGCTATTGGTTTCTTTTTTTGTGATTTAAAAAAAAAATGGGATGATTGGATTGGATGGAATTGTGTAAATTTCATTTTGTAATTGTTCAATGGACCTTTCTACCGTACCTTTCTGTCTCCTCTTCAGGTGACTGCATTTTGCTGTCAATGCCAGGGAAGCTGTTCATATCCACGTAGCCATCATTTTCATTAGAGGGAATGGTCATGCGGTTTGGGTCCTCAAAGAATTCTGTGACGGTAAAGGATCTGGTTGGTCTGCCTGGGATCTGGATGTTTTCATAGTCCGAACTCATGGCAGGAATATTCTCATAGTCTGAGGTGTCTGCACTTGGAAAGGAAATGGAGCGTGGTTTGGTCAGGGGAAGTGGCATGAGGGGGCGACGAGAGCGCTCCTCGAAAGACTCCACTCTGGAAACGCCCCTCCCACCAAAGGCCTTTGGGTCCCCTTTCCTCTTCTGGCGGTCCTTGTAGAGGAGGAAGGTGGAGGGCAGGTTTGGAGGACACTGCTGGGGATTCACTATGTGGCACTGGAGCTGCGGGGAACTGCTGGTGCTTCTCCGGTCAAGCTCTATAACTCTCCCTGGGCCGTGGTGACTGGACTCTGAAGAAGAGCGTGAAGAACGGACACTTCCATCGCTGAAACCTTTTGACTCTGTCTTCCTCTTGAACTTGAGGGCAAGGAAGCGCTTAAAGGAGGACTTCTTCTTTGTTTTTTCTGGGTTTTCATGTTGGATAAGGAGGGAAGGGGAACTCTTGGTGACTGGTCTCTTGGTGATGTATGCCAATTCAAAGGGTGGTGGGATATCAACTACAGAAGTTGGTGTGGAAACCCCACTAGATGATTGATGGCTACGTTGCGAGAAGCTTCCAGAAGAGGTTATGACACACGGGAGAGAAAGTGTATCATCTTTCCTCTTCATTCTGCCCTCACGGTCAATCTCAGTTGGAGAGGTCAGTGACAATTCTGGGCCTTCTGCTGAACGTGAGTACAGGAGGAAGCGACGAGGTTTGAGAGATGGGATGAGACGGTTGATTTCTTGGTGCTCTGAGAGACGATTGAGAGGTTCACCATTCTGATCCAAAGCCACTGTGCAGTAGTCATGAGTCTGGTATTCTGTTCCGGTCTCCTCAGGAACGGTTTCGGGAACATAACCTGGGACCTTCCCGGAGTAAGAACGGGATCGTGTCACAATAGTTTTGCGGTCAAGTGAGATAAAATTCTCTCCATCTGAATCAAAGCCAGCCTCTTCATATATATGTTCTTCACTATCTGAGTCTGTGTCCTCATAGTAAGGCACAATGTGGCAGTCCAGTTCCTCTATGTCTTCTTCAAAGGCCTCAGTGGTGTGAGCAAAGACCACTCTGTTGGTGAGTTCAGGGGTTCTGCCTAGGTCTAGGCCCGCCGGCACTGTGATATTACACAGTCTGAGGCGAGGCTGGCAGCTATTTCTCTGGCTTTGGAGGGCCTGCTCTCGCTTTGCTGTCCTCTCCTTTGCACTTTTTCCTTTGATTTGTTTTTTTTCCTCTTCCTCTTCATCATCATCCCCTATCTCGACATAGTCCTCTGATGAGACACATTCCAACTGTTGGAAATCATCTGCCTCAGGCAAGAGGGAATCCTCAATGTCTGCGTACTCATCCACTGAGTCACTGTTCTTTGCCTTGTCTGAATTGGGGCTGAACTGCTCAGTGTCCTCCTTAACATTGTCAACTTCTGAGGCCTGTTTGTCCACGTCATCTGATGACACGTAGTACGGCTCTTGGTTAGAGGAACCTGCAGTCTCAAGTTCACTTGGAGGTTTGTTATCGACGTCATCCTCATTCCACTCAGGGTCAGCAGTGCTGGCCACATTATCTGGCACTGCTTCAATAACAGAGTAAGGACCAAACACATCTTCAGTGCTGGCTGTGAAGCGAAAACGCCCTGAGGTATCCTTGGTGGCCCGTTCTGGCTGCCATGCCTCTGCATCGCCTGCCTCAGCTGGGTCACATAAATCATAAGTGTCACCGGCATCATCAGTGGGTCCAATCACGTCATAGGGATACTCCTCACATACAGTTGGAAGTATGCAAAACTGGGCCCCAATTGTTAATCTTCTTGCCTCACCAAGATGTCCTTCTTCTATATGATCTTCTAGGATGCTAGACGGCCCCCCAGATGATTCAGTCAGTTCAGTGCCACTCTGACACTCCTTCTCTTCCTCCTCTTTAACTGCCCCTGCCTCGCCCCCTGTTTCAGTTTGATGAGGGGACAGTTTTAATGTATTGTCAGCTTCTATATTATCAATATACAGTAAAGTGTCATCACTGTCACCCTGGGGTATCTTCAAGTCTTGTTCAGAGTTTTCATTCTCAGTTGTCTCTAAAGTAGCTCCATCGACTCCTTCGACTGGGTTCACTGTGCTTTCCGTTTCAGCGACATTTCTCAAAGTGTCTCCCCCTCCAACTGCCACTTCCACAATCCCTGTTTCTGTAACAGCTTCACAACTGTGTCTGTCATTGGAATCATCATTATGTTTGTCCTCTGATGCATTTTTCTCCTCTTTCTCCTGCTGCTCTCCAGCCCCCCCACGTAGGCTTTCAACTTCTCCATCAGAGTGAGTCAGGTCTCCGTTGCTTATGCTGCGTAGGGTGCAGGAATCCTCCTGTAGGAAGGATTCAGACAGGGGTCTGGGCTTGGGAGTAACAGGAGGTTTAGGCCCACATTTGGATGGACAGGGCCTTGGCATCAGCTTGGACTGCACCGTGATGGTCAGATGACTGTGGCTCTTGGGTCGGGGGACTGGCAGTGGATTCTGAAAATCTGTGGAAAAAAAGGACACAAACATAAAAAGTGATTATATTTAAATAACAAAGTTGTTATTTTACTTAATTTGTGTATTGCGTATGTTTGGTGTAGCTAAGGAACAAGAGTCAGAAACTAGTAGAGACTTGTACAGATGGAAATTATCTGCCGGAAAAACAACAGAGCCATATGGAACTTTCTGAAGGGACAATGATAGTAATAAGGTTAGAAACACATTAAATTGAAAGAGTCTGACCCGTAGAACAGCCTGAAATACTGACCGGCTCAATTATCATGCCAACAACGGCTTTGATTTCATAGATTAATTATTTGTACTGAAAGGGCTGTAGGACGACAGATTCATATTAGTTTAAAACTGTAATCACAACAATCTATGTGAGCTGATAATGACACAGGCAGAGGAGAGGGTAAAACGGTCAAAAATGGTCAAGTCTTAGAGGAGAGCAGATAATGACATTTAGTATTGTCATGAAACACACCCATACTTCACAAAGTGTATACCTCCCTGGTCACTTCCTGTTATTTAGTACCTGCCCTGCGTGCACCCTGGCTATCTGTGTGCACTTCTTGCCAGTCTTTCTTTCTCTCGCCGTCTCTCTCCTTCCATGTCAACCCCACCCCATCTCCGTTTTTCTTGATTCTCTCTCTCTCTCTCTCTCTCTCTCTCTCTCTCTCTCTCTCTCTCTCTCTCTCTCTACCATTGACCTCGTCATTTACAATGAGTGTCATTTTAATAATAAGGACAATATTAATACCTCATAATAATACATATGTTCTACTCTCCTAGAACTATGCTTTGTGGTAAGTCATTGGACTCTTGTTTGGGATTCCTTGATGGACTGGGAGGTGGAAGTGGGAGGTGGGGGGGGCTACTGGTACTGCCAGTACAGCTTCCCATCATTCCTTTACTAACTGCTCTAGATGTACACAACACAAATGGACTTCCTTCTTGTCATTCTTAACTGATTCTCACAAACACACACACACACACACACACACACACACACACACACACACACACACACACACACACACACACACACACACACACACACACACACACATACACACAGGCCTACAAACACTGTTTTTTTTTTCTGAAAAAGTACATCAATCAACAATAAAACTGGTAGAGAAAACAAGAGATCCAGTCTGACAAAGCACAGAACTGCAACAACAGGATATGAATTATGCAACAAGAATTCAATTACAACAAATATGTTCAAAACAAAGGAAGAGATAGACACAGGGACCTTGACTGTGCCAGACTCACAGGATATATGACTTCATGAAATGTCACCCATCAAGCCATAACAATATGCAATACAATCCAATTACATATTCATGTATCACTGCAGATTATTTCATTTGACACCTTGCCTTGACCTGGGGAATTAACTTATTATAGCATCACAGAGTCCGGTCAAATCTAACGATAAGAGAGGGTTCCAGATTTTTTCTTCCATTTTGATAATTAATCAAATATGTTACACGTGTAATCAACAGATGCTGTCAGTTTCAGACGCAGGATGAATAAATCAGGCGAAAGCAACTTATCTGACATAAATAATATACACATACGAAGAAAACATGGTGAAAATCTAGCCATGATAATTTACCCAGTCTGCAAATGGTGTGTGCTTTTAAAATATGTATCAAATGATTACCATTTACGAACGACGATGATGACCGTGGAATGAAAAGGAAGACCACCTACGGTAGACTTGTAACTTGTAAACATGGAATGTCATTTTTAGATGAAATTTGCGAACTTAATTTAAAATATCTAAATTTTTTTCTTTGCATATTTCTCACACGCACCCTGCTTCTCTTCGTCCAAACGCTTTATTTAAGGTGCGATTAACTTTGCTCAATTGAACATCAGTAAATGTGCAACAAACCTGCGTTCATTTTGGAGCATCATCCGCCACGGCAGCCCTTAGATATCCACATTCTTTCACACCCACTGTTCACCTCCAGACAAGGTGCGGGAGTAAAGTTGTGAAGGTAGATGTCGACATGTCCTGTGTCCTTTCTCCAACCGGAGGCTCCCTTGCACAAGTCACTTGCGTTCAGCCGCGTTTCCACAGGACGCGCAACTCGGGAGCTGCTGCGCCTCTGGAGCGCACACGCATCTGAGGAGACTGGAGGCAGGACTACAGCACGGGCATGAACTGCTGACCAAACCTACCCAATACCCCCTCCTACACACACACACACACACACACACACACACACACACACACACGCACACACACACGCACACGCACGCACACGCACGCACACGCACGCACGCACGCGCACACACACACACACACATACATATATATATATGTTATCAAACAATTTTATATATATATATATATATATATATATATATATATATATATATATATATATATATATATATATATATAGTATAAACACAATACTTAAACTTGTTTAGATAATTTGTTTTGATTAACAGCTGTTTTTAAATGATACACACACACACACACACACACACACACACACATATATATATATATATATATATATATATATATATATGGTAGTATATGATTTACAGAATATATATTCATATATATAATAAATATTTAGATTTTTCAAAATAATACATTTGTATTTGTATATCCAATATTCTTAATAATTACAGAAATATGGTCCCGGAAATTATATATCAAAACACAATATTTTCACTTGTTTTGATCACATAGAAATGAATTAAGGCTCATAGGTTCGTGCATTAAAAGCTGTTAGAAAAAGGACAGGTTACTCTTTACATATTTACATTCCAAAAATATAGTGCATTGTTTTGTTTTGTTTTATTTATTTTAGCGTTTTCCTTTCTGTCTTCTGATTGGCTGATTAGATCACATAGCTCATTGGCTCACACACACAAGCAAAACCAACTGCAAATAATAAAAGGTGGGCATGAGGCAGGCCTGGTTATGGGTTATAAAGATAAATACCACCATAGTTTACATAGGAGTACCATGGGTTTGAAACTGTGACATCTTTAGTACTTTTCAGTGCAGTGTGTTTTGCTCACTTAGTATTTCCTGACTACAAGGAACCTGCTCACAAAAGTTCCTCAAGGCAAGTTGTCAAAAACAGTTTCTCCAGGACACCAAGGGGGCTCGTGCTATTGGCTGAGCTTCCTGGCCCGGCATCTGTTGTATGATTGAATGAAAGCAAGCCTTTAAAAACCCTCTCTTCATAACAGGAAACCGCTCTCCCTGTTTCCTGCACAACAGGCAACGCTTCCTTAGCAACAGATGGACAAGGTTGTCAATGTTAACCCCTTAGGTAGACTCCTACGAAAACTGATTGACTGGTGTTTTACTTGAGAAGGAACAAAAGAACAACTTTGAGGATCCTCTCAGGCATAGGTGGGGGAGGGGATGGGCGTTCAAGGACATAATACATCTCAAATACAGCGATGGGGGCTGGTGGGATACTCAGCTACCTGATTTGACAGCCCCCCCCCCCCGCAATTCAGGTTAAAACGCCCCCACACACGGGACGGTAATATCTCTCCTGCTCTCCTCCTCTCCTTTCCACGCTTGAAGGTCAAACAACATTGCGCACCTCAGGGATTTCACAAAGAAAGCGGAGAAAAGGCAATGAAAGAATCACCCGTGCTGCATATCACGGCGGGGATCCGCTCTCCACTCGGCAGAAGTGAGCAGAACCATGCGTTATGTACGCAGTGGAATTCCCATTCCAGATGGTTTGGTGCAGAGAGGATGACACGGTGCCGTCGTTGAGGAGCTGCATCAGGTTGAGAAATGCAGTCTGCAGGACATTCAGTAATGTTTCAGTTTGGTCAAGAAGAGCGGCTGTGGCCCAGAGCATTCGGACCACCGTCTTACCTTATTATGATCATTGTTTTCGAAGTACAAAATGAATAACATCTTAATTATACCAATTTGGCAAAGAGATAATCCGTAAACACATCCAGTTTAAGAGTTAACATGGTTATCATGTTTGCATTTATCAACATAGTCCTCTGATGAGACACATGCAGTGTGCCCCCTGGCCCCTTCAATGATGTATTCCATTATTGAAAGGGGGCAGGGGGCAGTAGAACCCCTAACAGCTCTCTCTGAGCAGGAGTGCGCCTTGCGCCTCGATGTATGAATGTGCGTGTGAATGGGTGAATGTGAGGTATGCACTGTAAAACGATTTGAGTCGTAATGACTAGAAAAGCGCTACATAAATGCAGTCCATTTACCATTGTACCAGAGTAAAACAATATAATCATCGTGACTCAGTTGTTTTGTTTCCCCTCTTCACAATGTGATCATAACCGCCATGGAATGTTGACGTCCTGACAGTTTTAAATGTGTCAGTAGTAGCACATGCACAGCTGCAGAGAAACTTAACCTTTTGTTCTTGAAATGGCTACGCTAAAGATAGCTCCGCTCAGGTCTTTTGGCAGTGCCAATTGTGTTTCTCTGGAGAGAGTAGCGTATTCTTTTCACAAATGCAGTGTGTGACCTCTTTTTTTCCACTTGTGCAAAATATGTTTTTGCCTCGTAACGTGTGCAGAAAAGTACCTGACAATAGCGATTGCATCATGTGTATGGGAAAGAGAACGGCTCCAGGAGTAAATATCCCCCCAGATGTGGCACACAGGGTGAAAACATGTTTTTGGATAGAGGACAGAAATTTCCTGGACTGCCTGTGGCTGCGCGCTGTGCTCTGTCACCCCACCTGGAACACGGCTCGACTGCCAGAGAGGGGGGGGGGTGGGGGGGGTCGAAATCATTAGGAAAAACATGCCACAGTATGAGTGAACAAAGTAACCCCACCCCCTCAGCCCCGAACAGGAAAGGGAACAAGGAAAGGGGTCCACCGCAAGTTCCCGGAGCTCAGACAATTCACGACACCTGCTCTGCTGGTGACTGGTCACCACTCTGAATGGACGGACTTCAGAGAGTAAAGCTACAGTATGCGGCAATGCAGCGTGAAGCCCTTCCCCATTACTGGGAAAGCCATGTGTTGAGTCGTTAAAGGAATTACCTAGAACGGCACGACGCGTTTCGACGTCATGTGGTGTCACCGCAGCTTGATGGAACTGATGCCGCGTGCTTCGCTTTAAACTGGCCGCAGTGTATTATGTGCAGGTATCGACCGGTGCGATAGTCAAGCTCTATCAGGCCGAGGTCTTTAACTCTTTACAATGACCCGGACACCTTTGTAATTAGTGGATGGAAAAGTGTTGGACCGTTCTAATTGATTGAAGCGTTATTGACGTCTTTTATTGATCTCAGAGCCTTTTGCACAACCAATAACGTCCACCCTGCAGTCGTCCCAAGCCTCAGATTGTAATTACAAGACACCAGAGAACATACAATGCGACATCCTGGACGGCAGAAGTACATTGTCGGAGGATGAAGAATACTTGAAGGGTTAGAATGAATGAATTCAAAAAGAAGGAACGGTCGGTCATTATATCGTTATATATCTTTATCTATACATATATATTTATATTTATATCTTTATATATATATATATATATATATATCTTTATATATATATCTTTATCTATATATCTATATCTATCTATATATACACAAATTTATATCTTTATATATATATATATATATATATATGAGAGACTGTTGCATTAATCAGCATTGCATTCTGCTGACTTGTTTTCAGCTGCGTGCACTGTATTCCCCCAACGGAGTGAGGAGGAACACTCCCGCCAGAGTGTTCCTCAACAGCCACTGCCACAGTCCGACATGGTGACAGCCCGGAGCGGGACTAGAGCAGTAAACAGGCGGACCAGGGGATCGAGTCAGCATTTTCCAAAAACAAAAAGAAACAGCAAATATAGCCGTTATTACTCCCTCCCATCCTCCCCCAACCACACCCCCCTCCCCAACAAAAAGACACCAAGACCCAATAATCAAAAAAAAAAAACTATAAATCCATAAAACTATAGACTGTATCATTGTTTCCTTATACAATGACTTCAAATGATCCAAATATGTTCCTTGAGCCAAGTACATTTTCATACAGAAATATAGATATATAAAAAAATACAATATATCCAGAATATACAAAGTGCGTTCCGTGCACCAGTTAAAGATAAATTCCAAAACAGGCTAGGATAGGAGCTAAGAGGTAGTAAGGATGCAAGTGTTGAGTGTTTATAAATATAAATATAAAGATGAATATAGAGGGTATGTCTCTGGCATGGCAAATAACGGATAGGTTATTCTAACTTATTACAGTGTTATTTCAATATATTATACTGCACATTTATCGCACAGGTTGTTGTGTGTGTGTGTGTGCGTTATTGTATGATAACACAAAAAGATTTCCAATGAGTATAACATTGCTCTGTTTACTCTACAGTGACTTCTAGTGCTTTTAGAGACCCCGTGCGTTTTAAAGCCACATCCCTTATCCCATATTTCCGGCACCGTTAAGCGTCAGAGCGGCGTGTCACCGTCTCATTACGGTGCATTACTGTGTAATTCCAGCAATGCTCCTTCTATTAAGCGTCGTCTCATATTAAGATAAAATGTCCATGCTGCTGAGATCTCATTGGTCTCCGGTAGAGAGGGGCTTGCTTAGTGCACAATAGCTGTCACACCCCTGCTAATTAGAGAGTGAGAGGTCGGCCACTGATAACAAGGCAACATGTTATTCTTTTCTCCTTACTCCAATTACCTCCATAAAAACAGCTTCTCAAAATAAAATCCCCAAGAATTGCTGTTGTTTCTGTGTGTATCCAAATGAGACAATGTTAGGCATCAGCCTTGAGCATCCATTACTGACTCCTATATTTTCAATGACATGATTTTGTTTATGATTTTAATACACCAGAACACTCAGGTCTCCTTCTCTCCTCGTGATTAAACAAAACAAGAGCTCTATAAGAGTCATTGCGCGCGTGTGTGTGTGTGTGTGTGTGTCAGTTGTTTTACTATACTTGTGAGGACCGGTCCCCGGATTTACGATTTTTTGTTTTTTGTTTTTTTTGGTGTGTGTGTGTGGGTGTGTGTGTGTGTGTGTGTGTGTGTGTGTGTGTGTGTGTGTGTGTGTGTGTGTGTGTGCGTGCGTGCGTGTGTGTGTGTGTGGCCATTTACTGTATGGTTTAAAAGAACAAAATACCTGAATACCCACCAGCACTAATAGGCAGAGGTGGGGGGCTCGAGTCACATGACTTGAATAGTGTCAGACATGAGTCGCAAATTCGAGGACTTGAGACCTGCTTGACTAAAATTGATAAAAGACTCGACTTGACTTTGACTTGGTATTCATGAGACTTGACTGAGACTTGAGACAGATGACTCAAAAGAACTTGACTTTTCAAAATGAAATATTTGCATTTTTTCTAGATATTGAGAAGTTACGTTTTGTTTTTGAAACTTGATTGGGTGATTTCAACGAACCTGGCAACCTACTCTGAGCCTGAGATAGGACGCGCAGGGATTTTTCTTTCAATTAGGAAACGGAGGAAAATGAATACATCGTTGTTTTGTTTGGAGAAACCAGAAACCGGGACACATAGCGGAGCGGAGATTGCTCCACAGCCAATTTACTCCACTGCTCTACACTTGCCTGTTTTACGAATTATCAGTCTTCAATACATTTGAAGCTTTAAAATAATTGTCTGGCAGTAGTTGTTTTGATTTGAGGTGTTTAATGAAAATTGTGAGGAAATCCTTGACGGGGCTATATCGCCGGTGAGCCCCTGCGTGAGGCCGCCACTGTTTAGGAGGCTTGACATTGATTACCACAAAATGTCAAATATCTGTAACATTTATGAAGTGTAAGCAGGCTGCAACAGTCTTCATTAATGATGAAAATCAAACTCAACATTTCATGACCACTGTCTTCTAATTGATTAAAATATGGAAACTGGGGTAGATCATCCGGATTTCGTATGACTTGACTTGTCTCGCTTGACTTCCAGCAGGGTCTCCACTTGACTTAGGTTGATTCTCACAGCCGTAACTTGGGACTTGCTTAACACTTGCACATGTGTGACTTACTCCCACCTCTGTAAAATAGGACATCCGGATTGTGAGGAATGTTCTCACAATCCGGATGTCCAATTAATACTGTTGTTTTTTTTTTAGCATTTATAAGTAATTGTAAAATATTTTATATTATTATAGATCTTTTTGTAGATATTTATATCTACATAATTCCAACTAATCTTGTTTAAGTATAACACTATAACACTATAAAACCCCTATGCCTGATTTTGTGTGTGTGTGTGTTCATGTGCATGTGTGTGTGTGTGTGTGTGTGTGTGTGTGTGTGTGTGTGTGTCGTGCGCGTGCGTGCGTGCGTGCGTGTGTGTGTGTGTGTGTGTGTGTGTGTGTGTTCATGTGCATGTGTGTGTGTGTGTGTGTATGTGTGTGGGTGTGTGTGCACGTGTGCGCACGTGTGTGTGTTTCCGTGCAGAGGTGTCCTTTCCCATGCCTGTGTATAAGTGTGAATACCATATGCCCCTGCACTGTTGGTGGAACAGCAGAATTCTGGTATGGCTGAGTAAGAAGGGACAGAAGGGGCAGTTCTCCTTTGGTGGAGAGCCAGTGGGGAAAACAATGGGAACGTGGAACTCCCTCCCCCCGCGCCTGGATTTACTCTTCCTGTGACTGTTTTCACATCTCTCTGCCAGGGGAGACTGGGAGGATGCAGATACTACTGCAAGTGAAACAAATCTTTTTGGCTGCACTTTTCAAAACACTGGCCTTTCTCCAACCCTGGCTCGGGCCTGGGTGCAGAGTATTATTTGTCTTATGTAACAGTGTGTCCAATGTCAATTTGTGCGTTGTGGAGGTAAATGCTCTGTGAATGTTCGGCCTCGTCATGTTTCAAGCAGCGTTCGTCGTGATGACATTTTTCATGCTTGTGACATTTAGAAGAAGTTTAGGAAAATATGTCACATGAATTACACAAATTCCACCTGACATTCTGCACAATATCAGCCAAAACCATAAGGCTACACCCAGAATAAATCAGAGCTATTTATTCTAAACACGATATGAAT
Source organism: Zeus faber (assembly GCF_960531495.2). Classification (NCBI taxonomy): domain Eukaryota; kingdom Metazoa; phylum Chordata; class Actinopteri; order Zeiformes; family Zeidae; genus Zeus; species Zeus faber. Next base: position 10,660,065 of record NC_137192.1, read on the forward strand.
AGTACATGATTTATACACCTGAAAACAATAACACCCGACACACACAGACACCCACACACCCACACACGCACACATCCACACACCCACGCACACATGCACACACGCACACACACACACACACACACACACACACACACACAAGCACACACCCACACACCCACACGCACACGCATGACACACACACACACACACACACACACACACACACACACACACACACACACACACACACACACACACACACACACACACACACACACACACACACAAACATAAACACACCAGTGCACAAACACACACTGTAGGAAACCAAATGCATTTGGGGAATTTCCAGCTTGCATTGACAATGCATCCTTCATCATGCTGCTTGTGTGCAGATATGAGCGAGCGCCATGATGTCTTTGTGTGTGCGTTCACTCACTGGAGCTCACGATTGCGATAGATAGCCACACCAGAGTATGCGGAAAACACAACACACAGTGTGAGTGTGTGTGTCTGTATGTGTGTGTGTGTGTGTGTGCCTTCCGCCAGACCTGGGCGACCTTTACACAAAGATAACACAGCGGTCCCATACCCCCCCCACCACCCTCCCCAAAAAACAGCCCGGCCTGGCAGCGCAGACGGAGGACTTCCTCCCGCTCCGAGTTGTCTGATAGAACAATATCAACAGCCTGCGCCACAAGCTCTCTTGTGTGTCTCCACAAGCCTTTGTTTTGGATTAATTAAGCACTTTCTAATCACGGCGAGACCCTAACAGGGCGGAAATGAGAGATCTGGGTTAAAATAACACTATTTTCTTTTGTGGTGGCCTTTAGCGACAATAAAAACAGCCGCCAAGCTGCAAGACAGACAGATTTGGGTTATAATTCACCACGGTGTGTGTGTTCAGTGCGTGTGTATGCGTGTGTTTGTTTTACTACAGTATACTTGTGAGGACTTGTCTCTGAATTAACAATTTCTTTCTGGTTTAGAAGTGCACCAGGGTGTGCACCAACATGGGTCCTCACCAGGTGTATTTACACGGACCTTACTTTGATACCAGTAGAATAATGTGTGTGTCTGTGTGTGTGTGTGTGTGTGTGTGTGTGTGTGTGTGTGTGTGTGTGTGTGTGTGTGTGTGTGTGTGTGTGTGTGTGTGTGTGTGTGTGTGTGTGTGTGTGTATTTTACATCTTAAATCCTGAAAAATGTATGAATAAAAGATCAAGACTTGAACCCTTAAACTGTACAAAGCTCCGACTGACATCTAACCCAACAACAAAGAGAGAGAGAGACCTCTGGATTATCACGTGCGCACGTGTCAGCATGAAGAAGCGTCATGTACATAATAATAAATATCATTTTTGCGTTTGACAGTTGTAGTAGATGTCCCCGGGTTTATGAAATGACGATGTTGGAAAATCTGTTTTCCCTGCCTTCCTGGATATACTGTATATCTGTGACGGATATCTTAATTTAATAAATATACAGAATGTGGTTCTTAATACTGGGTGGACCAGGCATTCAATTCTTGGACAGATGAGGACTCTTAGATTACTTTAGATTATCTTGGGTCCGTTCACACTGTAGATGTGCTTGCTCTCAGTTCTCTGATGTTAAGTATAATTTCCGTCATTTATCTTTACATTGCATTTTATGTGCTTTTCTTGCTTGGCATGTTGATGCTTTGGGTTCACCCCAGGTTTCTGCTTACCGTCACATTCGCCTATATTCTTTATTTATTCTTCCGTCAATATGGGTGTCCCCCTGGGTGGATGCAAGGTGACCTTATTTGGATTTAGGATGATAGCGGAAGAAAAAGCTCATCTGCCCACCCACATTCTACATTGTCTGTCTCTTCAACTCCCCCTCCTCTCCAGTCATCTCATTCATATAGCCCTTGGGTAATTCCGAGGTTGCAATTGTTCCATTTCTGGTCACTCTATTGCTGAGGTGGACCCGAAGATCTGTCTTATATTCACATGCACAATAAGCCCTGGGGAGGAAGGTGTTTGTGTTTGTGTGTATGTGTGTGAGGCTTGAGGGATTCTCCCAACGTCAGCACAAATGGTGTCGTCGGCGTTCATTTACGGCAGCTGGAAAATCCACAAGGTGCGCAATATGCTTGAGCCTGTTCATTTGACTACGTCTATGACCAGCCGTGGTGCACAGGTCGTGGAGTTCAAAGATGGAAAAAGCAGCCGTAGCAGGCGTGAAAGGGTTTGTAAGGGATGCAGCATCATTGTGGCGTATAATATGATGATTATTGTCATTAGGAAGCAGAAGTCCAACACTGGTCGTGGTAATAACAGCGTGTATCATGGATAGCTGCCTGGGTGACGCGTGTCTTCTTCCTCACCCTCCGTATTGGCCGCCGTCAATCAGACCCCCAGACGCCTCTTCTTCGTGGGGACATGGACGTGTCGCCATGGCAACCGAGGAGGGTCAATAAAGGTCATCTTTGATACACTGACCTGCGGCGGGATCGTTGCTATCTCGGCAAACACCGGCGGAGACGATATTGCCCTCGTTGTCTTTATTTGGTGCAATGAAGGCACCTCCGCACCGGTCCTCTGGGGACCCACTCCCTCCCCTCACCCCTCGTTGACCCGCTGGTCATTGTCTTTAATACCCGCTCCCCACCCACAGTAGGGTTTCAGAGCCGGAGCGCGGCTCTGCCGTGTCGCATTGGTTCACGTATCCACTGCTGTGGCGCCAACGCAATAACAAGGAGATTTAAATGGCGGGTAATGAAGGCACTTTCTTCTCAGTAGGTAATAAAGAGATATTGATGCTGATAGAGGGTACGCTTAAATATGGCAGACATAAAGCGCCTGCATTCGAATGTGTGTGTGTGTGTGTGTGTGTGTGTGTGTGTGTGTGTGTGTGCGTGCGTGCGTGCGTGCGTGTGTGTGTATTTTGACTCTCTATATTCTTCTCTAATGAGATTATGCGCTGTCTGAAGGTAAGGCGGAGCGGGATCAGAACGAGATGCTGAAAAAAAAAATACAATTCTGACTGTTGCTCCCACATTTACTGTAGGTGCAAAGCACGCAGCCCAACTTCCGAGCCACGGCAAAATATATTTTCTTGTACTCTACCAAGTCTAAACCAAGTTGACCGTGACATACTTTGCCCAAGATCTCCATGCTCTGGCAGGAGGTAAAGGAGTTTCAGGCAGCCGTCATAGTCGTTTCCAAACATTATCAGCGCATGAATTGGATTGCGGTCGCCATGCGGGATAACGCGACGGTGGAAATAAAAACCCAGCGCAGCGAGGACACAAGTCTGTAATCTTCCCCCTGTGCAGCGTGGCAAGGTATAGGGTTTCCAACTGCGAGAAAATCTGTACCTTCGAGCGCTATGCAAGATTTTACGAGCTCCATTACAAAGTTTGTGCTAACACAGACATAAACAGGCCATAAAAGGGAGGCGATACCATCCGTGGGGCAAAGCTCACTATTGGATTCCCATTCCCCCGCAGGATCGGCACATGCTTATTGTTCCATACAACACCCGCCACCGCCACCACTCCAGTTAAGTAACACACCCTTCAGCATTGGGGGGGGTTGGGCATGTATGTGGGGCGGCACAGTGGGGGATACAATTATCCAGAAACGTTTCTCGATTCCTCTGATACGACTGCGGTTAAGAGTTGAGATGTGATTCTGGGGTCGAGTCGTGAGAAGAGATGTGACGTGCGGCAGAGCGACTTTTATCACTCAGCGCGTCGTGCAGCGGCACAGCGAGCCGGGCGGGTCGACGGGCTGGGAAATTAAGATGTAGGCGGTCATCGAGACGGAACGGAAGTTTGTTTGAGTCGTACAAGTAGCGAAAATATCCGACATTTAAGACCACATTTTGGCCTCTGTCTGCTCCGATGACTCCGAACACAATCGGGTGACCCTCTATCTCTCAGCGGGCAATTTTCTGCAGTTTTCATTAAACCATAATAGGATTAACACACTCATGTAGACCCGTGCTGCCGCAGTGATCCGTGCTGGTGGTGTCTCACGGCAGAGGACGGCACTGTCACCACCTCATCTGCTATGTGCATCCATTACCGAGTGGAATAATAATGGGACAGAGCCATTACAAAGGCAGTCACTCCGCCAAAAGCAAAACACTAACCTGATTATGGTAATCGCATCTGATGGCCATTCCTCTGAGCGCCGGGGAGAAGCACACTTCAAATAATGGCTCCTAACATCGAATCAATACGCACAAATAGCCACAATATCATTGACTTTTACTTATTGTCAGATAAATAAATATTGGTTTTGAGGGCATTTGGTAAAAACACATTACATCAGCTTTAAAGGGCCATTGAAGCAGTTTTACACGGTACGGACGGGAAGCGGTAGATATTTCTATTTCTTAAGGTGGTGCAGAGGAATAGGCCTCCCAAAATCATTATTTATAATTTATCACTGATTTATTTCTGTTTCTACTTGGAGCTTCTGTATCGGCGTGGTCACTCTATCACTTGACCACTCGATCACACAACATGGCCTAACGTTGTGATGACTATGTTGTGTCATGTCTCTGACTCAGGCACCAAAGGACATGTGGAAAAAGGCCATACAACAAATAATACCATCAATTTAAGGAAGTTTACAGAAATAATACATTTTGATTGTGAAACAATTCCAATTCTTCAAGATGGTCATCTGGCATTGCTGACTTTGTGTAAAAAAAACAAATGAAAGCGAATACTCTGAGTACAGAAGGGTCTTACTTGTCTTTCCGGCAGCGTTCTAGGGGTTTTCCTTAACACTATAGATTGGACAATGACACACACACACAGCACGGTCATCAAGCGTCAGCGGTCAGGAATTTGGCCTCATACAACACAACAGTATACTTAAAAAACCTGGTGAGTACCTCTAAATGTGATGACCACTGAGGACGGTGTCAGGGCTCCAACCCTCAAAGGAGTACATCCACCTCCACTGACTCATCAGCCATTCACAGAAACATCCCGCCTCAGCACATACGGTTAACTGACCTAATGTGTATGTGTGTGCGTGTGTGGGCACGTGTGTGTGTGTGTGTGTGAGTGTGTGTGTGTGTGTGTGTTCAGCCAAGCATGTGTTAAAATGCAAGTGCTCAGTGCTACTTTTCCCTGGAGACAGATTGTACGCCCGCATCTCCCCCACCAACACACACACCACTAAGCCACACACACACACAGACACAGACACACACACACACACACACACACACACACACACACACTCACACTATGATGGGAATATATGTTTTTTAGCCAATAAGAAACTTTCTTTTTCTCTCATTTGTTTTCTCTCACCTGACCTCTGCAAACAGAACCACTTGGCAGGAGAAGCTCCAGCTACTCTGTGCTGTTGTGGTTCATAGCCGTGGGTTTTTTTACAAACGGGAGAGTAAATTGATTCCGCCGACCCGCCGGAACCCCACAGGCCCTTGAATGACACCTCAGCAAGATACTGTTCATATTAAAAACACAACACATCCACACCGGCTCAAGGGGTAGTTCCGTTCGCCATGTGAAGCTTCCACACCCGTGATAAACAGCGCTGTTTTGCTTTGTTCCTCCATTAACAATGTTATTGCCTTCGCGCAACACATGACGTGGTTATTGCCCACCTGAGCATCACCGTGGGATGTATATAACTAAGAGATACCATGTTGACACTGTACCGCACCACGGCTTAAGGGTTGCTGTTTATGTTTACACACCACACACACACACACACACACACACACACACACACACACACACACACACACACACACACACACACACACACACACACACACACACACACACACACACACACACAAAGAGCACCGCCTGGAATATACAATAAAACTAATGGTGTACATGCTGGATTTTGTACATTTAACACCAAGCAGACTTCTCAACTGGTGGCGTGAAATTGCTCAATAAAGCTCATTTCTGGAAGGGGTGGATAAAATCACTACCTCAATTTCATCCAGTGAAATGGTGATACCAGAAGTGTTTCCATGAAATAGATCACAGACATATAGATATGCAAATCCCATATTGATAAAGCAAACTGAGAAAAAACCCAAACCATACCAATTTACCAATCAAATAAATAAAGAATAAGTATACATATTACAAATGAGTACAGGGGGGTTACATAGTGAGCTATGGGTTATTGTCCAATCATTCATCTTGAATCTTGAATAATTTTTGGAAAAAAATAAGAATATTTGACGTAAGAGGGCTTTTTATTTGCTGAAATCTTAGAGACAAACATAGAAATTTTGTAATTCTACGTAAAAAAAAAAAAAAAAATGCACATTGGGGTGATTAGAGAAGTAGCCGTGGGCAACGGATTGCAAATTTGCTATTTGGTGTCTAGTGAGCAGAACTGCCCTCCCAACTGAAACCCCCTGCCTCGTCATTCTGATGAATTGGGATTGGACACTAAACAAGGTCATAAATAGTTGAATAAGCTTGCTGCTGTTGTTGGTGCAAGAATGGCTGTACTGGGAGATATAATGCTGTGGTATTGATCCGCCAGGCAGAGCGGCGCGCTGAACCCTTATCTTGAAACCCGCGAACCAAGGCTCAGTAGAACCTTCCATACTCATTCCTGTGGATGCATATGGAAGATTTTTTAATGCATATAATACACAAGCCCTGGAAGTTGAATTTGAAGCCCGTGGTGTTCGACTTCTTAACTTATCACATCGAAAAAACTGTGAATGTGAAAATGTGAATCTTACATTAGTCCACGCTAGCAGACTCTGGATTAATGGGGCGCTGCCTAAAATCAATCACCTACATATTCATTAAGGGGCGCTTTCGCAGATGGGGTTTACTCTAAAATCAGGACTAAGATAATCCTACTTAAATTAATACAGAATTTTAAAATGCCTTTCCGAGACATTGCTTAATTTACAATTACTTAGTTCTAGACAGGAAAGTCTGAGAGTAAGGTACTTAAGGACTAGTCAGCTTCTTCTTTCTGGTCTTGGTGCTGGTTTTAGTCCAAATCAACCTGGTCCACCTGGAGGCCACATCCATTAATCCATAGATAAACCTGTCTCTGGTCAGGTTTTATTTAAACCTTAACTTAGACCTAGATAAGCTCTAATCTTCCTTCTGGAAATCAGATATTTTTTTTATAGCCAAGACCAGGGCCAAACATGAGAGTATTTTAAACTATGACTGAGAAAGTCAATTTCAGTCAGTCCAGATTAAAAGTGTGATTTAGTCTAAAATTAGACCTAATCTGTGTCCGCCAAACCGCCCATATAAGATGTTTACACTTTCCATCATCTTAGCATATTTCATGAACAAAAGTGTGACGCTTTACATGGTAAACAATACACTATAATTACTACTACGTTATGAATTACCTTGTGGACAGAAATATTCAACTTTGGGACCCGACTGGCTCTAGATGGATTATTTTTACTGTGGTGTACAGTGAGTAATCAAGATTTTTTTTTTCGACTGTCCGTTTCATCATCTTTTACCACCTACTGCAGCTTTTGGGAAGTAATTAAATTAGTTTTCTCTCAGATTTAAAAGTTTCCCCAAGACCCGGAACTAGCAGAGAGAGGGTTTTTTTTTGTAGACACTTCATTTATAAGTAAGCACTCCGGCGGCTGTGGAGCGGTAATTATGATTGCTGGCACGCCCATTATCCAGTTCTGTAGAGAACTGTAAACTTTTAATGACACAGCATTATCTCATTTTCCACTTCATTATTAATCTGGTCCCTGACAGCTGTTGTCAGGAGGGAAGGTGTTGTGGAAGATAAAAGCCTTTTTTTTTTTTGACCACATTTGTTGTATTCACCGGGCATGCAATCTGCAGCGTGTGACGCTCACAAATCCTAAAGCACCGAGGGCGAAAAAAAGTTTGATTCCAGTTTTCAAAATCTGAGGAGGGAGAGTTATTTCCAGAATAATAAGAAAACATTTCTTTATGTTTGGAAGTTGTCTAGAATCGCCATAGTTCCATAGTTTATTTTGCAAACAATAGTGGACAGATATGAGGATGCCTTACGTTTAATATCTCTATATATGTCTATGTTCATGTTTGCAATTGACGTGCAAAAGCTGATTTAATGTATGCTCCAGTACTTACAGTATGGAAGGAATCACTAATAAATCTCAGAATTACTATTTAATATTGATATCTATTGAATATGTAATATTGACTAGATCAAAGCGCTGTATAGAGTAAAACCATTCAACTTCAATCATTTCAAATCCCATAATCCAAAACTTTTCCACACGGCATCATATTTTCGGTTAAATGTATCAGTCTTCACTCAGTACAATTCTGAGCCAGCATCAAACCCCCCGGATGCGCTGGCAGGTTGCGGGTCAGCCTGAGACCATGGCCGTGGGCTGGCTGTGTAGAAATAACAACGCAACCCCGGGAGAGGAGGTGCAATGAGGGGCTGCTGGGCTGCGAGGCACTCTGCCCTGAGTAATATGTTAAAAATCATTCACCACAACGCCCGGACCATTGCTAGACAAACAACCAGGATGAACTCTTTATTATCTCGGTGGGGCGTTTAATTTTCTTCCCATTTGGGTGTGTTAGTGCCACAAGCAGGCGGGCGTCAGAGCTGGCAATAACTCAAGGGGATGCTGGGAGACAGTGACACACAGTTGCACCACCTCCTTCTGGGGAGGGAAGACGACAGTTCCCGCGCTCGCTGTCAAAGCGAACGTGTGTGCGTCTGTGTGTGTGTGTGTGTGTGTGTGTGTGTGTTTGGTGGGAGCGTGTGTTTAACAAAGTGGCGCTACGGCAATTACTCCATTGATCGGTGCGCGAGAGCTCATAAACGTCATACGGCTGCCGCCTTGATGAATATGTCGCCTAAAATTGTTTTAATCAAGATCTCATCCCACTCCCGTTCTAATGAATTCATTATGACCACGATTGGAGGAGCTTCGAGCTCTGGAGTAGATAACAAGATGCAGCGAGATGCGTCCTCCTCGGGAGCACCTTCTACGTTGTCGACCAAACCCGGATCAATGACGATCGGGCTGTAGCTACGTATGTGTTAACACCAGTTGGAATTCAGAGATGTTTGACGTCCAATATGTCCTCATCGCAGCGCTCATCTGCGTGTCAAGCTGTCTTCACTCAGATGTGGGAACAGGAGGCTGCCAGTATGGGTTTCACTGCAGTTTGTGGTCGTACGGAGGAGTGTTTGTGGGTAAAACCAAAGTCAGCCGGCAAGGGCCCTTAATCCTCCGTGGGAGGATTCTTGTGAGGTTTTGGGATGTGGGATATAATTGATGGTGTGAAATGTAGTTATGAGAGACGGTAGTTATCATTAATGCAGACAGCTTTGTAGAGATCTAGGTTAACAAAAATATATGTTGAAACTCCCTCCCCGTGCATAGTGGAGATTTTGCTTTTATTTTGTGCATATAAAGATGACTTACTACTCCGTCATTTGGGACATCGAGTCGTGTCTCACAGTGCCCAAGAGAAAAAGAGAAAATTACATTGCTGAAATGCTCATTACAGACATGTGGTTTTATTGTGATTAGGTGCACATCATGACTAGATATTATAACTGGTGCGATCCTCTTTATGCAATAAAACATAGAGCAGTGGAAATATGTTCAGCTGCATAACAGTGATACACGCAGGGACGTTATGGGTTGCTTGTACCAGGTCCATGGGAGCACAGCCACAAGCCGCTAGCTGTAGTGATGCACGACTTGTGAAAGATTCGTTCCTGGTGAACAAATAGTTGGAATGACTCAGACGTCTGGAGTCACTGGGGAAAAAAGAGTTATTTGTTCGTTTGCGATTCTGTTACCGCGTGTCCCACGAGCGAGGGAGTCTGTGACTCTTCAACTTGTGAACTGAAAATAATTCTACAGGCTTGATTCATGTGAAAATGGAGAAAAAGATCAAGGCATTTGGTTGAACTTATATTGAATGTCAGTGATTTACACTTCCATTCTATTTACACTTACACACATTGCACCAAAATAAATACATTTTGAAAGAATGAAATGATTCCTGTGAGGATTCCATTCACGACGCAGAGCTGACCCGAATCTCCTCGCTCTAGTCCGTCGTTCCCCGGAAGTCCTCCCTCCTCTCAACGTCCATTACACCGACCAAATCCAATGAACAAAGAAAAATGTCACAAATCTGTTTTTTTTCTACCAAGTCGCCTGCGAGAGTCGAGTCTCAAAAGCGAGACAAAACCCTCCATCAGGACTGTACCTACGGCCTGGTCACCCAGACCTGCGGCCTCGCCCCTCCTCAGCCCTGTCCTCGGCGGAGAGGAAGGATATAACCCGCTTCCTAAAACACCACCCCGCCCCGCTCACTGCAGAGGAAAGACGACAAAATGAAACGCGGGGCTGAAGGACTCCCCTGGGACTCAGACCTGAGGGTGGGAACGCCACAGACAAAACAATGTGGATCCAAGGCGGCCACGTACGGCTCCGCCTCCCTCGCAAAAACACCTCCACGCCTTGACATATCGCGGTAAGGAGAGGCCCAGAGGTTCACTTTCAGGCCGCTCCTCCCCCATCACGGAACTGGAGGCTGGTTTTTTTTTTGGTTTCTTAAAGCTGTTGTTTGCCATGCCCTCCTAAATTCTTGGGTGACTGCTGACAGAATAGATGTTGCCTCCACAATGCAATCGCTTTTCAGCAAGAGGGCCTAGGGGGACAATAGTGATGGAGGAATGGGAGGAATTGCAGAACAGGAAGTGTGCTGAGGAGGACAGGAAATAGGAAGCGCACGCAGGAATAAACGCTGTTGAAATAAGCAAGAGGGGGAGATTTCCATTCCGACGTCTTAAGGCTTGGAAATATTCCTATGGAGCGGTGAGCGGCGATACGAAGGAACACAGAGGGAGAAGTGTTCTGTATGTATTACAGGAACATTTCAAATGACCACAGATCCCCAATGGATCTTAGTGTCACGAGGTGTCAAACAGCGTATGGTGTTTTACATCTAATATACCGTAGTTAGGTGGGTGGAAGATCTGCTTAAGAATCAAAACAAGTTTCGTAGATACAGGTTGAACTGGGATCTTTTGAAAAAATGACTTGGAGCTCAGTAATTTTGTAAAATATTCATTTTTTTCCATCTTTTTTTTAAGCTGCGGGAGCCAAAGTACAAAAAAATAAAGGACAAGGTGAAAGGTGATAGAGAGATGTTTGAGTGCATGGGACTCTCCTCAGTGCAATAGAACAACATAAAACTATATTATCTACATTATAGATACTATATATATATATATATATATGGACTATATTATCAAAACAACTAGTTTAAAACATTTTCAAGCCAAAATATGTACAGAAGTGTCACGGCTTGTGGTGAATGTTAATCGGTTAGACGGTTAGAATTGGATTTCTATTTTGATGACTCAATGCCTCGTGTATTGTTATTCAGATCAGACCTGCGGCATGAAATGGTAATGATGCCAATGACAATGCAGGAAAAGTTTCAATAAGATTTAAACATTTCGTTTTGTCACGTTTTTTTTGCTTATTCCCCATTTTTCACACGCTTTGCATTTGAGGCTTGGTGGGTGTCTCTGTTTGTCCAACATCTTAATAAACTCCATTTGCTGACAAGAAAAGTCTATTTACATCATGGTTAGCCGCAACAATCACCAATCAACAATTGTCTACATTCTCAGCCGTCGGCGTGGTCTTCAAAGCCACAACCTGATCAGTGGGCTTGGCTCTAAATCTTCGGCTTTTTCCTGCATTTTAGAAAAAGGGCTCCCGGGAACCAAACAGCGGGAAAAAACATGCGAGGTGAGGTCACATCGAGCCCTCCACCCCTCCAGGCAGGAAGCGCCTTGCACAAATCGCCCGTGGGGCCCGGCCCATCAGAAACAGGAAGAACAAAGTGCAAACCAGCAACGACACCCCGCCCCGCGCTATGAAGATGGAGTGTGCTATTGAACACCTTGTTTGTTTTCTTCTCAGAACCCGATTTCAACCCCAGAGATCAGTCAGATATTAATTGTGGAAATGCAACTTAGCACGGCTATGGGGACTGAAGGTCAAGTCTTGCCTGCATAGTTCCCCATCAAGTTAATTGAGAAACGAAATATAGTCCAAAAAAGCAGAAGGCCGTCCTCAAATTTGTATCTGTTATGAAGGCCAGTTTGGACGCGACATAAACACATTTTAGATTGAATCTCCAGCCCCGGTGGGTTTGCTCCTTCTACTCTGTCAAACCGATGACACCGGGACAAACCGAAGCTCACAGACACGAAATATCAAACACATCAAGGATGCCGTCGATCAGACGGGTTCGCGGCCACAATGAAGTGAATATGCTCCAGGCAATTCCAGTTGAAAACGTAAACACATCCATCACCTATAAGATAATTCAATAAGTGTGTTGTGTGCAACCGGGGATATTTCCAGCTTTATTGCTCAAGTAATGTCAGCGGAGGGAGTTTCATTTTCCCCGGGAACATTATTCAGCGAGTCTCGGCGAGCTGCTTGGATATACAAAAGAAGACAACGGGCGATACGCGGACACGTTCGCTCGCGTTGTACAGCGAGACAACTCTGCCGCGTATGGAAAGAGGCAAATTACGATGTGAGCCGCGGCGATAAATCACTGGAGCCTTAATCAAGGCACGGAGACAGGCGCTGTCATCAATCACCGAGTGCAACACGCGACACAGTGGCACCCTCGTAGCGTCCCCCGAAATCCTCCAGCTGACGTTCCAACATCGCACGTTACGCCGATGCATTATCGTGGACGCTTTGGAAAACCCGACGGAGGGGACACGCGGTAAATGGAATGAAAGCTACTTAGACCTGCCAAATTCCTAATGGCAGTGTCATCGAGTGGGTACTATAAATAAAAGAGAGGGGGGGGGAGACTCACATTTGATAAACAATGACAAAAGTCCCCCCACCTGTATGCGTTCATTTGCCAGACGCCTGTCAGGTGATGGATAACCTGCCGCGATCGAGAATCGAACCGGCCCCCACGTCACTCATCACGACGACTTCATGGATACGTTGAGTAGCAGGAGGTTGTTGATGGATTACAGCGTGCAGGGTCATCTAAAAGGCACGGGAGTCAGATTCAGAACATGAGCACCTGACACAATTGAACAACTTTACCAGATCCAAGGACAAGGTGAAGTTGCTGACGCTTTGAACCTTGAGCCCGCTTCACACTGAATACGAGAAACGACCTGTACAAAGCGGAAGTCCGTTCATCCCTGTAGAGAGTCGGATTCCGCTCACGGAAAGCTGTGTTGCGCATTTTCCGCGTCCCCACACTATTACTGGAAGTGACGTCGGTCAAGTTTTTTATTGGAACTGGGCTTAAAAATAAGTTAATAGGTCACATATATAAAATAAGGACATTATTAACATTAAAGTTAATGTTGGATGTCACCATATTCACTATCAAAAAATCTCTTTTTACGTAAGTGAAGTGTGTGTATTTTCTATTATTATTATTTTTTTTTTTGCACTGCAAACAACGAAATAAAGGAAATTTTAAACTCTTATTCAGGAACATGATAAATGTCCAGCTGAGCAAACGTTTTTCCTCACATTTTTGTGATGCAAAACCCAGACGACCCGGTGGCCACGAGGGGGGAAGAGGCGACTTACTGGTGAGGAAGGAGGGAAAAAAAAAAGATTCAGCTCACTTACAATCATCAAATATGTGATATATGTGAATATGTGTTAAAAAATGCTTTTGAGATGAACTTATTTGATGGAACGCTTATTGCATTGTTCTTTCTACGCATTGAGACAATTGAGATGAAGTGACAGATGAGTTCCGATTAGACGTATCACAAACACAAAGAGAGCGAGACCGGCTGGAATGGAAGCCAGTCAGCTATGAAGGACATCAGAGGGGCAGTTATTTTTAGTCATGGGATTTTGGAGGCCGTCGCTCGGAACATCTCATTAAAATTAGAAGAAGAAATAAAACGATGCTTTGCCCAAATATCACTCGGAGAGAGAATGCTTGTGACCCCAACCCCCCTCCCCCATAAGCTTTTTGTGAACAATTCCTTAAACTATAGAAAGTAATGTGGAAATATGGATGAAGGACCTGAACGCACCAAAGGCATGTCTTTAAATGCATTAAGGTCATCGCAGGTTTATGAATCACCCTTTTATGAGAGGTTTAACACCGGGTTTCATCACTACAACATAGTGGTAAATCAATTTCTAGTGGGAGATTCCCTCACTAGAGAGGCCATTAAACTTGACCTGAGCTATGTTACTGTGCCGACAGACGCGGCACAGTAACATAGCTCCAAAGTTGGCGATATTTTTTTTTTTCCCAACAAAAGTAAATTTTTTCAAACAGGTCGCTTGAGCCCTCACGTCAAGATATCTGAATGAAATTGGGCTCATTGGAACGGAAAAAGTTTCACCTTTACAGCCATGCCGGACATATTTCAGCTGCACAAGGTACGGTAGCATCAGGGTCCTAAACAGAGCGTGTTCTAGATGTAGTGCAAAGATGTTATTTTTACCTTTTTTATTTCCCCTGTTTTTGCACACTGTGGTCCCTAAACAATCATGGAATTGTAGAAACTGGGTGTGGCTACAAAGATGAGACTGTTGTAAATCCGAAGATTTTTCTCAAAAGTGGTTTTTTTTTTGTGACTTTACTGTATAAAATGACCTATTGTGACCTCAAGGATAATCACAGCCTCATGAAACTCTAGGCCCGGAATCAGGACACATAGACAATTCAGAAAATGTATGGGATGTCCAGGTACATTGAAGATACGTGGGTTTTTCTGAGCCATTTTCAGAAACTAGTGCTTGTCATCCAATCGTCAAGATCGTCAAAATCACACAAATCTCCAATTTTTCGAAAGTTATTGATACTGCACCAGAGCATTACATTTACTAAAGTGAAAAACACTTTAGAAAATGGTCTTCAAGTCTCCAGGTGGCCATTTTGGGGGATTTTTCTCAAACTTTTTCCCTCAAATGGTCAAAAATGGCTAGAAAGTGTACCAAAGCAGTGTAACTAATGGTATCAACCCACAACTTGGTGCAGCAACAAATCACAAGGGAATGGCCATCAATAGGCATGAGTATAATGTTCAAAGCCCCTTTACACTCAAAATATTAATCATTCAATCAGGCGCAATTAAAAAAAAAATCTTTTTTTACCTCTTAATTGATATAAAAGTTTGAAATACTGTACATGGTCAAGCTGCATCTCAAATTATTCCTTGGGCGCTCAGCTTTCTGATGGTGAAAGGCACTTGTATATGGCACCAACTTCCCACTCCCCACCAAGAAAGGGCTTCCGAGCTGAACAGGTTAATAGAACAAGAGCTGTAAATATATTGGAATTTAATTATTAACAATGGTGCAGATTACATTCCGGCCAATCAGGATTAATACGATTAATTACCACTTTGCTCTTAGTAGTGATTTACTTTACTTGCATGGCCCATTTCTCTTTACCTATTTAACTGTTAATTGGTTTTACAGGTAATTGCTTACCTTATAGGGCAGACCCGAAGAGCAGAGTATTTATCAGGTAATTACCACAAAGCCACTTTCAATCTCTTAGCCATCATTAAAATGACTATGACAGGCCCCAAAAGCATGCAAAGATGGTAGGAACTGTGAACTACCTATGTTTACACTTTGTTGTAAAAAATTGTAGACTTTAAATAAAATAAATAAATTAAAATAAAACAGTAAAAAACCTGTGTCAAATGTATCCCTTGAGAATTATTACTTAATAATTACTAATAAATATTCAATAGAAACATGTACTTTATTAATTTATTTGGCTCTTAACCCTGCAGCTGGACTTGAATGCTGCATTCATGTCATGCAGAGAGATGGAAATTATGCGCACTATCGTCCAGGCCAGGGTACGTATGAGAGTAAAAAAGAGGAATTGCTTTTTGGAACATAGATCATCAAAAAGCCGCGCCCCGTCTTTTTTCAACATCCGACATTACCCTCGTCTTTGCTCGACGACATTCAAATTATTTTCGGGAAAGATCTTCTTCTGGTTGATTGATTTGTTTATTTTCCCTTGAGGTAGTAAGGATATTTTTCCAAATGATGGCACTGTTTTTTTGTGAATGTTAGTCCATAGCCACAGTTTACTGACCGCAACCGGCTCCGCTGCTTTATCAAATTCACCGCGGTTGCCTTTAACGTCTTGCACATACCTGATCGATGCATTCTCGCCGGGAAAGGTGGACCAGCCTATATGCTGTAAACTATGGAACGCCATTTATATATAAATATATAAATGAATAAATATAGTTCAATAAATAAATAAATATTTTTTGATTATAAAAAGGACTTTTTTAAAAGGACAATTATCATTTATTTAAGGGGACTTTTATTTCATAATGCCGGAGCTGGTCCTCAGCTCCCAATTCCGCCTCGGTTGGAGTCAGCGGCAGGTAGGGAGCGAGCCGGTCACAGTGGAGAGCCACCACCCGGTTCCGCTTGACTAGCCGCACCCTGTACGCCACGTCCGATAGCTGTTCCAGCACAGTGTCAAAGGCCAGCCCACTGCCTCGACAGCTTGGGGGAGAGGCCATCCTTTCTCTCCGGACAGCAGATCCACACCTGGTCCCCGGGTGCAAAGTCTGTTCCCCTCCGGCTCCAGGGGCGGCCCGAGTCGACTGGGGTACAGAGTTCATGTCCAAACATTTGCGCTGCGGGAGTGCATAGAGTAACACCGGCGACGACAGAAGTGGGCCTACGAATCCTGCTGCCGGGGAACGGACATTGCACCCGGGACCCAAGTGTGGGTCCACTGTCCGGAGAGGAAAGAAGGGCCTCTCCCCCAAGCTGTCGAGCCAGTGCGCTGGCCCTTGCACTGTGCTGGAACGGCTGTCGGATGTGGCGTACAGGGTGCGGCTGGCCAAGCGAAACCAGGTGGTGGCCCTCCACCGCGACCGGTTCCCTCCCTACCGGCCCCTGGATCCAACTTCTACGCCAGTGTTGTGCAGAAGAAGCGGTAGTAGCCAATAGCAGTGCTCTGAATCTGCGAGATAACCACGCCCATTGATTTGCATTGAATTATTAATCATTATGAAATGAAGGTCAAATAAAAAAATGATCTATTTAACTATGTTTATTTATTTATATATTTGTATGTACATATATACGTTAAAATATATATATATATATATATATATATATATATATATGTTTGCAGCTGGTTGCGTCTTGGTGTAAAACAGGTCACGCCGGGGGCAAAGGTGTGAAAGCCACATTTCCCACATGACGTGAACGCACCGTCTGAACTGGCCTCTCCGGGTCTGCGGGTTAGACGGTATGTGCTGCCCCCTCGTGGTCGCCGTGGTCATTGCCCGCTCTCTGCCCTTCTGACAAGTCACAGGAAAACATGGCGGATTCGGATGAGCCGTAAGTAGCTGCCGAAGAACCAAACAAGGAACACAGTGAATCGACTTGTAACTGACCCCCTCTCCCCCACCCAAAAAAAAAACCGATGCTTTCAGATCTCAGTAACCATCGGAAAGCGGAGTATGATCGGATCTCCTTGTATTCTCTCTTTTTATAGGGGGAAGAAAAGAAGCAGAGTAGTGGAGCTGACTGAGAAGTTAGTGGTGAATGGAAGGTTTGAGGTTCCCAGGCAGGAGGAGGGGTCATGTTAGCTGATTTGATGATCGGATGACTAGTATACGGGGACTATTTAGATATATCAGATAAATGATGTGATATATTACTTGTAATGTGCATTCCTCCCTTACTCGGTGTTTACAGGCTAGCTAGCCGCTTAGCTAGCTGCTTTGAGCTGTGGAGTTGTGATGCGAAACTCTCAAACGATTCGTTCGAAGCGAACTAGTATTTTAAATGACTCGGGGGTCTGGTGTCACTCCGGCAATAGAGCGAGAAAGCGAGTTCGTCTTCGACTCGCAAACTGAAAATAATCATCGGGGGTTAAATTTATCTGGGGGGAAAAAAAAGACCAAAGCATTTGGCAGTAGTCATTATTGAATGTGTCTGATTTACACTTTAATATTCACCGGAGTTACAGAATTGTAACAGAATGAAAGGCTTCCCGTGAAGAATTCTGTTACCGAACGAGAGCCAATCCACTGTTCTAACTCGTTCATCGCTCATTGGAGGTCCCCCCTGGATCACCATGCGATACACCAACCGAATCACACCGTTGCAGAGTCAGACAATCCAACGACTCTTTTTTTTTTTTGTCATTTTTTTGTGAGCGACTCATCAAGAACCGAATCCAAAAAAAGAGCCGAACCTTTCATCACTAGAGGACAGGGAGCTCAGCTGAAGACAGGGACAGACACGCCCCCTTGATATTTATGATTACGTGTTATTATTGTTATTATGAACAACATATGGCTATCCAGAATGTCATCCTGCTGTTTGATATTATTGCATGATCTGACAAACTACGCATCTGATGTTTTGCATGATCCCACCACTTCACGCACATGGTATTAAAACAGGATGTTTGCTACACGGATACATTTGGGAGCACAAGGTTTTATGGTGATTTTTTTTTTTTTTTTTTTTTGCGATGACCGTAGTTGACCTTCTTCTGAAACTCTTATCGTCTGCAGGATGATGGTGGATGGCGGCAGTGGAGAGAGGACGGCGTGGGAGGGACGGTGGAACCACGTCAGGAAGTTTCTGGAGCGATCAGGGCCCTTCACGCATCCGGACTTCGAAGCCAGCACAGAGGTGTTTGTTATTTTGTTCAAGCCAATA
Organism: Zeus faber; assembly: GCF_960531495.2. Lineage (NCBI taxonomy): Eukaryota > Metazoa > Chordata > Actinopteri > Zeiformes > Zeidae > Zeus > Zeus faber. The sequence continues at coordinate 10,678,771 of NC_137192.1, forward strand.
ACGTGTCATGTTGTTAAGATGTCTCTTTGACGTCGTTAATATAACCTTTTCTTTATTTTATTTTATTTCTTTACTTTTCCTCAGTCGTTGCAATTTTTGTTGGACACCTGCAAAGTCCTTGTCATTGGCGCCGGTGGCCTTGGATGTGAACTCCTTAAAAACCTGGTGTGTATGATGCTATTTACTCTCTTAAAAGGTTTGAATGGGGTTCTTATTGGGTCCTCAAACATTTAAGTACTGAAATACCTTGAAAACAGCCCCTTTTGTACTGAGGTGCTTGAAAACCTGTTTTTATTTAAATTGGAACGTACTTTTTTTCCCCCAGAATCGCTTTTGTTGGAAATAGATACTTATGATAGTAGATGACAATCAGATAAATAATATATATATGATATACTAATGTAAATAATATACAATGAAACTAAAATTACATTACATTTTAATTCGTAAAGATCACATTGAAAATTGATCATATTTGTTCTTGAAAGTGGAAATGAACAAATAGCGCTTGAAAGTCGTTGAATAAAATTTTGTAATGGCGGAATGAACCCTATTTAAAAAGAATAAATGGTATCTAGTGTCCTAGTTGTTTTAAATGTTCTTTCCTGTCCTCCCGCTGTTGCTCAGGCCATGTCGGGCTTTTGCAACATCCATGTTGTTGACATGGACACGATCGATGTCTCCAACCTGAATAGACAGTTTCTCTTCAGGTCAGCTTTTTTTTATGCATTATATATACTGTATATGTTCTTCATATCAATCTCAACCAGTTACTCACTTGAAACGTCTTGCACATGATTTGTTTTCCAGGCCTAAAGATGTCGGTCGACCCAAGGCGGAAGTTGCAGCCGATTTTATCAACAGCAGAGTTCCTGGATGCCACGTGGTCCCGTATCTTTTTTTTATCTTATAGCAGTGTTTAATACAAATGTCAGACGGCTATAAGATCCCTCATTAAAATGCATTTTGAATGTTTTGTTTACTGTCTCCAGTTGAAGGAGCAATAGACACATTTTCATTCAATTTTATTCAAGGATTTATGATCTACGCAGAGCAGATTGCTCCGCCGTTCGCCATTTCCACTAATGGTTGCGTATTGGCTGCTGTAAATTGATCATTTCCCTGGGGTTTTGTACCCGGTGGCATGGAGAATTGCATAGTGAAAGCGCAGGCAGGGAAGCAATCTAAACGCCGATGGTGTCATTATTCCGTCGCCATTACACCGTGCAATCAACATTAACTTCATAATGATAAGTCAAAGCGAAAAAAAGTTGTCCATCGCTCCTTTAGAGATGAATGAGGTGGAAAAATCATGAGAGAAACAAACATGCCTAATTTTGTACAAACATCAAATCTCCCTTAACCCTTTAATAGCCATTTTAAGAAAATTCAAGACTTTGACGAGACGTTTTATAGACGTAAGCATCACCAGGGTTACTTCCTGTACCTCGCAGGCTGCGGTGTCATCAGGAGTAAAACTCTTCATTTGCACTCAGATTTCGCTTCTTCTTCCCCCTAGAATTTCACATCATCGTCTGTGGACTAGACTCCATAATTGCCAGGAGATGGATGAATGGCATGTTGGTAAGAGGGACTCATCCTTTCAAACCCCATCAAGTCGTTCTTATGTCGTTATTGTGAAAGACTAATCAAGGCTTTGAGAACAACACCGTCAGGCACTGAACCCATGCCAAACAAACTCCTCCTCCTGGCCTCCAGCTGTCTCTGCTGGTGTATGAGGACAACGTCCTGGACCCGAGCTCCGTCGTTCCCCTGATCGACGGAGGCACAGAAGGTTTTAAAGGCAACGCCAGGGTCATTCTGCCTGGTCTGACCGCCTGCATGGACTGCACCCTTGAGCTCTACCCTCCCCAGGTAAGGAAGCCCCCTCAGATAAACCGAAGATCCCGTGAGAAAATGTGTGGGGGAAGCATCCAGGTGTGCTCCGCATGACATTTGTCTGCGCTCCACAGATCAACTTCCCCATGTGCACGATAGCCTCCATGCCGCGTTTGCCGGAACATTGCGTCGAGTACGTCCGGATACTGCTGTGGCCCAAAGAGAAGCCCTTTGGAGGTACCCGGGCCGAGTTTTTTTTCGTCGCATTTAACCCGTCTCACATTTCCAGACTGAACTCCAAAACATTCTCTGCGTTTGTTTGTTTGCCTCCAAAGAGGGTGTGGGCCTGGACGGGGACGACCCTCAGCACATCCAGTGGGTGTACCAGAGGTCTCAGGAGAGGGCGGCAGAGTTCAGCATCACGGGAGTCACGTACAGACTCACCCAGGGTGAGACCACACTCCCTCCAAGTTCTGCTAGTCACGCAACGCACTGCACTCGCGCTGTATTATTTATATCCACTTGGCAGCACTGGATTTTATTCAGTGGAAGTATTTGCCCCCTGTCTGATTTACTCCGTTTTCACAGGACACCGAGGGCCAGATTCACAGGGAACGGCTAAAAGCTAAATTCATGAGGAGGAAATGGAAATGATAAATCAAATTGATAAATTATGATTGATTGATTTCTTAATCAATCAATCAATCATAATTTATCAATATTTCCGGTAATTGGCAACTGAGAGAAATAGAATTTAGGCGCTATTCGCCTGTAAAATAAATTCACTGGGAGTTAGAACAATTGACAGAAGTGAGTTTTGGTGTCATCTCATTTCCTGCTCCCTTTAAAACCCACAAATTGAAAAAACAAACTGGAAAATCAGGCAGGGGGGCAGACACTTTTTCACACCACTGCATATAAAATACAAAAGCTGCAACCTTCTTCATAGTAAAGGCTTTGTGGAAGCTGTGTTTTTGACCATAGATTTAAAAAGTTGAACGTTCTCCTTTCAAACCAACATTTTACGCTGCAGGCGTCGTGAAGAGGATCATTCCGGCCGTAGCGTCCACGAATGCGGTCATCGCAGGTAAATAATGGCGGCTCCCGTTAATCATTTCCCAAGCAGCGTCATGTCCATTGACCTAATGTTGAAAAAATAATTATCAACACGATCATCGTCTGCTCGTTTTTTTCCCTCCCCTCTCTTGGCTCTGTTCCAGCTGCCTGCGCAACTGAAGTTTTCAAAATAGCATCAAGGTGAGTTCACCTTGATTAGACGAAGGTTTTTATTTTTTTATTTTTTTAAGATATAAAAGAATATAAAGTGTATCCTTGCCGTCTTTTTCAGTGCCTATGTTCCTCTCAACAACTACATGGTCTTCAACGACGTCGACGGCCTGTACACCTACACGTTCGAGGCAGAACGGAAGGTCGGTCCTTTGCTTACATCTTGAGGTTAGAGTCTGCTGCGGGTTTAAACATTTGAATTGGCTATAAAAGATGCGTTTTATCCACCGATGCTGCAGCAAAACTGTTTGGCCTGCAGCCAAGTGCCCCTGGACTTGAAATTCTCACCGTCTTCCAAGCTGCAGGAGATCCTGGACTACCTGACTGCGAGTGCCTCCCTGTAGGTCCACCCGCCTCCAGTGCATTTATATTATAATATTATATTATAGGATTATTTCCTAACCTAGTTTGTTAGATTTTAGCTCTCCCTCTGACTACCTATGGAGCTTCCTGTCTTTAGATCCTGACATTTTCCTTACATTGGGGTCAGTAAATGAGCGCAGCTGTAAATATTTTGTGCTTTTTTTTTTTTTCCCCCCTTCCCCAGACAAATGAAATCGCCGGCCATAACGGCTACAGTGGAGGGCAAGAACAAAACGTTATACTTACCGGTAAGAGATCTCTAGTCCTCCGGTCTGTCCGAGACCGCGCGCGCTCTGATGAAATTGGGTGGCGTTGAAGGCTTTTTTTGAGTCACGTGCGTGTTCTGTCCACAGAGCGTCGCCTCGATCGAGCAGCGGACGAGGCCGAATCTGTCCAGAACACTTAAGGGTGAGTGGCCTTCAGTCAAGAAGCCCCCGGTCACACCCGTGGTGGTGACAGCGGCGTTTCCCACCCGATTCAATGTGTCGCAATAAGTGGATTTCAGTCTTGGGAGTCGGAGAAGTGTTGCACCTGGGCGATCTTGGACACGCCTTCACATGAACATCTTGGAGAAATTTAAAAAAATACATTTAAGTGGAAATGGTGTATGTCGGTGAAGGAAAACGAAGAGTTTGTTCCTTCAGTAATGCATTTTCACGAGAAGCGCCACCCATTGGCCATTTTCAGAATTACGGCTGAGCGACTGAGGAATGATTGACAGTTGAAATGTGGATCACTTTTGTTTGTTTTCACCGGCTCATTTGGCAAGATAAATATAGCGAGGACGGTACTAGGAATGAAATGTTTATCTTATTCACGCGTCTCTGTCTTTCCAGAGCTGGGGCTGAGGGACGGGCAGGAGCTGGCCGTCGCTGACGTCACCACGCCGCAGACCGTGCTGTTCAGACTCGGCTTCACCTCATGAGACGGACGCATGCGCTGCTACCCCGTCTGGGGTCGTGGTTGTCAGGAGGGGCGACCCCGACTCGCCGCAGACTCTGTGCGACGCTTCTGAAACGAGAGTAGCGGCGCACTGCATCCACGCGCGGTGGTTCTCAGCCTCGCTTATCGCTTCGCTGTGTTCTCGCACCGAAAATCCATATTTTGCACTCGATAGCCCGACTGCAGTGTCTTCAGGATCTAGTACTCGTATCTCCGTACACTGCAACCTCAAAACCCTTCTATGTTTAAACGAAGTAATTATTACTCGGTGACTTGACGTATTTATTTATTCAAACACTTGTTTGGTTTTGTTTGTTTGTCCCAAAGTTTGCAGTGACAACTGCACTGGTCCTTGACCAGACAAATGATGATGTGAACTGGAATAAATTAGTTTTTCATACAAAGGACTGTTGTGAGTCAGTGAATTGTAGCTTTTTCTTTGGTCAAATTATGCTTTATTCTGCAACCTGTGAAATATGAACTGTGCATCAGAACTACATTAAAATAAATAATAAACAAAGTATAAATACAATGAAATAACAAACTGCATCAAATTAAATAATAAACGACATTCAATTAGATAATAAACGACATGCAATTAAATGAATTCCAAACGTAATTAAATGAATTATTAACTAAAGAGAATTAAATAGCCACGATGACGTAGGCCATGGCATTAGACACGCCCAGCGACTTAGACGTCACTGCGCTACGTGTACAGGAAGCAGCGAGTTGGTTTACGTTAGCATTAGCTCTCGTGCTAGCGGAGCGACCAAAACAATCCATGACAGCGGGGGGAAGAAGTCCAAAGCAGACGTAGAGAAACCATGATACTAAGGGCGCGTTGGGTCGATGCGATGTGTCTCGTCACGTTGTTGGAAATATGCGTTTATGTAGCGAACTGAATTCGGGAATCGCACCGCAGTGTTGGATGTTGATAGCAGTAATGCTAACTAGTAGTAATGCTAACTCCAACAGTTTCGGGCCACATCTCTGATATTTACTAAGGTAGCCTACCTCATTTCGAGCTCACTGAATTTGTAGTTCAGAAAGGTTTCCGCTTAAACTGACCATTGTAACCATGAGCTAGTTGTTTGTGTTGACTTGCGAGCCAGCTGGGTGAGCTGACTTTGATAAACACATAAAAGTGTGCAAGAAGGATCCAGGATGAGCTGGTTCAACGCTTCCCACCTGTCAAGCTTCGCCAAGCAGGCTCTGACAACAGCCCAGAAGTCCATCGACAGAGTGCTGGACATCAAGGAGGAAGACCAGTGGGGTGACACAGTGGTGATGCCCTATGATGGTCAGTGAAGCTGGCTAATATTCTGAAGTTGACTTGACTGTTGCAGTTAATGGTCTTTTGAGATAATCAGGAATAACTGTTTTGTTTCCCCTCCACCCCAAACCAGATCTACCCGTGAAGTCATCGTTAGGTGGAGGATGGGGAATTACACAGTGGGACTCGCCCCCCGAAGAGGAGCCCACGACACCTCCTCCATCGTCCGAAGCCATCACCACTCCCGTGACCCGCACGGTCGTGGATGAATCAGAGAACTTCTTCAGTGCCTTTCTGCCGCCCGGAGATGGACAGGGTACGAACCAGAGTGATGTCGTGTCCGTTGCACCCGCTAAGACCTATAGGAGACCGCAGGAAAAGGAAAAGCCGAGCGAGGATGATCTTGTCAACGATGACGCGGAGTCTCTTAAGTCAGGTTCTACTGATGTGACTGAAGAGGTTCAGGAATTCTCGGAGATCCAGCTTATTGAGCTCGAGTCCAAACCTGAGCAAGACTCCGTTATCCTAGAGCCGATTACCCCTGTTGCATTTCGGGACGACGATCCTGCTTATGATGACAAAAGGGCAAATGATAGCTGGGATGAAAATGACGTTCACAATACAATCTCCACCGACTTCCAAACAGAACACTTGTCTGCTGCCTCAGAACAACTCACTGAGCCCGACGTCACTCCCTCCCCCGACCCGTCAGCCGCCACGTCTGAGCCCAAATGCTCCGCCCCTTCTGATCCATCGCCGCCCTCGCCCCCGAAGGAGATACTCGTGGAAGGTAAAGAGCCAAAGGCGGAGGACCGTCAGAACGACACCCCCTCGCCGCCGGTCAGCGCCTTCTCATCGGGCACCTCCACCACGAGCGACATCGAGGTGCTGGACCACGAGAGCGTGCTGAGCGAGAGCTCAGCCAGCTCCAGGCAGGAGACTGCCGAGGCCAAGGCCAGCCTCCACCTGATGCAAGGTTCCTTCCAGCTGCTCTCCGCCTCGGCCTGCGGAGAGTTCCCTCGTCTGGACGACTACGCCAAGCTGACGGAGAGCTGTGGCTCCTCCTCTGACGCCTTTGAGCGCATTGATTCGTTCAGCATGCAGTCGCTGGACAGCCGCAGCGTCAGCGAGGTGAACTCGGACGACGACGTCCCTGGGAGTCGGACGCTGGCCTCCGTCACCGTCGGTCCGACCCCCGGTACGGCCGTGTCGCCAGCCGCCCTTCAGAGTCAGGAGGAGGGGGGTGTTGGGAAGGAGGGGGAGCAGGACGGGCAGGAGGAGGAAGAGGTGGAAGAGGAGGAAGAAGAAGAAGAAGAAGAAGAAGAAGAAGGGCTCACTGAAACGATGAGGGACCAGTCGTTGGACGAGATGGAGGAGAGTGGACGGAGCGCTACGCCTGTTAACAGCGAGCAGCCCGAGGAGCTGACGGAACAAGACGGGCATCTGGAAGTGAGCGTCACGCTGTCGAGTCCCACCCCGGAGGTGGACGAAAGTCCCACCCCGCCTATCACAGAAGAGATGAAGAGTGTCTCCACCTGTCAGATTCTGGAGCTTCAGAAGGTAATGCCTGGTGATGAATTTTAATAAGTAGTGGATTGTATCAGTATATGTTCTTATCTAGACCTTTTCAGTGACCTGGTGTTGAACTGGTATAAATCAGGTTAAAATCCAATCAATTCTTAAAAATAATAACAATGTCACAGTGCTTCACATATTAAAAAGTAATAACAAAGCAGACATTGGCAGTGTATTTAAACTTAGAAGGTAATACTATTTGATTTATATACTGTTTGTGTGTGTGTGTGTGTGTGTGTGTGTGTGTGTGTGTGTGTGTGTGTGTGTGTGTGTGTGTGTGTGTGTGTGTGTGTGTGTGTGTGTGTGTGTGTGTGTGTGTGTGTGTGTGTGTGTGTGGTTTATGGTGGTTTATTCCAGGTAGGCCTTTGCTCTTAAACTCTCCCATTGAGGGGTAAAAAAAAAAAACGTTTTCTGAATAATATTGTGGTTCCTAAAGGTGATTGATGAGCTGACAAGCCGGCTGGAGAAGAGGGAGTCCCAGCTGCTGGCAGTGAGCAAGGACAAGGCCAGGCTAGTGGAAGAGTGTGACAACCTTAAAGAGTGAGTATATGCTCACCACACCTATTTCTGAATAGCAGTAATAAATAATCATTCCATGATTGTCTGAGTTTGAGTCTTATACTGCAGCAGATATTTAGGTCAGGTTAGGCTTGGGCAGACCTACGATTAAATCGTCTATCGGCGATCGACTGCATCGATCACGATTGGCATTGATGACAGACATTCTTTTTAAGTGTTTCTATCCGCCAGGAGAAAGCTGAGCATTGAAACGGTGTAAGTGCAGTTTACCATGTTCTGAAACTGGAGCAGAGAGGGAGGGAGGGGCAGTGGCTCTCCCCCTCTCCGCTCAGAGCTGTCCATTAATTGCCCAGACAATCCGCTACCTCGATACCCATTCACGCTTAAAAAATAAAAAACGCACATGATAAAAATGGCACCGTGGGGGCCATGGGGCAGGTGCTCAGGCATCCCCCTCCCCCACACGTACCTGCCGCTCTATATGCAAATCTTGCGATTATAATATACCAATATATATTATTATCTCATAGAGAGAGATTTATTTAATTTCCTCGTTTTTTTACTTGGATGGAAAATGAAACCCGTAACTCAGAGAGTCTTTTTTATTTTTTTTCTCCTCCAGACAGTGGTGCGTGCCGGCCCCTGTGCCTGTCTTTTTATTTTACATCTATTTTTTTCGTTTGGGTTCCTTAAAATTTTTAAGGGACTGTCCTGCTCTGTACTGTTAGGCTAAAGAAATGGTCTCCCCATTGCTTTCCCTTCCTATGGGACTTAATTTAGTAAAAATTTGATGTTTTTGAGTAAATACTTAACTTGTAAATAATAAATCCTGCACTTCTGGAATGGGGAGACCGCATTTGCTGCATTACATTACTTGTACCGTCAATATACTACGGGGAGGGCACACGCGCAAATTTAGTACTTAAAATGAGAGATGCTGTTGTGTAGATGTGGATTTACTTTTACATTGTTTAAATATGCAACTAATGCAACTGATCAACTAATGCAACTAAATACTTGTAAAGGCCAGAGAAAACCATTTGGTCCATGTGTCCGGTTTTGACAATATTAGACTAATGAGTCACATATATCCTCCAGCGAAGTGATTAACCTAAAGGAGGAGAGCTCCATGGTTCAGTCTCTGAAGGACGAGTTCACGCAGCGCATTGCCGATGCAGAGAGGAAGGCTCAGCTGGCCTGCAAAGAAAGAGACATCGCGAAGAAGGTAACCATGCTGATCACAATAAAATACAGACGAGTTTCCATAGCCACTCCGAAATTCTATTTCTTCAATCTGTGGTTTTATTTTTACTTGAATTTATAGCTGCACTGTTTATTGTTATTGCAGTGTTATTTTTCACCAAAACGACTGTAGCTGTCCAGGGTTTCTCTTTTTAATAGGTGGATGTGTGTTTCATCCACTGTAGGAGATCAAGGGCTTGCGAGAAGAGCTGTCCAAGAGGCTGAACTCCAACGAGACAATGGAAATCATCAAAGAGAAGGAGGAGCAGATCAGAGGCCTGCTGGAGGAAGGTGGAGCTTGTTATCTGGAAGCCTACTTAGGCTTTTGGAAATACTCCCCCATCCACAGCACAAGAAATTGAGTTTTCTGAGCTCTCAATTGCACTCACGAGGACACTCATGCTCCTAAAATAATTTAGGAGATTAAAGTATTCTGTATCTCAAAACACTTAGTCCCAAGTGTTAGTCTCACTCACGGTCTCACTCTCAGGAGTGGGATTTAATTTGAATCCCCTTCAGAAAGTGATTTGACATTGCATGTCCTAAGACAAAATAACTTGTTCAAAGTGGCTGAACAGAATGTTTTCAATGGTTCTCAGGTGAGAAGCTGTCGAAGCAGCAGCTGCAGCACTGCAACATCATCAAGAAGCTGCGTGTGAAGGAGAAGGAGAGCGACTCCAGGATCACCAAGCAGAGCAAGAAGGTCAAAGAGCAGGAAGAGGAGCTCAGTCACCTGCAGCAGGTCAGCAGAGCGAGGGCACCGGTGGACCTGGACTTACCAGCGACTATGTTTGAAGAGACGTGGTCATCAGTGCTCATTTTCCATTTCTTTCATTTCTCTTGGTTTTTGCATTAAATTGTTATGTGATCTTCTACCACTAGAGGGAGAACTAGTCTATCATAACCTATTCAGACCTATTTGGGCTTGGAATCCTGTGTCTCGTGGACGCTAGTCTAATGTTGGTCGTCTCATTAGCCCTTCTATGTTCCGCAATATTTGATCCAAAGAACATGGCTTATTGGTTCCAGATGCTTTGGGTCTCTTCCTCTTTGCATCATGTTTTTTCTGCCATGCTTGTCCTCTCAGAGGAAATAGTCCGTGTGAAAGATGCACATAGAAAGAGGGATGGAGACAGTAGACAGACTGGGCTTCGTCAACACAGAAAAAAGAGGCTGCAATTACGACAGACTATCTGGGATTCCCTTGGTGCAGGCAAACAAAGCAAAAAAGTAACCTTTTGTGACTGTATTTTAATATTTAAAGAGCTGCCAAATTTCACATAAAAATCAATTAATTGACCGTAAACTGTAAATTTCCGTCTTCATTATAAGGTTCTTTATAAGCTTTATTTCTTAGATTACATCTGTCCTGTTTTTCCTGAAATTTATAGGCAGATTTGATTTAAGAAGTTCAAAAACAGTATTTGGTAAATCAAAGCTTTTTCCCCCTATATCCGGTTAAACACTTCCGGTTAAAAACTCTGTTGAAGGTTCTGGATGGGAAGGAGGAGGTAGAGAAGCAGCACAGGGACAACATCAAGAAGCTGAGCGGTGTGGTGGAGCAGCAAGAGAAGGAGCTGAGCCGGCTGCAGATGGAGGCGGAGGAGCTGCAAGAGAAGAATCGGAGCCTCCAGGCGGCTTTGGACAACTCTTACAAGTAAACACTCCACTGAAGCAGGAAAACAGCCTCAAACCAGGGCTTACATTTCATGTTGACATTATTGGCTTTTATTTTGACCTATAAGTTAAAATCGATCATTTCAAATTAGAATTCAACAGTGTCGTTTCCTTGTTTTTTCTCATTGTCTTATGCACTGCTCCCAATGAGTAAATTGGCCGTTTGCATGGCTGCCTTCACTGCCGGTCTCTTTCTCCTGAATTTACCCTGGAGAGTAATAAAGTGTTATCTCATCTGAATTAATCACATAGTCTAAATGACCAATCAAATGGATGATCATAACTTCGATGATCATAGCTATCAAATTGAACAATCAAATCGATCATAGCTTCTGCCTGATGTGACTTTAAGCTTGCTACAATACAGCCGGCTGCATGGCATTCATCTTCTGAAAGGAAAGGTCAATGGAGCTTGTGTGTCTGTGTCTGCAGGGAGCTGGCAGAGCTCCACAAGGCCAATGCTAGCAGGGCCAGCGAGGCCCAGGAGGCAGCTCTCAGCAGGGCGACCCAGGCCAAGGAGCAGCTGAGCCTGGCCCTGGAGAAGGCACAGGAGGAGACCCGGATCCAGCAGGAGGCCCTGGCCAACCAGGTAAGCCTGGCTGGGCTCATGGATACCAGGGGTTGACGATGAGCAAAACATTCCACTGGCTTTCCGGGCTGGTAACTTTCTAAATTCTCTGCTATTAAAGCCACTGGCCCTGAGATTGATAATTTGTTATTTGGATATGATTTCAACATTCATTCATTTTCTCCTTACATAAGTTTTTTTTTTTTATCACTGTAGGTATGTTCAGTGATGGCTAAAAGTATTATAAATTTGACCTGGAGCAGGGGGTTTTGAAAACATTTTAACAGCAGTGCAGGGCACCTTACTCGCAAACTTGAACTATAATGCCAGTAACCACTGTTCAAATCTATACTTCAAACGAATGCACAGATTGAAGTCCTGTTGCAAGCACAATGCTGATTTGCTAAGTGGCATATCTACATGAAATTCCAATCCCAATTTATTTCACTACCGTATTATTCTTTACACTGCATGGACTGTCGCAGTGATGACATTTTTCAACTGAAATCGAAACCCTGTGTGCAGGTGGCTGACCTGAGGCTGGCCCTGCAGCGGGCGGAGCAGCAGCAGGCCAGGAAAGAGGATTATCTGAGGGAGGAGGTCCGGGAGCTGCAGCAGGTATGGGAAGCCCATTTTAAAGGTCTAAGGGCCAATTTATACTTCCGCAGAAACTGTCGACATCTGAAGAGCTCTGACATCTGAAGAACACAAGGTCAGATGTATAAATTAGGCCTCCCACACACTTAACGAAGGCTGTACGATAAAACTTGTACGATAGACATTGCAATTTTTATCTTTTCTGTGATATATACAGTTTATTGTGATATGAAAAAATACAGGAATTTTCACCAGATGACTTGAATAGCTCTATTTGGAAAGAATTAATAATTCTAGACTGATTGGGGTGATTTTGTAGGGGAGTGCATCTGCATAGAAAATAAAAACAATATCTTTATTCTTGGCACATTTAGGCTAAAATCAGTAAACTGTCAACTGTGACAGGTAGGTTTCCTTTTTCCTTCAATCATAAAAAATAAATATTACTCTTTCTTATCAGGAATGATCAACAAAAACAATAACAAACCGAAACTATTTAAATATGTAATGGACAAATATTAGTAAAAATTTATATTTAAATGTAGTGAAGCTAAGCCAAACTTTTGAGCGTTTGCTATAGTGAGCCATGGTCCAGGATGTAAACAGAAGTGTGTGCGCATCCCGATACCTATCTATCCCTATGTCGCAAATCAGCAGCAACTGCTTTACGGACATTTTATGCCAAGGTGCTTTATGTTGCCTGCATGTCGGGAGCGATGTAAACGTACACGAGCTGATTCGGGAAGTCAATTGGATGGATTACGATTATTTTCCGGTCTGCTACCGCGCCGCGACGGCATCAGGTGAGCGAGTCAGGAGGGTCACTGAAATATGCAAAAGTTAGGAGCTGATAAGCAGAATCGGAATGCATGTCTTATCGAATCCACGCTTCTTGGAAATTTGTAACCGGTTCTTGGTACCGTCTCGACCAAGAACCCTTCATCATCCGCAGAAAAAAAATAAAGTTGCAGCATGATGTGTTTGTGTTGGTCCTGCAATGTGACTACTGCAACTGCTGATGACGATGCTCAAACGATATATCGTGCAGCCCGACACTCAACCCCTCGAAATCATCTCGTCTCATCCTCCCTTCAGAGGCTCCAGGAAGCGGAGACCAGGAATCAGGAACTGAGTCAGAGCGTCACGTCGGCGACTCGCCCCTTACTCCGACAGATTGAGAATCTGCAGGCCTCGTTGGGGGGCCAGACGGCATCATGGGAGAAACTGGAAACAAACATTTCTGACAGGCTAGGTGAGAGCAGGCGTGTCCGACATCCTGTACTACGAAATAATGTTCAATCCGTTTGAACTCTGTGGATAAAGGCTGAAACCGCTCCCCTTATCGAGCAGCGGACGCCCAGGCGCAGCTGGCTGTTGCCGTGGAGAAGGAGCGTTCGGCCACGGAGGAGCTGCTGGCCATCAGGTCCCAGCTGGCCTCTCTCGAGTCCCAGAATTCCTTGCTCCGCCAGGAGAAGGGTCGTGTCCTGGTTCGGCTTGAGGCGGAGAAGAGTTCGAGGGAGAGTTTGGAGGATGAGAGCAGCAGGTAGTGTACACTCACCTTTACAGACGCACTCGATCTCCTCAAATAACCTTATTTGCGTCAGGCCAGGCATGTAATTATCCTTCAGGACACTTGAAAAGACAGTGTCAGATAGCCACCAGCGAGGTGTGCCATTGCTAATAACAATAGCTGCCTATCTGGCTGTGTTCAAACATGTCATGGAAAAAAGCTGATATTAGATGTTCTAGTCTATAATTCTACTGTTGAATAGCTTTTAACCCCCTGGGGGGAGGAGCAGCCTTGTGGGTGGAGCTTGGTCCTTTGTGCTGTGCGCTTGTGTGGGGTGACAAGCACATCCCAGCCAAACGGGCCAGTGGCGCAATGGATAACGCGTCTGACTACGGATCAGAAGATTCTAGGTTCGACTCCTGGCTGGCTCGGGGAAAAACTTTTTTTTCCCCGTAGGCCGATCCACTCATTACCCGGCTCAACATTAGTCGCAGTTCACCAATCTGCCTCATGCTATCGGGTCGGCCATTATCTTGGAAATATTTTGGACGGTATTATGTTCTGTGCGGTAAACGGAAGCGGTTTAATCTCAACCTTCTATAAAAAGAAAATCAGGTTTACATGCAATTTCCTTCCTCCAGCTACATGACCATGCTATAATGCCGGCATTGCGATAGTGAGACTAAATCATATAAATAAATTAATTTACTAAGTCCGTGGTTGCTTAGTAAAATGTCAAAAGGTAAAGGTAACGGCTCAAGGAGGTAAAGGCTATATCTTGAATATATTTTTCGAAGACAGTTGTGCATGATAGTTTTTTTTTTTTTATCACTTGCGTCAACACGTGTGTCTTCACGCAGGGAGCACGCTGAGTTGGAAAACCTGCGAGGAGAACACAGCCGCATGCTGGAAGATGCAAAGAAAGAGAAGGTACACTTTGTATATTCTTTCCATCTCTCAGACCTGCCAACCTGCACGCATATTGTGTACCAACCTCGCAATTCTTTGGTCAAATAAGGCAGGTAGGAAATGCCAGCTGACTATGCAAAAAAATCAGTCAAAACCAAACAATTCTGTACATTTATTTGGTATTGAAACTACATCCTTCTGATTGGACCAGATGATGCTCCGATACTCAAACCCGATACCAACATAATGTAACGTAGTTGACGCTTGAAAGAGAGCGAAAGAAAGAAAAGACCGGCTGTTTGGAGGTACTTCATGGTAAACAAAGAAGATTCTTGACTAATCATTCAGTAAAACGAGTCGTTGGAGCTGATTCAGTTGGTTTAATGCACAGTGAGCGAAGAAAGACTTCCAGTGAACAAGAGGGAGAAGATTTGGCCATTCATTATATTTTTTTGCAATGACCAAGTACCATACAAATATAATAGAAAGGAATATTTGCACTTAAAAGTGAAAGAGACTTTCATTTGAAGTTTAAAGTGGACATTTCCATGTTAGTTTTATGTTGTGTTCTATTAAAACTCAGTGAGAGTTACAGGTTGTATTTTATTGGTACTATATTGGAACTTTATTGGAACTCAGGGACAGTTTCATGTTGTGTTATTGTTCCATAGTGAATAATGAACAATAATAAACACACAGTGTCAAAATCAGTAATCTCACTATTGTGGGAACTGAAAATTGCAGCAGCAGTCCATATGTGCAGCTGTACAATCACATGAGTGTGATCAGGTCACATGATGTATTTGCCATTGACGTACAGCAGATATACCCAGTGACACCAAATGATAAGAACATTTGATTCCTCCGATCATGGATATAGGCTCAAAGAGATAGGACAACAACATAAAAGTTATTTAACGGTCAATGGTTTATTATGAACACACAATTGAATGAAAGTCAGAATCGGCCAAAATCTGAATCGGCAGGTCAGATTTAAAAAATAAATCAGAAGTAGGAATCGGCCAAGAATTGCAGTCGGTGCATCTCTAGTTGGTAAACATGTTGGTAACTTTACAAGCTGATGCATTTCAGGGGGTATATCCTAATGATATCAATGTGTATACTCTATGTATGTAGCCGTAGTAGCTTGCATACGATGTGATGAGCCTCATTACGAGACGGCCACGGTGTGAATAACTGAAGGAGTCATTTAGCTGCAGTAACTCAAAGTCAATGGAGACTCCCTGTTACACTGTTGTGGTCCTCAAAATATTTTCCCAATGTTGGCAGGTCTGCATCTCTGCTCATTGTAACAAACACCAACCTCTAAAATAACTGTGGTTTGCTCCTCCCACCAGCTGCTGCTGACCAATCAGCTGGAGATGGAGAAGATGAAGGTGGAGCAAGAAAAGAAGAAATGCTACCTTGCACAAGAGGCCCTGAAGGAAAAGGTAAGTTCTTTGAAATGGATGTTGACAGACTCCTGTGGTGTTAGAGCCAGCTCGTGTCTCTGCTTCTACCTTAGCTAGTTAATGATCTGATCTCAATTTAAACGATATCCAAATATGACGTTGGAGGTTGATGTTTTTCTGGCTGCCGCGTTTCCTCCGTCAGGAGAGGAAGTTCATGGGCCACTCTGCAGCCGAGCCCCCCGCCTCCTCCACCCCCTCGCTGTCACGCTCCAGCTCCATCAGCGGCGCGGACAACGGCGGGCTGCACTCCTCCATGCTGTCCCAGGTACACCACCCGTACGAATGGAAAGCTGGTCGCGGGCAGGAACTTGAACTTGAACCCGACTTACCTCACTCGCGTCTCCGTCCTTCTCCCTAGGACGACACTCTGGAGCACTCGCTGGGCATCACGCCCGTGTCCATCAGCGGGGGCAACCTGTACGAGGCCGCCCGGCTCTCCGGAGGCTCCAGCATCCTGGAGAACCTCCAGTCGCAGCTCAAACTGCGAGAGGGGGAGATCGCACAGCTACAGGTGCGGACCCAGGCCCCCCTCCTCCTCCTCCTCCTCCTCCTCCTCACAAGCCAGGTTTCCAGGCAGACCGTCCCAGTTTAGGAGGGTGTCCGTGGCTTTACAGTGACAATTATTTTATGCGAAATAAATTCTACCTATATTTAATTGTTTTATTTAATTTGAAACGCTTGTGTCCAAATCATTGTCACTGACACCGCAACTGTTCAGGGGTTGTATGAGGTCTTGGAAGAAGGAAATACGCTTGATTTTCAATGTTGCATTTCCAAGGTTTGGAATGTGCTTGGAATTTGAATGAATTCTTGGAGATTTTCTCTAATGCTTAGGATGATACATGTCCTTTTAAGCATTTATTTTCATTGCTGCACCTTAGGTATGCTGGAAATATGAACTTTTTCTGAGCCTGGGCTCTTGCTGCTACATTAAATGTTGCCGAACAGTTTTGACGGTTCAGAAAGTTCGGGATAATCAATACACCAATATATTGGCTTCCATCGCCTTCGTTGTCCGTCTCCCTCCCCTCAGTTGGAAATCTCGGGTCTGGAGAGGAGTCGCTCTGTCATGGCCGAGGAGATGGTCCGCCTCACCACGCAGAACGACGAGCTGGACGACAAGGTGAAGGAGATCCCCAAACTGAGAATCCAGCTCAAGGTGAGGCTTATCATTAACCTGAAACGTGAAATCAGTGATTTGTCACTATTATATACATGCTGCCTTTGGTTTTTATGTGTTTTTAACACTACTTTCACTTGTGCTGTTGTGGACAGTGAAGTACAAACGTGTAACTGCAGTACGTTTGGTTTTCTTAATAAAGGTGGAATAAGGAAGTCTTGGTTTTCTGTCGAGCTGCCGGCTCGCCTTACTTTGCCACGAATCCTCTTAAAAACAAAAATCGCAAATCGTCCTATCTCCCACTTTGCCATGGCTGTTGCGCTCACAGGAACTCGAGCAGAGACACAACACCATCCTGCAGATGTACGGCGAGAAGGCAGAGGAGGCCGAGGAGCTGAGACTGGACCTGGAGGACGTGAAAAACATGTACAAGACACAGATCGACGAGCTGCTCAAGAACCAGAAATAGACTGAACTGGCGCCGCGCTCCAGCTGGGACTCCGAAAAACAACACTTCCTGTTTAGAGTTCTACGTTTCAACACTGTTGAGAGAGGAAAGATTAAATCCAATGAATCTTTGTATGTACTATAATTTTATTTTAACTGTCGTAAAATTTGCCTATTTAATTAAGGGGAAGTGGTGGTGACAGGATGACCTATCGAACGCAGATTATATATAGAAGGTATATGTATGTCTTCTGTTGTTTCCCCCCCCCTCATTTAAACCCTTGACTGAGAATCATGATGGAAGATGTTACCGTGAAGGAAATGTTTCGAAGTATATTTGCACTGCACAATTTCACCATACTTAGTTATGTCCAAATTGATTTCAACTGTTCTTGAGATTTATCAAAAATGGGTTTCTATTCCAGTGGATGCTGTTTGTTCAACAGGCAAGTGTTGTGTGGCTCAGATCACAGTCCGTGTTTGGAATCCCGGCGTTTCGGATTTTAACAAATGTACAAATGTGTATATGAATAAAACATTTATTCGGGTGGTGGAAGCGAGTGCCGGAGGCTTTCATTTGCGGGGCTGTTCGGGCGCTGCACAGCGCGCCCTCGTGGCCGGACGCGGGCCGCACGCCCTAGTGGCGTGACGCGGTACCGCACGCCCTAGTGGCTTCAGGCGGGACCGCACGCCGGTAGGTTTCCGGTGTTATGGCGACCTGCTACTCCAAGGAGCCCGAAGTCGGACGTTCAGGTATTAAAACACGTTTTCGATGAATGGGCTTCAGACGAAGTCGCGTTGGAGATGTTCTCTGTCACGGGTTTTGTGCCGATCGGGGAATTTCTACGAAGCAGTTGCGGGGAAACCTGCCCCCTCCCCCCCCCCCTCCTCCGGAGCGGGATTACTGTAAAGTTAACGGTGTTATTGACATAAATGGAGAACTTGGAAGGGAGTCGCGAAGCTGGGTGCTTATTTGTCATCCCTGAATTTATTCTTCATTCGGGGAAATTATGTAATAGTGAACCCGCGAGCGAAAAAAAATATATATATATTTATGGTTAACGTGTAATAACGTCCATCTCTTTTCACTCGTGCGTCTTGGACTCATACATCACTTTTAGTGGGACGTTCATCTGTTTCAGTTAAAACATTTATCTTGCCAATTGACTACACTATTCGATGTTACACTTCCATAAGCGATTCCTACTAGTTTTCGGGCAGGCGAATGTGTGGGATTAGGACACAGTTTGAAATGATTAAAGTGGTAATCCCTAACTACGTTTTGTCTGAAAAAAAATCCCACATTTGACATCCGCGGCAGATTGATTTGGCTGGCACCTCGCGAGAAAGAGCCATTAAATGTATATTTTTATTCATTTTTTTGCCGTGTATGTGCTCCTCTGTGTGCTGTTTCTGTTGTTGGTGGCGCCCCCCCCCCTGACCTTCACAGGACTCAAAACAAGCAGAGTGCAGCGAAGAGATTGACAGGGAGCCATAAAATACCCTGATCTGCAATGTCTCTGGGGGGGGGGACAAACCAACACTGCGTTCTTTGGACGTGTTTATTTTTCTTTTAATGGTTGGTTTCCTCTGCTGACGCCGGATGACGCGGATAAGACTTATCTCAGCGTTTGATGGCTGCATAAACAGCAATTGCGTTGCGATGTTTGCTATCGGCTCATGGAGCTTCGTTTCGTCTTTTTGTCACAAGGGTGTTCCCGATAATCCCAGCTGACGGCGCCTTGCTCAAAAGGCAGACGTCCCTTACGGGGGTCCAGGATGCACAGCCCTTGAGGTACCAGTTCCGCTTAACTCGCTAAGGAGCGACCCCACCACCCCCCCTCCCCCCCTTCTTTTTGTGCAAACTCAGCCTCCACCTTTTCCAGCTGTGAGCGCTGAAACAATGGAAGGAAGAATGTCACTTATATTTCCTGCCACCCCAGCGCCCTTTTGTGGCGCACAAAACCTCCCTGGAGCGAAGTTCCCGCCCTCCCGCTCGCGCCCACACACTTGCACACGGCGGCGCGGGGCTCCCGGCCGATATCACACCGCCTCCGACTCCATCCCTCGCTCCCCATCCACCCATCCCTCTCTCCCCCTCTCTCTCGCTCTCTCTCTCCCTCTCTTTCTTTTTCAGCGTGCTGTGAAGAGCTGTGTTTGTCTCACATGTGTGTGTGTGGCCCGTCTGACTATGCTGCTGCCGGTGGCGTTGGGCATAGTCGTTTCTTTCGCCGCGGTCGCTGCCGAGAAGCCCTGGAACACCGGCCACAAAGCACCGACACCGCTGTTCAACTACAGCGGCCTCTCTCTGCCGCCGGAACACATTCCCTACTTCCTCCACAGCAACAAGAGGGTGGCCAAGCACTGCCGCTTGGACCCGCTCTGCCCTTTTAAAGTAAGATATGGACTCCTTGAGTCTTTTTTTTTTTTCCCCCTCCGTGTGTGATCACGGGGTGGGCTCGCGTGGTATGGCTGCATCCAGTTATCGATGTTCTGCTATTTTTCCGCTGTGCTATAGGGGGCTTGTTGCACTTGGGAGTGGAACCCGTTTCATAACGTGACTTGGAAACTGCTGAACTTATATCACTAAATGTGTGTATCCCTAAATTCCAGAAACACGCTGTGTTCCTGTTTTATGGAAGTTCGCTCAACACCAGTAGTGACAACACTGCGCACTACACCTAGAGCCATTTTCAAGATAGGTCTTGTCACCTGTGATGTCATGTCTTCGGAAAGAGATATTTGGAAAAGAGGCGTGGGAAAAATCAAAGAGAAAGTTATTTTCGATCATTCAAATATGTATATTTACTGGCTCATAATTGATGGTGTAAATAAAATTAAAAAAAATTAAAAATTGGGTCAGATCTTGGGCAAAGTGAAATCTGGAGTACCAGGCTGAAATTCAAATTCAATTGCTTCAGTGCGGTTATCTGCATAAAACAAATTTTGGGTTGTAAGTGTCCAAGTCACTGAAAGATCACAGACCTAATCAAAGGTGTTAAGATACAAGCTATGTGTCGTTATTACCCTTTCATGGTCCATTTTGAGTCAAAACATCCTCCAGCCTGCACTGGCTGTGGACCTGCTATGTAATGTAACTTGTACCGTTTTCACACCAAATTGAGCAGGTTTTACAGTTTTTTTTTAAACCCGCCAAAATAGGCGATTGACACCTTTCCCATTGTCAGGAGAAATGCCAATTTTTTTCTGGTGCCTCACGCTCGACGTCACGAACACGTCGAACGTGTGTCATGGTTCCAGTGCGATTGGGAACAAAACCGTAGAGGAGACTGGAGTGACTCGGAGCGTGGGGGTTCTCTCGCTGTGCCCCCCACAGTGCGACCCCCACACTCACAACATTTCATGGTCCCCCATTCGGAAAAAAAAGTCAACTTCTGATTTAGGATCGTAAATGGGATGTGAAATGATTGAATCATACACGGATATTCCTGTCAATTTAAACGCCAGCGGAATTTCAACGTGCGTCGCATCGCGCCGGTAAAGGGGCCAAAATGAGCGCGTCGGCCCGGGTGTCCCGTTCACATCAGAGCTGATCGGAGGTGGAGCCCATTAAAACCTGTGTGTTTTGCAGGGTCATGAGAGGCCAGGTTTGAATTTTCCCGCTGGTGACAAATGCCGGATTTTACCTGGTCTTACCGGGTTTATTGTTGCAGTGGGAAAGGGGTGTTAGTTTGACATTGATACCAGTTTTTGATTTATTTTATAGATTAGGTGATAAAGTAGTAAGGAACTCCGACTTCATTCTTCCCCTTTTCCTACGCACAGGATGCACTGCTGTATTTGTCGGCCTGCTGGGGCTACGAGAAGACCTGCGTTCCGGAGAAGCGCTTTAGTTACCCGGTCTGCTCCAAAGTCGACTCGAGATGGTATATTTTCTCACGACGCGTAGCCACAAACACACAATTGATGATTTTGTCATTTTGTCCTCTGGACTAAAGTTCAGTATTCCAACACCTACCAGCAGACAGCCTTTGATATCATGTAAACCTCACAGAAAAATCCTGAATGTCTCTCTGTGGTTGAGGGCCTTCAGGGCTCCTTCTCTGGAGGCGGCCCAGGAGCTGTTCTGGAAGCAGGCGGACTTTGGCTACGTCAGGGAGCACCTCGCTGAGATGAAGACTCTGTGCAAGGCCAGCGGGCCTGTAAGTCCACCTCGTTTCCTTAGTTCCCACGGGCCCGCAGAGTCAACAGGAAAAAACAACAGGGGGCGGCACGGATCTTCTCTTTCAAGTCTAATATCAACACGATAGATAGAAATGTAGAGTACAATGGACATGAGTTTGGATCCATCAACATGAAAGTATTTCCAGCTATTTTCGCACATTCCTTAAAGCGTCGGGCTCTTAAAGGGGTGATAAGCTCAAATTCTCATTCCAGGGCGACTCATCGTTGAGATGCAGCGGCCACACCCGGTTCTGCAGGGCTAGCAACCTTTACCTGGACTTGCGGAGACCCCGCAGAGGTCACGAAAGGTCAGTAGCGCCGAGGGGGGAAAAAAAAGTCTGGCTGCGGAAAGTCTCGGCGCGGATCCTTCACAGCACACATGCCCTCCTGTATTTCTTCCCAACCCCCGATTTGTGTTCGCGGTGTAGGTATAATGAGGATTTCATCCAAAAGGGAGAGATTGGCGGGCGTTGCAGCCTGAACAAGCGCGCGCTGGCCGCCGGCGGAGACCACAAGAGCCCTCTGCAGTCCTGGTAAGGCCTGTCCGAAACGTTTAAGACCCCCCCCCAAAAAAAGGGGGTTTAAATCAAAAGGCGCGTTCCCTGACCGGGAATCGAACCCGGGCCGCGGCGGTGAGAGCGCCGAATCCTAACCACTAGACCACCAGGGAGGCTGGCGGGGCTGCCCTGGGAAGTTGTTTTGTGGAATGTGTGACGCGCACGGCAGCTGGCGGCACGTGATTTGGTGCATGCAGTACCAGGTAACACCACCAGAGTGCGTCCATACAGGTACAACGTGACATTACTACAGATACAGATACTCCATCCTCCAACATAGTTGATAAGATTGAGGGCTTTACAGAAGCAATCAGGTAAATTATAAAGTGAATTTATAAAAAACAAAAAAAAAAAAAACGAACAGGCTTGCTAACTAACTAACTTGGCTGGCTTTTCATGACTAAAGCATTGTTTCGACGAACCCTAAACCCAGGCATGGTGATGTCACATTAAAACGATGATATCCATGATAGACTATAATATCATTATATTCACTGGTTTTTGGAGGGGAAATGTATGTAATGCGATCAATGAACAAATAACATGTTTGCCCCGAATGTGTGATTGAAAATGATCTAAGGGGGCGACAGTAGGAAACTGAGTCGGCCACGTGAGCAGACTGCGGTAGATGAAGGGGAAAATAGAGAAAAGTCCAGAAAACGTGCATTTCGAGCCGCACAGCTATCGCCATCTCCCAAAATGATCACAACAAGGTATTGGAAGGCGGCGGCGGTGACTCCACCGTGGCGGAGATCTAGCCCCAAACTTTGGCTGACCGCTTGTTCTTGCGCAGGGTCCCACATCGTTCACACCAGCTCAGTCTTTACTTTGCATATGAAAAGAGAGGGCGAGAGAGAGAGAGAGAGCGAGCGCGGGCGCACGAGCACACTTGGTGTCGTCTGTTCTCCCTCATGCCGGGGCGCCGTGTGCTGCCGGTTCTCCGGGACTCTGTATATGTTGTGGCTAGAAGTCCCATCGGTCCCAGAGAGGTTTTCCTCTTTCTGACTCAGCTCGGCGCGCAGGTCAGCGAGTGTCGGCGACAGTGCAACGCGGCTGCTGGGGTTGCCGAAAGATACTTCAAACGATCTTGTGTCTTTCCTCGCCGCTGTGGACCTGAGCCCGACCCCGCGTTTCCCGCCCCGCCTCGTTTGCCTTTTTTTCCTCCAGCTATCGGCGATGAAAAAGTGAATTCGATCCGGTCCGCCCCGCCCAGAAACTCAGGTCAGGTAGCGGGGTCGGCCAACTCTGGTCATCGTCTCACGAAGATACTTAACAAAAACACTGAGCCCCGAAGTGATGTTGGAGCGCAAAACAAACCCGCCCATAACCAAAGCGGCCAAAAGAAGGAGAAACCTCGCCCCGCTGGCCTGAATGGAGTGATGAGGTGGTAATGGTTCTTACCTGTAAGGAGCTTGCTCTGATCGTAATGTTACCACAAGGCATCGGAGCGATTGGAGTAGGGGGGCCGATGATCCCGAAGGTCTTGGTTGAACAGTCGTGTTGACGGTTGTCTTTCTACTTTTTTTATACCACTCTTCGCAAAAACGCGAGCGGTTATTCCCCCGAGATTTGGACCACCGCCTCGTCCGGATCCCTGCTCAACACCGTCAGCTCAACTCGTTGACTTGAGGTAGCCGAATTCCTTCTCTGCTCCCGTGCGTGATGAGGTCGGCGGCCGGGAAAGGTCAAGAGGTCACCGATGCACCCCCTCTGCAGGGAGTGGGGTCATGCGCGTCAGGGGCCACCTCTGCGGCCCACGCTCGTGTTTTGTCAGACGACTTTTGCTGCTCAGTGGGCCAGTGGCGCAATGGATAACGCGTCTGACTACGGATCAGAAGATTCTAGGTTCGACTCCTGGCTGGCTCGTGCCTTTTGATTTTTCCACTCGTTCTTTTTTTTTGAGTAGAAAATCTTATGGCTGCTTGCGGTGTGATAAATATCAGCTGTGCAGAGCCAAACTATTTCCCGGAGAGTACGAAAGGCCCCCCCCCCCCCCCCGATAAACTTTTCTCCTCCCTTATCCTCCACGGAATACCTTATAGAAAGGAAAAGCCACAGTGAAAGAAAATGTTGTTTCTTTTTTGTGTGTTTGGTTGAAGAGAAGTCCAGACCAGTCCAAGACCATGACACATGGTCTTGGACTGGTCTTGGACTTCTCTTCATCATGTGTCGCTGCACTGTTCATGGTCACCAACTGATGCGAGTTTCGATTCTCTGTCAGGTTCGCTGAGCTGCAGACGTACACGGAGCTGGACTTCCAGCCCGTTGAGGATGGACACTGTGACCTCGTCATCGAAAAGCCCACCGTCTTCATGAAGCTGGACGCTGGTAAGCGCCCGCCGGATCCGTTGCAATCCCAGTGTTTCGACTCCGCGATGCGATTTGAAAATGTTCCACTTCAAATGAAGTGCCGCCGTCATCACGGATGCATGTAAATATTTCATGTTCTGCATTACACTGGGTTTGCAATGGACATCAGACGGTACAGTGAAAAGTAGGCAGGGATTTTTGTTCTGTATAAAGTCGATCAAGTCTTGTGACCCTTTGCATCTAAATCGAACCGTGAGCTCCGGCCCTGTTGTTTGACAGAACTTAATGGGGTTTTAAACACATTTAACACATTTGTGCATGCGCAACGAACTTCCCGGCCCGAATCAAAAGTCGAATGAAAGACAAATCGGGGTGGAATATTCACAGCCTACTTCAAGAGTTTGTCTCGTTTTGACCATCTGGAGGTCGTTCGCGAAACGCGTCGGCGGCTTGAATCCGGCGTGCGTCCTGCCGCCGTACGGGGAGGCATGAGAAGGCGGCAGCACCTAAATGCTCACCTCTTTTTCGACAGGAGTGAACATGTACCACCACTTCTGCGACTTTGTCAACCTGTACATCTCCCAGCACATCAACAACTCCTTCAGCTCGGACATCCACGTCCTCATGTGGGACACGGTGGGTAGCGGGGGGCCGCGTACCACGCACTGGGGCTCGTCGGGGGGGGGGGGGTGACCGTTACTTATGACGAAGTTTGAGTTGAGGCCACGTGTTTTTACCCTCAGGTCATCTAACAGTCAAACAGAAATAATTGCTTCCCTGTGAAACCGGAACCAAACACCTGTTGTTTGTCAGAATAGTCGCGCACCCTTGATGTCCTGTTTTTTTTTTTTTTTTTTCTTCATGCCGGCAGAAGGCGTCAAGGGGAGGCAATTTGGTCGAACAACAGAATGATTTACGGGCGGGCTTATCCCGCATATTGCTTATATCGCATATTGGGGGGGGGCGGCGGCACAGCGAGGTTAAAAAACACTGACAAAGAAGAGCAGTAAATCCGGGGAACATCGCAAACAGGTGGATGTTGCCTTTGCTTTTGAGAGTGCCTGCGGGAAATTAGTTGAAGCGTTTTGTTTGGACAAGTCTTAATGCTGTGCCTTACATCTCCTCTCAGAGTTTCCATGGATACGGAGATTTGTTCTCCGACACGTGGAAGGTCTTCACAGATTATGATGTCATCCACCTGAAGACCTACGATTCCAAAAGGGTAAATGTCTCGGCCCCTTCCCGAAGGAACTGGTAACGCCTTTAAAATGTCTCCGGGCATCGGTGGTGCCTCCCAGGGCTGGCGGATTCGGCTTGGAAGTGACGTCACAATATTTTCGATCAAAACTGTCATTAGCGATTTGGTGTGTTTCTAAACCCTCTTCATTTCTCAGTGAAGTGACGTGTTTTTGCTCTTTTCCCACTCCACAACTTTTTATGTTGTTGAGACAGAGCCCCACCGAGCTGTACTACGGCCGATATTTAAAAGCCTTATTCGGTTCCACATTTTCACCACCATACGAAGGTCCTCCGCACTTAACGAGACATTGCGGTTGTCTGTCGTTAACTACTCAATCCATCCAACTACCCAAAATATTCATCTGAAAAGAAGCAAATAGCATTTTCCTTAATCGTTGATGACACTATTCTCCTGTTGTGGGAAAGTGAATAACAGTTATTTTCAACCTGCAAACATGTCGGTAGAACCATTTCACGGCGACGCGCGCACCGGAGGGCGAGTTTGTGAGGGGATGCCAAATCCGGTATTTACGCATTTCTGTATTTTTTATGCCGCGCACACCACCTCGTTTAATGCAGCGCATAATCTTGTATTGTACTGGGAAAATCTGCTTCCAATGCGAGCCAAATCAACAACCAACCTGAGCGCAGTGAGTGTCTGGATCAGGAGTTTCTTTTCGGGCGAACGGATGTCAATAAAACGCTGCTCCTACTGCCGGCGTCACGCTGCCTCACGCTGCCAATCACAGCTCCAGATTTGTGTCACGGAGCAGAATGCTTGGAGCGCTCGTTCCTGCTACTTTATCTGCGAAACAAACGACTTAGATTTGATGATTAGAGGGATTTAATTAGAGGGATAGTTGAATGTCTTTGAAAAGGACAAACCAAATGCTAAATTGACTTAACTTGCATTTGTAGAAACAATTATCCACAAAATCATTAAAAAAAATAGTGACACCAGTGGTGTTCGGGATTTGGCCCAGTGTTTCGTGAAATGTAGCTTTGGCAAAGAGTTATTTTGGTACACTTTATCCAATTTAGTGAGAAAAGAGCAAAACTGGATGTGGACGTGTGTTCTGGCCCAAGGCCAGGCAATGAGAGGGAGGAGGCGGGTGGAGGCAAAACGGCGCCTGTTGGCGTGTAGTTATTAATTATTTAACCAAAAGGCTCGTGGGCCAAAAGGGGAAAAATTGACGGCTCGCTGGCAAAAAAGTCCAGAAGGGCTTTTAGAGTTTAGGCTCACTGCTGCCGCGACGGGTCCGGCTCGCCGCGCCCAGCGCTCGTCTCGCCCCCGGTCCGCGCGCGTGTCCCTCGAAGCGCGCATCTCCCTCACCGCGGGGGGAAAACAAACCCTAAATTACTTCCTGGTCCTGGATCGGACGAACTAGCGGAGCCCCCATTGATTCGCCCGATCCGCAGCAGCGGAGCGGCCCCCAGGTTGGGAGCCTGCACAATCCATGTTCTGTGACTGTAACAATCCAGGTTCCCCCATACCCACTCTTACGTTTAGTATTATGTCACAGGGTGTTACTCAGTGTTTCAGGGTGTAATCTGAACTTCCTTAAGGTCTGGAAAGCAACATATACAATGAAATAGTTTTGTGCTGTTTATTTTTGTCCTTTATTAATGAGTTTCCTGTGACAGGCATACCGAACGCTAACCCACTTTTTCGTGCACAACCGACAGGTGTGTTTCAAAGATGCCTTCTTCTCTCTTCTCCCGAGGATGAGATATGGCCTATTTTACAACACTCCTCTGGTACGTCAGTGCGTCTGTGTTTGTGTGTTGGTGTGCATGCAAGGATGTACCACGCATTAGATGTCTTCGTATTAATCACATTTACTTTTAACATAGTGCCTTACACCAGGATTTCACTTATTTGTTTTCATATATTTGTATCACACAATCCAGGCAGTGTTTTCTACCCTGTTCTTCACCCCTATGCATTCTGCACACAATGCAGACATGGTGTTTTACCCCAAACAAGTCAATTAGGGTCAAATATTAATGCAAGGTATTCAATACGTTGTCCGGTGGATATGCTATTTAAATGATAATTTCGAGGTGATTTGTGGAAAGATGATTCAGTCATTAATGTGTATCGGCACAGGGCTCCAGCCTTGAGGTGTGACATATTGATAGCTTAGCCCCATGGCTGATATTCGTGATTGCCCTTGCTGTTCTCATCATGTTTATATTCATGTGCTCGCATTTATTGCCCCGGTGCCTTGTGTCTAGGAGAGATTCACAAATCTGGCATGTGCATAGGCTTCACAGAGATGCTGTGCAAGGTGTTTTTAGCTGAGGGTTGCTGGTTGTATTACTGATTTCATTCTGCATCACTATGGACTTGTACATGTATGTACAAACTGAGGTCTGTGAAGGAATTTATATTAAAATGATAAAATTATATATTAAAATTACAATTCTTATATAATTTTATTTTTAAATGTAAAATTATAAAATTCAATTTTTAAAATTACAGTTTTTATATAATGTTATTTCTAAATTGAAATTAATTTAATGAAATATTATTATTATTATTATTATTATTATTATTATTATTATTATTATTATTATTATTTTATTTTTATTTTATTTTTATTTTTTTTATTATTATTATTATTTTTTTTGTTCTTATTTTGTTTTAGTTTTTTTGGCAAAATATCCAACAGACCCTGGTCTGGAAAGGGGGCCTTTAGACTGTGGTTCTATCAAGTTTTCAGTTCACCTTAAATTCAGAAAGTGGCTTTCCTTTGATTTCACCTTTTTTCAGCTCTGTTGTACTGCTAATAATGTTTATAGAGTTTAAATGTGTAGAACATTCAGTCTCAAGTTTAGAACTGAGCTGACGAGGAAGTATCCAAGTAAGAAGAAGAAGAAGAAACAGTCTTTATTTATCACGCAACACACCACACTACAACACATGCTTGCACACACACACACATGCACATGCTTTGATGGTGGCCGGTGAAATGGATTCTCTGCTTTTGACCCATCCTTGGCTTGTCCTTCCTCCGGGGGCACAGCCAGGAGCAGTGGCAGCATACGTGGACGCGCCCGGGGAGTAGATTTTGTGTATGATATTCGTATTCAATTCATCCCATGTGAAATTGCACTTTCAGACTGTTACTGAGAAAACAATTATCTCATACTTTTAAGATTTAAGGCCTTGAAATGACCATGTTACTATTGATGAAATAGCACTTCCCAATGTGTTGTTGGGCTTTTTTCAGATCTC
This sequence comes from Zeus faber, assembly GCF_960531495.2. Classification (NCBI taxonomy): domain Eukaryota; kingdom Metazoa; phylum Chordata; class Actinopteri; order Zeiformes; family Zeidae; genus Zeus; species Zeus faber. The sequence goes on from NC_137192.1 coordinate 10,707,646, forward strand.
AGACTGCCACAGTGAGGGGATGTTCAGGGCCTTCTCCCAACATGTCCTCCATCGACTTAACATCCACCAGGAAGGGTCCAAGGTAGGCACAATGTCAGGAAGTGAGGCGATGGAGGAAGGGATGAACTGACAGATAGACAGGAAGACTGACTGTTCATACAGCCGCTCCAGAAGGCGGGAGTTCATTGTGAAACAATGTGAAGAATGCAAAAATTGATGCAGTCAAACAAGCGATTTAGTGCGATGATGTGTACTTTTTTCAATGATGGCGAAAGTACTAATTTTCTCTGAAGTAAGAGTATATACACTCTGACATAAAATCTAGTAGAAGTTAAAGTACAACATTGACATGTTTATTTGTCACAAACATATACATACGAGCATACATATATGTAGTGAAATGACATTGCAACGCACCCAGAGATTATGCAGAATAAGTACCAACTGGCACAATAGCTAACTTATTAACTCACAAAGTATGAATACAAAATCGAAATAAAACGAATAGGCTATTATGTATACAGTGGTACCTCGACTTACGACTGTAATTCGTTCTATAAGAACGGTCGTGTGTTAAAACAGTCGTATGTCGAAGCAGTTTTTCCCATATAAATTAATGGTAACTCATCGAATTCGTTCCGTGCACCTAAACATAATAAATGTACACTCGATTTGAACCTTTTTCACGTGAAACCATACTGGAAGTTATAAACAATAAGTAAGCATTATGAAAAATAATAAATAACACTGTACAGTAATTTGAATTGGCACCTTACCTTTTTTTGTGACGACCGATGGCGTACTGGAGACGAAGAGTGTGGAGGAGGAGATGAGGGGTTACTGCATAGAGGAGGGGGGTGAAGCCTCCTCATTAACATTTTTCAATTTTAGATTTCTTATTTCCTTCCATCACATCTTCATTTGGCCTTTTTCACACCACTTTGAACCTCACTTTTTTTTAGGTAGCGTTCAATCGTCACTTGCTTTTGCCTACGCTTTTCAATGGCTTCAAAATATGCCACAACCTTATCATTACACAAGTTGACGATTTACCACTTCTTTATTTGGGTGATGTTTTCTAGCAAACTCCTCAAATTTCTCCCAATCCTGAAAGAACGACTGTAAATTGACATTTGATATCACTTCCTCTACCTCCTCCTCCGAAGAAACCTCTTTCTACAACTGCCTCACTTGTTTTCCTTGCCGCTGTTGGACTTCCTCTGTCGTTAGTTTGTCACTGTGCTCCTTTACCAGGTCTTCTATGTCGTCTTCATCAATTTCAAAGCTCAATCTTCAGGTCACCACTCGCATTCGCACGGACACAAAGTGTGAGATGGTCTTTCATGGGCTTATGGCCGGGCATCGTTGACTCTTCGGCAGTGATGTAAGCCCTATTTGGAAGCTTTTTCCAGAATAATCCAGTTTCATCCAGTTGAATAACTGCTGAGGGATCAAGCGATTTTCGTCGATGAATTCCTCTAATTCCTTAAGGTATTCTATCTGAACTGGCTGCCTCTCCGTGAGCAACACCACTGTGACTAGCCTTGAACCTCTCCTCTTCAGATATCCCGGGAGTTTTGTTGCCGTACATCTTTGTACAGTCGCCTTGCCTTTTCACCAAGAATTTCTTCGGTGACCGGATCTCCTATCAACTGCTTTTCATTCACCCAAGTAAGCAGCAACTTCTCAACTTCATCCAGTAGTTTTGGCCGCAACTTCGTCAGGATGCCAACGCCCTCCGCCACATCAGCCTTCTTGAACTCTTCCTTCTTCTTAAGGATGGTTGCGATGGTGGAAGTCGTGCGCACACCACGCTCATATTTTTCTATGATTTCCTCCTGCTTCAATGGGAGTCATTGCCTTTTTCTTTTTCTCGTCATCCTTCTTCTTGGGACTCATCATGAAGGGTGAAAACAAACAAAATAAAACAAAATACAAAAAAAAAAAAAAAATACACAGCACAAACACAGTTAATATGAAAAAAATATCGATAAGCCACGAACTACGTGCACACACGATGTAGGTCGCCCGCTGACTAGCAACGAACATGGCCGCCCACGCGCCAACTGCAAATTTCCACGGTCGTATCTTGGAGCAGTCGGTCACAAGTCGATACAAATTTTCGCGACTATCGCTGCTCCTATCTTGGATTAGTCGTAAGTAGATGCAGTCGTAAGTCGAGGTACCACTGTATACAGATATGTGCCGGGAAGTGGCATGTGAATAAAGTGAGGTAGTGTGTGTGGAGAGTTATACAGCAGTATGTCACAGCAATACAGTAACACTGAACAGAACAGCAATAAAGCACAGTATGCTATAACCCTGTACAGTGATACAGAATGCAGTACAGTTTGCAACATACGGTACAGTAAGGCTGTGGGGCCTATGTTTGTGTCTCAGTGAGGACCAATAGTGAGTTCAGCGGCTTGCGGGAAGAAACTCTGTCTCAGTCTCTCTGTCCTTGCTGTGTGACTACGGAGGCGCTTGCCCGACCGCAGCAGCTGGAACAGTCCGTTGTTGGGGTGGTGAGGATCCTTCATGATCCTGCGTGCTCTGCGACTACACCTCCTGGTGTATAAGTCCTGCAGGAAGGGAAAGGGAGTTCCAGTGGTTCCTTCGGCTGAATGCACCACCCTCTGCAGGGCCCGTCTGTCCTGAGCAGTACGGTTCCGAAACCAGGCAGTGATGTTGCCTGTCAGGATGCTCTCCACCGCTCCACAGTAGAAGGACTTGAGGATCCTGAACGAGACCCTCAATTTCTTCGGCTGCCTGAGGTGGTGAAGACGCTGCCTCGCCTTTCTCACCAGAGTGTCTGTGTGTGCAGTGAAATCCTCCGTGATGTGGACTCCCAGGTACTTGAAGCTGCTCACCCTGTCGACAGAAGTCCCATTAATCACCAACGGGGCGTGCGTCCTTGGTTGAAATCCCCTCCTAAAGTCCACAATCAGCGCCTTAGTTTTGCTGACGTTCAGGTGGAGGCTGTTGTCCTGGCAAAAGAGTGACAGGTCAGCCACCTCCACACGGTAGGCCTTCTCATCGTTGTCGGTGATCAGGCCCACGACCACGACGCTGTCATCAGCAAAGTTGATGATGGTGTTGGAGCTGGACCTGGCCACACAGTCATGTGTGTACAGGGAGTACAGTAGGGGGCTGAGGACGCAGCCCTGAGGGGGATCCTGTGTGCAGGGTGAGGGAGCTGGACGTGTGCCTCCCCACCCCAACCAGCTGGTGCCCGGCAGTGAGGGAGTCCAGGATCCAGGCGCACAGCGGAGGGTCCAGTCCTAGCTCCAGCAGCTTGACAGCCAGTCTGGGGACTGTGGTGTTGAAATCTGAGATGTCTCAGAGTGTCTCAGAGTGTGGTGTGCAGTACCTGGGAGACTGCGTCGGAGTCTTTGCAAGTACTTACATACTTATTTACTTTTAGGTAAAAGTACTTGTCATATCCATATCCAGAAGTATTTGTGCTTTCTGTGATTTCTTTCCACCTCTGATAGTGTTAAATTGTGTAATAGAAGCAAATATATGAATTGAATAATTAACTGCAAGCCGGCCATTTCCTGGACGGTAGGAGTAAGAAGAACAATCTTTAATCGTCACACAGCACACCACACCACACTACAACACACACACACACACGCACACGCTTTGGATGGTGGCCGGTGAAGTGAGGCCTCTGCGTTTAACCCATCCCTGGCTTGTCCGTCCTCCGGGGGCACAGCCAGGAGCAGGTGCATAAAGAAGAGTTCCCTGGCCGGGAATCGAACCCGGGCCGCGGCGGTGAGAGCGCCGAATCCTAACCACTAGACCACCAGGGAGCTGCCCGAGGCGTTGACAAGCCATCTGACGTCGAACGCATGAGCGTTGTTGGGTCATCGATGCACCCAGCTGAGTGGCAGCAGCAGGATGACCGTGTTGCGGTTGCGTAATCCTCATCTTCAAGTGGTTGAAAGCCTGAATTACCATTCTCATCATGACGAAACAGGGCTTTTATGATAGAGACACTACGATCGTTTTCCACAATGTATTGGTTTTGGGCTTTCTTCGCCTACGCTTGTTCCATCGCATCCCAGAGAGCGCCGAATCCTAACCGCTAGACCACCAGGGACCTGCCTGGCGTCAGCTGAATCCATCTGACCGGGGTGGGGATGTATGACTGTTGTTGGGTCGTCAGGTGATCCAAATGCCGAGTGACAGCAGCAGGTTGATTATGTTGTCATTATGTCATCGTAGTCTTGACGTAGTTAACACCTTAATTACCATCCCATCATGGTCAAACAGGGCTTTTCTTTCCCCTATCAATCCAGGCGATTTTCGTTCATAGGACAACGCTAAGGACACTCACTATGTGTAGATGTATTTCCCCCCTCAAGAATGAAGCTCGAAATTCAGGTGATGTTGGAGTCCCAGATCCCTGTTTGGGAAGTCACATCAATCTTTGAAGGATGACTTCAAACAATGGCTAGAAACAATCAAGGCAGACATCGACCATTGGAGCAACCTCAAATTTAAGTGTGCACCTGTTTCTAAATTCAACCAGATACAAGTGCAAAGATAGCTTTAAGGAATCGGAATAAAAGTTGTTTGATTCGTCATTTTTTTTGTTTATGTGTTAGTGCGGTATGACAAGTACTCATATGTTGTTAGTGAATTATGTCAATACAACAACTTAAACCAGTCAACATCGACAAAAACTCGAACAGTTAGACATAGCTAAGAGAGGATCAGATATTTCTTGAAGGTTGTGAGCATCTGCAGAGCGTAACAAGCTGGGTAGCTCCTTCCACCACTCTGGTTTGAGGGCTCCTTCCACACCGTGGTGGCACCACCAGCTGCCGCCGTTCATCAACTGATGCACCCAGTGACTGACAGCAGCAGTGTGCTGGATCTGTACCAGCCCATTGCTTTGTGCCGTGTGTCGTTACCGTGGCTGAATTATCAACTCATCAACATAGACTAAACTTGCAGCTCCAACTGCCTTACAACTTGCCAAATAAATGATGCATTAGTGCATGACGAACATTTCTTGAATATTTGTTTTTTTCAGGCATTTTAAAAATGTTGCACATTAATTCCAAATTAATTTAAGATATTTCTATATTAATAATGCATTTTTCTTTTGCCACCTTTTATGCTGGCATTGAACCTGGGGGAGTAAGTGCCATAACCTTTGGTTTTCAACCAGGCATAAGAACTTTAAATTGGTAATTCTGTACGAGCATACCTCTCACCGCCTGACATTGGATATCTAATTATAAAAGTGTATCCGGCCATACATGTAAAGCTTTCCAGCAGTACCCTTGCAAAGGAATACTAACACACTTAGCCACCAGTTCTTTCACCTCGGCATTCATTCTTACAGTCACATCCCCACCTCCCTCTTTATCATGTAGACCTACAGTATAACACTCCAACTTTATGATCATGCGAGTCAACCGCTTGACTGTATCTTTACGAGCAGCAGGGCTCAATAGCTTTCCCCTGTCTGTGGATCAGTTTATTGGGCATTCATAGGCGTTTCCAAAAAGAATATGCTAAGATGCTTTCCGGAGTGATGCAGGGTTACTAAGATAGCCGGCTGCCAGCTGAATGAGAGGTCTTTCTAGCCCTGACCCCTTCCTTCATTCCTCCTTTCATCCCTCAGATTAATGGCACAGCCACTACACCCTCGTACCGCTCCTCTCCTCCGTGGTACTTATTCATCTCCCTATCGCCCTCTTTTCATAATATGCTTTGGTTGGTGTCACACCGTGGCACCTCTTCAATGCTTGTTTTTCTTTCTTTTTTCCATTGTTCTTTCGTGCAAGAGGAGAAATTAAGTCTGCGCTGAATACATTATAGCCTCATCGCCTCTCGTAAGGCGCTGTAGTCTGGCAGGCCTATTGTGAGAGGGTGGCAAGGGTGTGGGTTGTTGTCGCTGTCGCCGCTGCGCATTTAGCGCAGTCAGTGTCAGGTTACGACGCTCATTGTTTACTCCCATATGCCACTGCGATTTTTGGTACGCGCTCCGGGGGCCTTAAAAAAACAACAACAAAAGAAACGCTTTCACAGGTCCTTCTCCAGACACAAGGGGGCAGTACAGGAGCGGATTGTGTTGCGTTGTGGGTTCTTCTCGGGCTCATCTTGAGAAACTCTTCAAGGAAAAGATATTTCTACCACATTCAATTTCAAAACACCGACATTGTCAGTCCAGCCTCTTCCAATGTTCTCCTCAAGGCGGCGAAGAGGGGATACTTGTCACCGTCAGCGACGGTGACTGAGCGTCGTCTCTTTGCGTCTGTCTCTTCTGTCCTCGGCTGACTGATTATTGGGCACATTGCTGTTTTTTTCAGAGGGGGCGTGTTCGTGTGACCCTCCTGGCACGCAGCACGGAATACAGGAGGATATTAAACCAAGTGCAGGTGAGTCCGCCGCCGCTTTCTTTCTGTCTTTCTTTCTTTCCTTCACTCATACCCAAACCCCCGTTCACCGTGGGCTTTCCTCTTCTCCCCGCACCACACCCTCCTCCGCCACCGCCCCGCCCCCGTTCCTTCCTTCTCGACGACTCGCGATTTCCCTCGCTCTCTCCCAGTCACCGACTCTTGCCCGCCACCGCCTTTACGGCATTGATTTACCGCCTGCCTCACACAAGTGCTTTAACTTTATTTGCTATAAACAGCAAAGGCCGGCGATTTAAACGACCCGGTGTTGATATTGTTGGCTCCCTCGTGATCAGAGGACACCTCTCACTGTTGTTTCTAAAGCTGGTGAACGCCCTCAAGACCGTGCCTTCACTGGAGGTCACCGTGGTGGACTTCAGATACAAGTAAGGAAACAAAAGTTTGGATTGGATTACTTTGGATTGGATAACGTTTACTAGGTGATTAAATTCTTGTGTTTTTAGACGTCACCATCATGAGTACAACGCCCTGATACTTGGTTGTTTATCGTGGGAACCGGTCCACGCAAAGGACGGATGTTGGACTCTTTACGCCTTGTCTTGTCTTTATTTAGGGATGTTCCGTTCCTGGAGCAGCTGAGGATCACCTCCAACTCTGACATCTTCATAGGAATGCACGGTGCCGGCCTCACGCACCTCCTCTTCCTCCCCGACTGGGCCGTTGTCTTTGAGCTGTGAGTTCCGCGGTGGGATTATCTCCTAATTAAACCAGGCATTCACCACTCCTGGCCACACATAGCGTAATACAAGACAAGGTGTGCGATCGCGTCTGGGTGTGTGGCAGCGGGCGCGTGTGTTTCTTTTCTGCTTTGTCCCATGTCTATGAGTGTCAGAGAGAAAGGAAATCAGTCCGTATGAAGCGAGGCAGATAAAGAGAGAGATGGAGTACGGATAAAGGTGGATGGAGGCAGGAGAGAGAGAGAGAGAGAGACAGAGAGAGAGAGAGAGAGAGAGCGCGAGAGAGAGATAACGTGTCTGCATCTGTCCCTCCCAGATATAATTGTCAGGATGAGAGCTGCTATCGAGATTTGGCTCGACTGCGGGGCATCCAGTACGTGACTTGGCAGAAAATGGACAAATTACTCCCACAGGACAAGGTAGGGGACACTCCCCACCCAGCCATTAGTTTCCCAGCTTTTATTTCACTTCATCTCACTTATCTCACCGACGACACACACACACACACACACACACACACACACACACACACACACACAAACACACACACACACACTCTCACACTCACACGCGCAAGCAGGATTTAATAGTTACCAAGTTACCAGTAGGAGGAGATAGCGGTGTGTACTGTCATTTATACACCAATTAGCTCCGGTCGAGTAATTTGATTGGACAAGAGGTATTCTACCTTATGTATCACTCCGCTCTACAGGTAAATGTGTGTCATAAAAAGTTAGCTCACCTGCTGTTGGGGAGCTCATTTTGGATTGTTGGGCCTCTCTTTTGTTGGCCAAATGGAACCTTTAACAATCCTCCTGGGAATGTTTATAAAAAACAACATCACGCTTGAGGTTGTGCTTGTTTGCGTCAAAAATTGCCCGTTTTTTTTCTCGTCTGCCCTCCCGCAAGATCATCGACACGGGCGCACAAAAACGGAATCTGATCTCTGGGACTCGTCCAGGTTTGGACGCGCTGGTTTACCGGTCCCTCTCCTCCCCTCTCTCTGCTCCCGCAGGGTCACCACCCCACGCTGGGAGACCATCCCAAGTTCACCAACTACTCCTTTGACGTGGAGGAGTTCATGCATCTGGTGCTGGAGGCCGTCGACTACGTCACGCACCACGCCAAGTGGCGGCCCTGCCACGATGAACTCTAGAGCCTCGCCGAGGAGAGCAGCTGTCGACGAAAAACTCACATGCGGCGCTCTTTGGCGTGTATCGTTTTTTTTTTTTTTTTTAAGGAGGTGACCCCGAATTGACGCAAAGTATCGCTCATGGCAAAACACTTTCAGCTCTGAGAACTGAAAGTGATAAAAGTGTAAGCGATATAGCGTTGCTGATTTTCGACTCAGGCCCCACCAAAAAAAGAGCAAAAACGGGAAACCCACAAACTCAGTCACGTGTGTCTTTCTTTCTGTCTTCACATGCAGAGGGTAACATTGGCTACAGGGCGTCGCCTTCACTCTTGTGGACTGTGCACGACCATTATCGCTATTCGGCTTCATCCAGTGTAACATATGATATGAAGACTGTCTGACTATATTGTGAGCTTCCTGTTTTCGAAAAGGAGATTCCACTTTGTTGAGGCTTCAACATTTGCCCCATTGGACAGAGCAGTGCATTTCTCAATACTAAAATGAACAGATAAGAAATATGTGACGCAAAAGGGAAATGTTATTCTGATGTCTGGCCGTATTTGAACCTGCATGATATTGTTAAGTTATTGTTTACAAAGTAAATCGACACTCCACGGTGAGAATCCAAATCTACTCCAATCCAGACCCCCAGGAGTCAATGCCTGGAAATGCATATGTTGCTGTAAGACGTCATAAAGTGTTGATACATGATGATGTCTGTTCGGTTTAGGAGAAAACACCGATTATATATTCCAAAGGACCTCACCAATTAAAGGAGATATTATCCTTGAATAACAGCTTAAGGCACTAATGGTCAGGGTGCTTCTACCAGCTGTCTGTGATGGACTTTTTTCAAGAGCCTTTTTTAAATGGCTGCGCTTTCCATGCTGTAAATTGGTCTGAAAGGGAACGAGCCCAAATTGCATGCAAGCCTGCACGGGGGATCTGAAAGATCAGAAGATCATTTTCCCATCTTTTGGCCTCCTCTTGAGCTTGAGCTTGATCTTTTATTTATCAATGGAACCAAGTTGAACTGAGTCAGACCTTTCTCGGTCGGTGCGCAGACTTGTGGATGATTTCATATTCAACAGCTGTGGAATATTTTGAAATAAATAATTGTAAAAGTGCTGAAGCAAGTATCTGCGTCTCTTTCCACCATATTACGCATCAGGGATGTAATTCAACTTGATTTTAATCAATCATCCTTTACGAGTGACCTTGGAGGGCAGAACTTGGAGCATCCGTTTTTGCTGATGCCGAGCAGCTCTTTGTGGTAGATTTCATTATTATACTGTGTTCATGTATGAGGAGGAAAAGGGCTATACGTCAAGGGGCAATAGTTCAGTTGTTACTGTCATAGCAATAAATCTGGGTGACCTCAAAAAACCAAGTGTATTTATTAACAGTTGTTCTGCTTCTCCACTGGATGGCAGTACAACACCACGTATGAGGGCGATTTGGAACTGGCGCAGTGGCCGTGAGTGTGGTCCTCTACACCAGTGATTCTCAAACGTATTCATATCAAGTACCCTCTATTTGATACCCATTAAGCCCTAGACCCCATTTTATAACATTTACAACTATTATTATTTTTGCTGCGTCCCCTTGGAACCTCTTGAAGGACCCCTGGATCTACCTGAACCCTGTGTTGAGAACCACTGCTCTAGACCCCAACAACGTCTTACTTGTTAAAACCCAGTATGTCCAGGATGAAATATTACACCCAAAAGTGATAAAATATATTTTTTACAACACTCCAATATTTATGTAATAGCCCCTGTTGCCTGCTTGCTCTGCGGATGTGAACTTTCTGAGTATTGACAGACGCTGGGCCTGTCTGGGATGGACACTATTTATGGCCCTGCTCAGGTTACTGCCTGTGACCTCGTAAAGAAATAAAGAATCTCTTTGCATGGGGATCAAAAACAGGGAAACCAAGATGTCTGTTCTCATTAACCTTAGTGGCAGCTTGAAATCGATGCCAGATCCTGTTTTGTGCTACATTAAAACTGCAACAAAAAGACCGACAATGCACCGCGCTATGAGTAGGAACGCGACTCTGAATGAATGAGAAAGGCATTGGCACGCACACATATATTTTAGAAACGGTTATGCAATGAATAGCCAAATTAAAAAAAAAAAAAAAAAGCATCCTGTGCCATGAGAATTGTTATGCACAAAATGCAGAATCCCTCACTCTGTTTTGTCCTCAATGAATCGGTGTGAATGGGCTGGAAAGGAACACCACTGGGGGTTACTTTCCAGTGACCGTTGAACCTCGTCACCTGGATGGTGTGCTTTGCTTCAAGTCCTTCGGGATAGAGGTTACAAAACGTTTTCTGCGAGGACCCTAAAACTCCTTTGAGGACTGCCTAGGGGGCCGCAGACCCTAGTTTGAGAACCCCTGGTCAAGCACAGAAACGATGAGGCCGCTGATGAAGGAGTTGGACATTGTTCTGGAAAGGCAAAGTCACTCAGATCCCGGCTCTTTTGCTCCATCCCGCCTAAAACAAGATTTACCGTTATCTACCACATTCCTAAACGAATCTCCAAACAATTTCCTATTGTGTTTGTTGCTCCATGACCATTATGGTAATCGAATTCCCGTCCAAAAGGAGAGATAATTCTCACCGCCGAACACAGATGAATCAATTAGACTGCGCTCACCTGACTTTGGCCACTTTTCCCAACATTATCTCTCAGGGCGTTTGTGCGGGAATATCG